>NC_091282.1:1115933750-1116291250 GCF_032444005.1 Ranitomeya imitator
AGCCAGCTCCTGAAAAGTGCTCTGCCATATTTACTTTGAAAAAGTTAAAAATAACTCTGCACGTCTCAAAAGTTTATTATTCTTCTTTGGATGTTAAGTTGCAGTTTACAATCCCGAAGGCTAAGTTATAAAGTCTGAAATTACAAAGCAAATATGAAGTGTTCATAGAATACTTATGTACTCATTTGGAAATGAATGGCAGCAGCACATATCAAAAAAGTTGGGACCAGTACATGTTGTGGAGATCAGACTGAACTAAAACAATCCATCTTGTCTTCTTCCTGAGAAATCTCGCTTACAACAAGATACATTTCTGCTGACTTGACATTTCCTTTTATGGAAGTAATCATGTGTGCATTCCTTCTTTCAATAGCAGCCTTTATTCACCTTCCAGATGATGTAACTTTCTACTGATAAAGACTGGTATAGATTGTTTATGTAAGAGATAGTGAAATATGAGCGCTTGTGCGCATGTCTGTAAAAGAATAATTCTTTTCTATATAAAGGAAGGGCAAAGCCCAGAGAGAGAGATGTGCTCCTGGGCTTCCCCTGTACATGATCACACAATACCTTGTTTGCGTGTCATTTACTCTGGATCCCTACCTCTAGTAAGCCAGGGACTGAGAAGAAGGACTTAACATTTCTTTGGCGCACCGAACGGGGACCCGAGATGAGAGTATTTGCTCGAGATTCACCTGCGGATACGGACAATGGAGATCTGGGATAATGGACGGCAAATGAACTGAAAAACCTGGCCAGGTAAGAGACATTATTAGTTCTCTTTTATCTGCCTTGTATTATCCGAAAGATCTCTATGAGCCGTGTCACGCTGGGTTAGTCTAGTAGTGAGTAGATACCTATAAAACTCGGGTTACTATATTGTATAGATTTATGAGTCCTGTCCCTGGCAGTGTGTGAACAGAGTGAAGGTTGTGGTATGTTGTGAAAGAAGAGCAAAAGTGCGTAGAAAAATAAGCCGAAATAGTTGGGGTATAAGCCTTATACACGGAAGTCAGCCTAACTGGGTCATGTGGTTGCGTCCTTTCGGGGAGACCTCCGCCCATGCTTGACTCTCATTTAAGTGCTTAACCTCCTTCATTTCTGGATAAGGTTTGATAGAATGAGCCCAGGACGCGGGTCCATGAGCCTGGGACAAGTATGCTAACTGACACAGAAAGTTTTGTGATCTGTATGGTGTTGCTGGGTCTGTTTGCGTGCATAATAGCACTTAAGTACATTCTGCACATTAGAAAGAATGGAGCAGATCAGCCCTTCAATATTTTAGCTCCCTAGGAGAGAAGGCAACGAGACATCACCTAGGATAAGTGATTGTCCAAACGTCACCTGGGGTAGAAATAGCTAATATTGAAAAAAAAAGAAAAATGGGAAATAAACAGACAAAAACCGTCTTAGGACAAGTGGAAGCAGCAGATATCATACAGGAAAGATGTGGGAAGACAGTCAGAAGTCAGATTAGAAGGGTAAGAGAAAAATTGGGAATTTCAGAAGCACTTATGTTTAGCACTGAATGGGAAAAACTGAGTAAAGAACGAGGTGGAATTATCAAAGACAATGGGTGGGAAGAAATCATACACTGTATGATAGAGGTCTCAAAAACAGCTAAAGAGGAGAATTGGAAGTATGATCCAGACACTTCCAAATGGATTATGGGGAAGGGAAAAAGTTGTGACATAATCCCACCACCTTACCTAGATCCAAAAGCCCAATCATTTGTACCATCTGGAGGAGCAGAAGGAGGAAAACAATTTCCAGCCTTGTATCCCAATCTTGGTGGGGTAGGAGGATGGGTATGTTCACACTGTGGACAACAAAATCCAGATTGGAGAAATGATTGCCTAGTCTGTGGTACACCTAGACATGCCGCTGTACTTGCCCCTGTTAGGGTAGTACCAAGACCCTTTAGGGAACCTGGTGCTGACGGGGTAATGGGAACTAGATATCACCAGACCCGACAGTATTTTCCTTGGTCCCCTGCTGAAGGTATGTCCCTCCTGCATAATGCGCCTGATCCCACTCAATATCCCATCCGATTTGCACAATACATACAACAAATCATGCAGACTCATGCTGGGGTCTGGGCGGACGGGGAAGAATTATGTAGAATGAAAATGTCCCCCGGACTTTTTCAGGAATTATTGACACACCTACAGCCCAATAGACCAGTGGCAGAAGGGGGTGCCTTACAGACAGAAGCATCAGGTACCCAGTTCACAGAGGCATTAATAATTTTCATGAGAGAAAAACAGAGGGAAAGGGGATCTACGGGTGTGATTATGCAGAAATTTGGGCAAAGTATTGAAGAATATAGTCAAGAATTAGAAAATAGCTTTAGGGATGAAGGATTGGATTTGACTGATGCTTCAGTAAGGAGACTTTTTACAAAACAATTAATAGAGGGGCTAGATCCGAAAATCAGAGAAAAATTTAAATCCTCTACTCCAGATTGGAGAACAATTGAACAACCAAATATTGTGAAACAACGATGTTTAGGAATAGTCATGGATATGAGAGAGAATCGTAAGCCTGTTAGAATAGCACAAGCTAATACAGGAGGAAGAGTGAGACACAACTTTCCTTGCCACTACTGTAAAAAGCCAGGTCATTTCCAAAGAGAGTGCAGGAAGAAGTTGGCAGATATAAAGTCAGGCAAATTTGTTCCCAGAAATAACCCTCCCCAAACGGACAACCAGCAGAAATCTACCATCATAGATGGTCCCATACCAGATTCAGATTGACTCGATGTGTTACAAACTTCCCTACCAGCTAGAAGACCTATGATACAGGTGAATGTGGGGGGGAGAGAGATTCCATTTTTGATAGATACAGGTGCAACTTCCTCAATTTTGAATCAAGATTTTCTTCCGAATCCGGAAGATATTTCAGAACAAACAACTTTTGCTGAGGGTTATGATGGGGTAATTCGAACACTGCCATATACTGTGCCCCTAGAGGTCTCATTAGGACCTAAATGTTTTGCATCCAGATTTTTGTATGCCAGAGGTGCCCCAACATGTTTGTTAGGAACTGATGTCCTAAAGAAATTAGAAGCTAACATCAATTTTAGGGAAGATGGCACAGTTATACTGACTATCCCTGATGATGCAGAAACATTAGAACAATATGTTAGAATTCAGGCTTTTGAGGATTATGCTGAAGAAAAAGAGTACACCACAGATCTAGACCTCTCAATGGTCCCAGAAACACTGTGGGCACAGGGTGACACCGATGTGGGACTATTGCATATCTCTCCTGTAAAACTATCTGTGCAACCAGGAACTGTTCTCCCACAGCTCAGACAATACCCTGTGAGTGCCCAGCAGGAACTAGCGATTACAAAACAGATAGAGGGATATAGAGAGAAAGGGGTTTTGGTAGAGATACAATCACCTGCTAACACTCTCCTGTATCCAGTCAAAAAGAGAACTCTTGATAAGAGTTCTATGCCCAAATATCGTATGGTACATGATTTAAGAGAAATAAACAAAGTTCTAGATCCAATCACCCCAGTTGTACCCAATCCTCATACGTTACTATCACAGATACCAGCCAGTTCTCAAGTATTTACTGTAATAGATCTTTCAAATGCATTTTTTCTCGGTTCCTTTACACCAAGACAGTTGGCATTTGTTTGCATTTACATTTAAGGGCAAACAGTTGGCGTGGACACGCCTTCCACAGGGAATGATACACTCCCCTACTCTTTATTCAAATGCCCTACAAACAGTCCTTCAGAGGTTTGAACCCGAACCACAGGTAGTAATTTTGCAGTATGTGGATGACCTACTACTTTGCTGCCCAGATCTAGAAACTGCAGAAAGGTCCACTGTGAGTTTACTATGTTTTTTTAGAAAAAGAAGGGTGTAAAGTGAATAGACAAAAGCTACAAGTTTGTCAGACCAAAGTGGTCTTTCTAGGTCATTGCATTTCTCAAGGTAAAAAGCATCTTACACCACAAAGAACTGAAGCAATAAGACAGATGAATGAGCCTAGAAATCATAAACAGCTACGAGCATTTTTAGGAATAGTGTCTCATTGTAGACAATGGATTATACATGCAAGTCAACTAATGCAACCACTGTATGACTGTGTAAAAAGTGAACCTTATTTGTTGACAAAAGAAGGTCAGATTTCGTTCCAACAATTAAAAGATGCCCTTGTTTCAGCTCCAGCGTTAGGGCTACCAGACTACACCAAACCGTTTCAGCTTATGGCTGCAGAAGTTGATTCCCATGCTACAGGAGTTCTTACCCAGAAGCATGCAGGGAAACAAAGACCAATTGCATATCTTTCAGCAAGGTTAGATCCCGTAGCTAGAGCAGCGCCAACCTGTGTACGTGTAGTTGTTGCTGTCTCACTATTGTTGGACAAAGCATCAGAAATTGTCCTAGAGTATCCACTCACAGTTCAAACTACACATGATGTTTATGGGATATTAAACCAGGTCCAACCAAAACACATTTCCATGGCCAGACATTTGCGGCTTCAGTGTTCTTTGCTGCTCCCCTCTACTATCACATTTGCTAGGCTTCAGACTCTCAATTTAGCTACACTGCTACCTCTCGAGTCTGAAGGGGGGAATAAGGACACTGATACACACACAAATTTTTTCCCTACAGACACACATGATTGTACAGAGCTCATTTTACAAGAAACGGTAGGCTTACCCAATGTATCTGAAACACCACTTCAAAATCCAGATTTAGAGCTGTTTATAGATGGTAGTAGGTTTGCAGATGACACAGGTAACTTCCATACAGGGTATGCAGTTGTGTCAGAATCTGAAACTCTCAAAGCAGAACCGCTTCCACCGAAACAATCTGCACAAGAAGCAGAACTAACAGCATTGATTGAAGCTCTTAAAATAGCTGAGAACCAGACAGCTAATATATACACTGATTCTAGGTATGCACATGGTATTGTGTTTGATTTTGGAGTAATCTGGAGAGCTAGAGGTTACATGACAGCGTCAGGACAACCTGTAAAACATGCTTCTCTGATCAAACAGATCTTAGAGGCTGCACAAGAAACAAAAGAAGTAGCAGTAATCAAGGTAGCTGCACATGTGAGACTCGACACTAGGGAATCTAGGGGAAATGATAGGGCTGATAAAGCAGCCAAAGCAGCAGCTGTCAAACCCTTACAACAGGTTCATACTGTAAACCCCACAGAAAATACTGAAGATAGACTGAGACAAGCACAGGAAGATGCAGGAGAAGAGGAGAGGGACAGGTGGAAAAAGGAAGGGGCAGAAGAACAAGCGGGAATTTGGAAGAAAGATGGACTAATATGTCTACCTAGAGCCTGGTATCCGATTGTAGTTGGTGGACTGCACCACCCTACTCATGTGTCTGCAAATGCAATGACACTACTGGCAAAGCAAGTCTGGTTGGCTCCAGGTTTTGGCAACTATGCAAGAGACTATTGTGCTGCATGCGCTATATGCCTGACACATAATCCCGGACAGACAGCAAAGACCCCTATGAAGCACCACGTCCGACCTCTCTACCCGTTTCAGCGATTACAAATAGACTTTATCCAGCTGCCAAAAAGTAATGGGTATGAGTATGTGTTGGTATGTGTGGACATGTTCTCGGGGTGGCCAGAGGCCTATCCAGTTCGGAAGGCTTCAGCTAAAAACACTGCTGTAAAGCTAGTTGCCGAACTGATACCCCGTTACGGTCTCCCTGAAGTGATCGAGTCAGATAGGGGTACTCATTTTACTGGAGAAATATTTCAAAATGTACTGAAAATGTTGGGTGTTGAAAGTCAGTTACACACTCCGTATCATCCTCAAAGTTCTGGTAAGGTAGAACGCATGAATGGAACTTTAAAATTAAAAATACAGAAAGCCATGGCTGAAACAGGAAAGCCTTGGACAGAATGCCTTTCACTGGCCCTTTACTCAATACGCAATACCCCAAGGGGTAAGACTAAACTGTCTCCATATGAAATTTTGTTTGGCAGGACTGCCAATTTAGGATGTTATTTTCCACAGCAACTTGTGTTAAATATTGAGTCATTGACTTCTTATGTGCAAAATCTTCAGAAACAATTAACTAAGGTGCATGCACAAGTTTTTGCTTCCCTTCCAGATCCTGACAACACAGAAGGAAGTCACAAGTTGGAACCAGGTGATCAAGTCTATATAAAAAGACACACCAGAAAGGCTCTAGAACCAAGGTTTGACGGACCCTTCCAAGTCCTGTTGACAACACCTACATCAGTCAAGCTTGAAGGAAAGGCATCATGGATACATGCAACCCATTGCAAGAAAAGCAGTATAAACTCATGATATTGATGTTAATAATGATAACCTCAACGGAGGCGTGGGATAGACTGAATTCTCTAGCCCCTTTGAACAATAGATTCGTACAACATCATAGAAAATTAGTGCATGACTTGTTAAACAATACACAAACCCTGACAGATTGTTGGATCTGTACCATTACTTATTGCAAAACAAAGAAAAGGTTGCGAGAGTTAAACGGAAGAATTAATACTAGATTTGATTCTCTTATTGAATACAAGCATGTACATGTGTAATACCAAATAAAGGCTTTGTCTTTGGCCCTGTGGTAATAAAATAAATAAAAGAAAATGTCAAAGGGGGGAATTGTGGAGATCAGACTGAACTAAAACAATCCATCTTGTCTTCTTCCTGAGAAATCTCGCTTACAACAAGATACATTTCTGCTGACTTGACATTTCCTTTATGGAAGTAATCATGTGTGCATTCCTTCTTTCAATAGCAGCCTTTATTCACCTTCCAGATGATGCAACTTTCTACTGATAAAGACTGGTATAGATTGTTTATGTAAGAGATAGTGAAATATGAGCGCTTGTGCGCATGTCTGTAAAAGAATAATTCTTTTCTATATAAAGGAAGGGCAAAGCCCAGAGAGAGAGATGTGCTCCTGGGCTTCCCCTGTACATGATCACACAATACCTTGTTTGCGTGTCATTTACTCTGGATCCCTACCTCTAGTAAGCCAGGGACTGAGAAGAAGGACTTAACAATGTTGTCTACCATTATGTAAAATCCAATCTTCTTTTTACAACAGTGTGTAGAGGTCTGGGAAGGAGAACAATAACTTTTCTAATATAATTTTCATTACCTGTGCTTCTTCTATTAGCGCATCTCAGTGTGGGACATGTAATCCTTTGTTGACATGCAGTGAGTATTTGTTGTCTGTTCTGTCTGGTCCGCACCACATCTGGGCATGGTATTCAGACAGAATGAGCTGATCACGTGTGTCTGCTTGATGGTAATGGAGAGAAGCAATGTACCGTATGGGCATTATATAGAAAGGCTGAAAGGAGTGATGTACTGCAGGATTGGAGTAAGTATAGAAGTGCTGATAGGAAAGATATACTACACTCCCTGACAGAAGTTATGTCGCTTATCCATGTTATGTAAATAAAAGCTTATAACCTGATGATAAATTCATCCATTGGTTGTATAAATTATTCTTTTGAAAGCTAAAAACTTCCGAAATGTGGTTTAGTTTAAGAAAATAAGTTGGCATCAATGTAGAAATATTGATCAGTTAATGGACACAGAATGGTCAGATTTTGGCAAGACAAAAGTTTTGTCGCCTGGTCATATAATGCACCCAATCCTAGTTTACATCCTCACCTGTTCTCAGTAAATGATTGGTTAAGTAGTGTGTGTATAAAAAGAAACCCAGCACCCCAGACCTTCACTTGAACTGCAAATTGAGCTCTGACAACATGCCAAAAATCAACCCTGCAACCAAAGCCTGGATTATCAAGAGGCTGAAGACCAGATCCCCTGCAGAGGTGGCTGGCACCTTTAATGTGTCTCAGCGTCAAGTACAAAGAATGAAAAAAAGATTTGAAGAGACTGGAGATGTGTTTGACAAGCCTAGGTCCGGCAGACCCCGCAAGACAACTTCTCAGGAGGAACTTTTGTTGGTTAGAAAATCCAAAGCAAGCCCCTCTTCCACTGCAGCAGAGCTGGTCACCTCAAGTCTCTGGGTCAACTAGAACAGTTTGTAGGATTCTGTCTCAAAATGGCCTCCATTGTCAAATCAGTGCCCAGAAGCCAGAACTAAACAAAAGGCAAATAAAAAAACGTGTGGCATTTGCAAAGTCCCACAGCCTGCTAAACAGATGGATGCTGGAAAAGTGGCAGAAGGTGGATTTCCCTGATGAATCTTCAGTAGAATTACACCACAGCCGCTGCAAATACTGCAGGAGACCTACAGGAGCCCTTATGGATTCAAAATACACCCAGAAAACAGTTACATTTGGTGGTGGAAAGATCGTGGTCTGGGGTTACATTCAGTAGGGGGTGTGCAAAACCTTTGCAAGGTGGAAGGCAATATCAATAGTCTAAAATATCAAGACGTATTAGCTCCCTCTTATATTCCAAATCATAAAAGGGGTCAAATTCTGCAGCAGGATGGTGCTCCATCTCATACATCCATCTTTACAACAAAGTTCCTCCAGGCAAAAAAGATCAAGGTGCTCAAGGACTGGCTAGCCCAGTCACAAGACATGAACATCATTGAGCATGTTTGGGGTAGGATGAAAGAGGAAGCTTGGAAGATAAAACCAAAGAATCTAGATGCACTCTGGGAGGCATGTAAGACTGCATTTTTTGCTATTCCTGATCACTTCATTAGTAAATTGTATGAATCATTGTTAAACAGCATGGATGCAGTCCTTCAAGCTCATGGAAGTCACACAAAATATTAAATATGACGCTAATAGCACCACAACTTCATTCACCAATGTTATGCAACATATATTTGCATTTTAAGTTAATTATTTGTTTGAATATCACATTACTTTCTGTGGGCGACAAAACTTTTGTCTTGCCAAAATCTGGCTATTCTGTGTCCATTAACTGATCAATATTTCTGCATTGATGCCAATTTATTTTCTTAACCTAAACCACATTTCGGAGGGTTTCAGCTTTCAAAAGAATAATTTATACAACCAATGGATGAATTTAACATCAGGTTATAAGCTTTTATTTATATAACATGGATAAGCGACATAACTTCTGTCAGGGAGTGTACAGGATGAGACTGTATATGAGGGTCTGAGAAGAGATATATACTGCAGGAAAGGGCTCTTTATATGGGGGAAGAGATTAATTGAGCTGTATTTGTTAGCTACGTCTGAGAGATCAGTGATGATACTGCAAATACTCTGTTGATACATATGATAGAGGATTATCTTCTGCTTTAAGCATCAAGAAAGTGTCATTTGCAGTTTCATAAAAGGATTTGTCAGTAGTACTCAACAAACAATTCTGGGCTGTCATTGTGGAGAAGTGCAGGAGAGTTGAGTTAATGAGGAAAAGCTGCACAGTTAGCCAGGCCCAGATTCCTCACCCGACGCACCCGGTCTAGTCCAGGGCCCATGAGCAAGCGGGGGGCCCCATTAGCCATCGGGTACACTGGCACACTATGGGGCCCATGTGTCCGAGAGGCCCGGTGTCAGCATTCATCATGCTTTAAACTGTTTGAAATACTTACCTCTCCCTGTTCCTCCTCAGCTCCAGCCTCTTCTGAGTCTTCTGACTCTGTGACGTCTCAGCGCATAGCATGCGATGACATCACTACAGCGCGCCCTCTGCTCTGAGCATTGCAAAGGGTCAGAAGATGCTGAGCAGACTAGAGCTGCTTCTAGCAAAGAATGAGGAGGTGAGTATTTGATTATTAATTTTTTATATATGGAGCATTATACGTGGTCCATTATTCTGTTTGGAGCATTATATGGGGTCAATTTTTCTGTATGGAGCATTATATGGGGTCCATTATTCTGTATGGAGCATTACATGGGGTCAATTATTCTGTATGGAGCATTATATGGGGCTCAGTATTCTATATGGAGCATTAAATGGGGTGCATTATTCTATATGGAGCATTATATGGGGTCCGTTATTCTGTATAGAGCATTATAAGGGGTCCATTATTCTGTATGGAGCACTGTATGGAGCCATTATTTTGTATGGAGCAATATATGGTGCTCATTATACTATATGGTGCACTATATGGGGCTAATTACACTGTATGGAGCAATATATGGAATCCATTATACTGTATGGAGGAGTATGTGGTGCCCCTAATACTGTATGGAGGACTATGTGGTGCCCCTAATACTGTATGGAGGACTATGTGGTGCCCCAAATACTGTATGGAGGACTATGTGGTTCCCCTAATACTGTATGGAGCACTTTGTGGTGCACATACTATTGTATGGAGGACTATGTGGTGCTCATAATACTGTATGGAGGATATAGTGCTTGGCCTTCAATTAAAACTTTCTAATCTGTTACGCCGCCTTCTCATACTCACCTGTCCGGCCAGCGCACTCCCGATGCGACTTCCTGTTCTCTGTCTTCCTGCTTTTCCGGCGCTCGTCCGTCCTGTGCTTCGCGCATGCGCAGACTCGCTCCTTTCGTCCCTGGGGCTTCTGAGAGGTCGTGACTCGGCGGCTCTGCCTCCAATATGGCGGTGCCAGTCGGGTACTTCTTCCCAGCGCCTGACCTGCTTAGACGCCTTTGCGTCTATTGCGTTCGCTGGTTAACCGCCCACATTTCCGCAGTGTCTCTTACTTCCTCTGTTTGCCGTATCCTGCCAGTCCCGTGTTCCTGCCGTGTCCTGCCAGTCCTGTTCCTGCCGTGTCCTGCCAGTCCTGTGTTCCTGCCGTGTCCTGCCAGTCCTGTGTTCCTGCCGTGTCCTGCCAGTCCCGTGTTCCTGCCGTGTCCTGCCAGTCCTGTATTCCTGCCGTATTCTGCCAGTCCCGTGTTCCTGCCGTGTCCTGCCAGTCCTGTGTTCCTGCCGTATCCTGCCAGTCCCGTGTTCCTGCCGTGTCCTGCCAGTCCTGTGTTCCTGCCGTATCCTGCCAGTCCCGTGCTCCTGCCTTCTCCTGCCAGTCCTGCGTTCCTGCCGTGTCCAGCCAGCTCTGCGTTCCTGTAATACCTTGCCAGTCCTGTGTTCCTGCCATACCCTGCCAGTCCGGAGTCTCCGTTGTCTCCATCTGTCTAGTGCCAGCATCTTAACGGTTAGTACCCTGTCTTTGCTGCCTCCATCTGTCCAGTGCCTCCGCCATTTTAGTCACTTCACTAGTTCCGTCTCCCCGATGCCTGTTGTTCTCTCTGTGTTCTAACTTCAGTCGTCCCTGTGGCTCCGGCTGTTGCGGCTTCACCCTCCTTGGGCCTGTCCCTAACTCTCCCTGTACAGGGGGTGGCATCATCTGGTCCACCCGTCTTTGGGGGCTCTGAAGCCGTGACCCAGAGGGTTCACTTCCTTAGACCTAATATAATCCCTCCAGTGCATGCACTGTGCACTGCGAGGATTCTCCAGTTTCTGAGCTATTGTAGAATTTACAATAGATATCACTCATGTAATGTAAGAAGTACCGTATATACTTGAGTATAAGCCGACCCAAGTATAAGCTGAGACACCTAATTTTGCCACGAATTACTGGCTCCCTCATCCCCATCCTTGTATGCATGGCTCCCCCATCCCTGTCATTGTACGCATGGCTCCCCATCCCTGTCATTGTATGCATGGCTCCCCCGTTACTGGCCCAGTATGCATGGCTCCTTATCCCCTATCCTTGTATGTATGGCTATTTATCCCCTATCCTCGTATGCATGATTCCTGTACAAAAAAAACATCCTATATACCTGCCTGCGCGCCCTCGGTGGCACTGCATCATGTTAATTCCGGCTCCAGCAGCTCTTCCAGCCGAGCAATCACGTGGCACCGCTCATTAAGTTAATGAATATGCACTCCACGCCTATGGGAGTAGAGAGACGTGCATATTAATTTCCTTAATGAGGGGGGCCACGAGATGCAGTGCCAGCGAGGGCGCGTCGGAAGGTGAGTAGGATGTGTACTGGAAACAAGCGGCTGCGGCAGGCACTGTGCGCTATTACAGCAGCGGCACAGACTTTAGCAACAGCCGCCAACTCCTGGCTCTGACCCGCTGCTCCGCCGCTCCCCATCCCCCGCCGGCCCTCTGGGACAATTAACTCATGTATAAGCTGAGGGGGCATTTTCAGCACAAAAAATGTGTTGAAAAACTCAGCTTATACACGAGTGTATGGTAAGTGAAATCTTTGGCATTGTGCTATACCTATTTTTCTCTGCTGTGTCTGTGCATCATGAATTGTGGTATATGTTAAAGGGGCCACTGACGGTAGGGAGAGATGAAAAAAGACACAAAGATACAAGAAAAATGTTGTTAGGCTCAGTCTGTATTTTAGCAATAAGTATGCATTTACTGTGTTTTGTGAAAATAGTGTGAGTCTCAGAATAACCCTTTAAGGAAAATATCTTTTATATCAGACTGTCTACTTGGTAGCTGTCGACATCAGAGTCTATAGATTTAAAATCTTTGTTATATTACATTGTGGAGTGTAATCTTGTCATCAAACATATAATCTTTAATATCATCATGTAAGGCTAATTTGCAAATTAAGGGATTTTCAATGCTAATGTTTTTCCCTTTAATATAGTTTATTACCTGACCGTCTTCAAAAGTAAACTTGCAAGGTCATTTTGATTGACAGCCAGCTCCCCCAGTTAGGCAGCAGGGATCTGGCTGCCAATCAGACTGACATCAGAAGTCCCGCCCCATCTACAGAGCTCTGTAGGCATAATGTCTGTAAGGCTACTTTCACACTTGGGTCAGTACGCGTCCGTCGCTAAGCGTCAGGCCGACGTACCGACACACGTTGTGAAATTTGTGCACGACATGGGCAGCGGATGCAGTTTTTCAACGCATCCGCTGCCCATTCTGATGTCCGGGGAGGAGGGGGCGGAGTTCCGGCTGCGCATGCGCTGTAGAAAATGGCGGATGCGACGTATGAAAAAAACATTCCCTTGAACGTTTTTCATGATGACGGTCCGCCAAAACACGACGGATCCGTTGCACGACGGACGCGACGTGTGGCCATCCGTCGCTAACATAAGTTTATGGGCAAGAAACACATCCTGCGGGCACATTTGCAGGATCCGTTTTTTGCCCAAAATGACAGATTGTGACGGATTGCTAAAAGCGCAAGTGTGAAACTAGCCTAAGGAGGTAGACCAGGCTGCAAGTACCTGTATGGAGCCTGGTCCGGAACGGCTGAGGCTGCGTCCTTTGTTTCCCGATGAAAGGCAAAAAGACTGGACTGGGGCTCTGACCCGGAAGCTGGGGGTGCGGATATAAGTGAAAGCATGCGCAGCGTCAGGCAGTTTCCCGCCGGCAGTGACAAAGGCAAGGAGCGTGCGCAGAGGGCTCCAAGGGGTGCGCAGCCAGGCCACAATGCCGGGACGCTGCCGAAGCCCAACGCAGTAATAAGGAAAGAGTCGGGAGCCTTATTCAGCTAAGCGCCGCACGCCAGCCTAAGAGCCAGTAAAAAGCTGGAAGGAAAGTAAAAGCACTATAGGGTCTTAGCTGGGTATTTAGAGATACCTCTAATCAGATTTTACTCACCAGATAGAGCCCAAACACAGGCTCATAGAAATATTAGCTGCTGCAGATCCATCGGTCTCCTCGTGACCAGAAAGAGTAAAAAAAAAATGGATAAAAAGGTGGACTAACTCCGCGCTGTTTGAAAGACACAAGTCCAAATGGATATTCAGATGAAAAAGTGGCTTTATTCAACTCGTTTCGAAGTACTATGACTCCTTCATCAGGAAATCACCACAAAAGTATATCTTTATTACACCAGCTCCGTAATTGCCACGGCCTGCAGGACGACTGACAGGCTAAGTTGATCTAGCACGAACTGCCACTATCTTTTCCCTTGTTTTCATTGACTCTGCACATCTTTTTTGCATCTGAGCTGTTTTTGTTCTCCCCATAACTGTTTGCCTCCCTGCGTGGAGTATTCCCCTGTTAAGTAAACTTGCTGGCGCTTACTCTGCCTCCTGTCCGTCACTGCATCTCGCAACCTGCTCACACGTCCGCAGAGGGAGCTGAATCTCCTGCAGGAGCGGTGTGTGACCGGTCTGTGCCAAGGAAGAACGGAGATGTGCACAACAGGCAGGTAAGTACCAACTACCTGCCTGTTAGCGTTTAGGTACATTTTTTGTAAAGTCCCAGAAATTCCCTTCAACCCCTTGCCGACATTCGTCGTACATATACTGCTGTGCAGGAGCTGCATTCCCGCAAACAGCAGTATATGTACGGCGCCGCGATCGCAAGGCCTCATGCTGAGTGCCGCAGCAATCAGGTGTGGGTGTCCGCTCTAATTGAGAGCTGACCCCCAGCAGCAATGCCCACTATCGGTGCTAGCACCGATTGCGAGCATTTAACCCTTCTGATGCCGCTGTCAGTAGTGACATTGAGATCGAGGAGCATCGTTCAGGGAATGGGTTCCCTGTGTGCTTCCATTAGGACAACATGATGCGATCGCGTTGTCCTTGACGGTCTCCATGGAGACCCCCGGCCGCAAGATGGCCGCGGTGTCCTTCAGGGAAGGTGGCATGTCAGTGACTGCTCAGAGCAGGACCTATGACGCCTCCTTCCCTGCTTGTCAGTCACTCCTCCGATGATGTTCTGCAGTGCAGAAGCATTGCAGAGCACCTGATCAGCGATCTCATGCTATACACGAATGACCCATCCTAGGACATTGTAAAAAAGTTTTAAAAAATTAAAAAGTGTAAAAATATTATTTTAAATCCCCAAATAAAGAGCAAAACAAAGCTACAAATATTTTTCCAATAAATATATTTGTGTAAATAAAAAAAATAAACAATAAAAGTACACATATTTGGTATCACTGCATCCGTAATGACCCACTCTAAACTATCCCACTAGTTAACCCCTTCAGTGAACACCATAAAAAGAAATATAAAAAATGAGGCAAAAAACTATGCTTTATCATCATACTGGCAAACAAAAAGTGCAATAAAACGTGATCAAAAAGACAAATGTAAATAAAAATGGTTCCTGCTGAAAACATCATCTTGTCCCCCAAAAAACAAGCCACCATACAGCTCCATCAGCAGATAAATAAAACAGTCATAGCTTTCAGAATAAAGCAATTCAAAAATAATGATTTTTTTCTATAAAATACATTTTATTGTGTAAAAGCGCCAAAACATAAAAAAAAACTATATAAATTAGGTATCGCTGTAATTGTACTGACCCGAAGAATAAAGCTGCCTTATCAATTTTACACACGAGGAACAGTATAAAAAACAAAAATAAAAATCAATTTCTGAACTGCTGGTTTAAATCGGTATAGAAATCTTTCAAAAAATGTCATGTGCCTGCAAATAGAACCAATAAAAACGTCAACTCGTCACACAAAAGACAAGCCATAACATGTCTCTGTCAGCCGAAATATGGAAAAATTATAGCTGTCTAAATATTGTGATGCAAAAACAAGTTATCACAATAAAAAGCGTTTTTGGTGTGTGACAGCAGCCAAACATAAAAACCCGATATACATCAGATATCGCTGTAATCGCACCGATCCAAAGAATAAAGTCACCTAATCACTTATACGGCACGAGAAAAGTGTAAAAAATAAATAAAACCAATTCTTCACATGCTGTTGATCTTTTCATTCTGCTTCACAGAGATCGCAGTAAGGTTCAGCACACATTTATCCTGTGCTCTGCGCTGAGCACTTACACCGGGTTTTTCTTGTAAATCTCAGAAATACGTGATTCAGACAGAACCCCCGGCAGAAGATTCCCTATAAGGAGGCAGATGAAGGCACTGTGGACGCCAATAGGACATGTGATCCGGCGGTGTCAGTCTTTTTAGGATTCCATAAAAGTGCACTTCTGAAAAGGACAACACAACAGAGGCCAGTTGGAGTCCACAGTAACTCTGCTGCTTCATTATAGTGAATGGATCCCTCGGGATTTCATCTGTCACGTCACTTAGCGATTTAAATGAAAACCACAAAGTAAGTGCTCAGCGTGGCGCGCCGGATAAATGTGATCCCAAACGTTATGTTAAAAGTCTGCACTCTGGTCCGTCATCTCTTAACGGAATTATAGTGGGCTTCCACCATGTTACTGGTAGCACAAAGGCTCTGGAAAGCTAAATGGCTCCTCCTCGCTCCTCAAAAGAAATTCAGCAAACTCTTTGCTCCAAAATCCAAAAGCCCCCTCCTTTCTGAGCCCCAGTGTGCCTAAACCACATTTAGCACCCACATGTTTGGCATTTCTGTAGTGATGAGAGCTCGCCTAATTTACAGGTGTGTGTCTCCAGAAGCATGAGCTGGACATAAAGTACTGGTGACTGCAATATACTGGTCACTACAGCGTACTGGTCACTACAACTGCAGTTTTCAATTTTCACTCAGCAACATCCACTGCTGTTTGTTTCTGGAAAACATCCATGGAGTCAAAACCATCACTACATCTGTAGATAAATTCCCAAAGGGTTATAATTTGCAAAACGGGGTCACTTTAGGGAGGAATGTGCTCTTCTAGCACTTAGGTGCTATTTATATGGAATCCACAAACTAGTCTAGGAAAATCTACTCTCCAGGAGGAAAATAGTGCTCCGTCTCTCCCGAGTCTTTCCGTATGGCTAAGCAGTACTGTACAGCCACATATAGGGTATTTCTAAATTCAGAAGAAATTGTGGGACACATTTTGGTGCCATTTTTACCCTTTTCCGAGTATGAAAATATAAAACTTGGGGCTAACACACAATCTTGGTGGTGAAAATGTAAATGAATTTTTCTTCACTGCCCAATGGTATAAAAGTCTGTGACACACCTGTGTAATCACTGTACCCCTAGATGAATTCATTGAGAGGTTTAGTTTGTAAAATGGGGTCACTTATGGGGGATTCTGCTGTTCTGGCACCTAAGGGGCTCTGCCAATGTGACAAGGCGCCCTCAAACAAGTGCAGGAAAATTTGCACTGCAATATGGCACTACTTCCCTTCTGAGCTTTGTACTGTGCCTCAGAAGTAGTTTTTGACCAAATATGGGGTATCGGTGAACTCAGGAGAAATTGCACAATAAATTTTGGGGTCCATTTTCTCCTCTTACTCTTGTGAAAATACAATATTTGTAGCTAAAAAAGATTTTCGTGGGAAAAATTAAATTTTTTTTAATTTCTATGTCTCTATGTTATAAACTTCTGTGAAGCACCTGTGGGCTCACAGTGCTCAATACACATCTAGATAAGTTGCATAATGGGTCTAGTTTCCAAAATTGTGTTACTTGTGGGGGTTTCCACTGTTTAGGCACATCAGGGGCTCTTCAAACAAGGCATGGCGTCCCCTAATTATTCCATCAAATTTTGCATTCAAAAAGTCAAATGGTGCTCCTTCCCATCCAAGCCCTGCCGTGCACCCAAACAGTTTTTTCCTCCATATACTGGGCATTAGCATACTCTGGAGAAATTGCACAACAAATTGTATTGAGCAATTTCTTCTGTTACCCTTAGGAAAGTGCAAAATTTGGAGCTAAGTAGATTTATCTGTGAAAAATGTAAAAAAAAATTAATAATGACGGCTCAACGTTATACATTTCTGTGATGCACCTTGGGGTTCAAGGTGCTTAATACACATCTAGATAAGTTCCCAAAGGGGTCTAGTGTCACTTGTGGGGGGTTTCCCCTGTTTAGTCATATCAGGGCTTCTCCAAACATGACATGGCGTCTGCTATTTATGCCAGCTAATTTAATTCTAAAAGTAAAATGGCGCTCCTTGCTTTCCGAGCCCTGCCATGCACCCAAACAGTGGTTTTCCCCCACATATGGGGTATCAGCACACTCAGGAAAATTGTATGGTTCATTTCCTCTTGTTACCCTTGCAAAAGTAAAAAAAAAAAAAAAATAGGTCTAAAGGAAAATTTTTGTGAAAGAACGTTAAATGTTTATTTTTTTCCTTCCATGTTCCATTAATTCCCGTGAAGCACCTGAAGGGTCAATACACTTCTTGGATTTGGTTTTGAGTACCTTGAGGGGAGCAGTTTTTAGAATAGTGTCACTTTTGGGTATTTTCTGGCATATAAGACCCTCAAAGTCACTTCAAATGTGAGGTGGTCCCTAAAAAAAATGGTTTTGCAAATGTTGTTGTAAAAATGAGAAATCGCTGGTCAACTTTTAACCCTTCTAAAATTATGTTTCAAAAATTGTGCTGACGTAAAGCAGACATGTGGGAAATGTTATTTATTAACTATTTTGTGTGACATGACTCTCTGATTTAACCCCTTTCTGCCATTAGACGTACTATTCCGTCCATGTGGGGTGGGCTTTACTTCCCAAGGACGGAATAGTACGTCATAGCCGATCGGCCGCGCTCACGGGGGGAGCGCGGCCGAGTGTCAGCTGCTTATCGCAGCTGACATCCGGCACTATGTGCCAGGAGCGGTCACGGACCGCCCCCGACACATTAACCCCCGGCACACCGCGATCAAACATGATCGCGATGTGCCGGCGGTGCAGGGAAGCATCGCGCAGGGAGGGGGCTCCCTGCGGGCTTCCCTGAGAGCCCCGCAGCAACGCGATGTGATCGCGTTGCTCCGGGGGTCTCCTACCTCCCTCCCTGCATCAAGTCCCGGATCCAATATGGCCGCGGATCCGGGTCCTGCAGGGAGGGAGGTGGCTTACCAAGTGCCTGCTCAGAGCAGGCACTTGGTAACGCTGCACTGCTCTCAGACAGATCGGTGATCTGTCAGAGTGCTGTGCAAACTGGCAGATCACCGATCTGTATTGTCCCCCCCTGGGACAAAGTAAAAAAGTAAAAAAAAATTTTTTTACAAGTGTGTAGAAAAAAAAAAAAATCCTAAATAATGAAAAAAAAAAAAAAAATATTATTCCCATAAATACATTTCTTTATCTAAATAAAAAAAACAAAACAATAAAAGTACACATATTTAGTATCGCCGCGTCCGTAACGACCCGACCTATAAAACTGGCCCACTAGTTAACCCCTTCAGTAAACACCGTATGAAAAAAAAAAAAAAACGAGGCAAAAAACAACGCTTTATTATCATACTGCCGAACAAAAAGTGGAATAACACGCGATCAAAAAGACAGATATAAATAACCAGGGTACCGCTGAAAGCGTCATCTTGTCCCGCAAAAAATGAGCCACCATACAGCAACATCAGCAAAAAAATAAAAAAGTTATAGTCCTCAGAATAAAGCGATGCAAAAATAATTATTTTTTCTATAAAATAGTTTTTATCGTATAAAAGCGCCAAAACATAAAAAAATGATATAAATGAGATGTTGCTGTAATCGTACTGACCCGAAGAATAAAACAGCTTTATCAATTTTACCAAACGCGGAACGGTATAAACGCCTCCCCCAAAAGAAATTCATGAATAGCTGGTTTTTGGTAATTCTGCCTCACAAAAATCGGAATAAAAGGCGATCAAAAAATGTCACATGCCCGAAAGTGTTACCAATAAAAACGTCAACTCGTCCCGCAAAAAACAAGACCTCACATGACTCTGTGGACTCAAATATGGAAAAATTATAGCTCTCAAAATGTGGTAACGCAAAAAATATTTTTTGCAATAGAAAGCGTCTTTCAGTGAGTGACGGCTGCCAATCATAAAAATCCGCTAAAAAACCCGCTATAAAAGTAAATCAAACCCCCCTTCATTACCCCCTTAGTTAGGGAAAAGTAAAAAAAATTTAAAAAATGTATTTATTTCCATTTTCTCATTAGGGTTAGGGCTAGGGTTAGGGTTAGGGCTAGGGCTAGGGCTAGGGTTAGGGCTAGGGTTAGGGTTAGGGCTAGGGCTAGAGTTATGGTTAGGGCTAGGGTTAAGGCTACAGTTGGGTTAAGGCTACAGTTAGGGTTAAGGCTACAGTTAGGGTTAAGGCTACAGTTAGGGTTAAGGCTACAGTTAGGGTTAAGGCTACAGTTAGGGTTGGGGCTAAAGTTAGGGTTTGGATTACATTTGCGGTTGGGAATAGGGTTGGGATTAGGGTTAGGGGTGTGTCAGGGTTAGAGGTGTGGTTAGGGTTACCGTTGGAATTAGAGTTAGGGGTGTGTTTGGATTAGGGTTTCAGTTATAATTGGGGGGTTTCCACTGTTTAGACACATCAGGGGCTCTCCAAACACAACATGGCGTCCGATCTCAATTCCAGCCAATTCTGCGTTGAAAAAGTAAAACAGTGCTCCTTCCCTTCCGAGCTCTCCCGTGTGCCCAAACAGGAGTTTACCCCAATATATGGGGTATCAGCGTACTCAGGACAAATAGGACAACAACTTTTAGGGTCCAATTTCTCCTGTTACCCTTGGGAAAATACAAAATTGAGGGCTAAAAGATAAGTTTTGTGGGAAAAAAAAGATTTTTTTAATTTTCACGGGTCTGCGTTATAAACTAGTGAAATACGTGTGGGCTCAAAGTTCTCACAACACATCTAGATAAGTTCATGGGGGGGTCTAGTTTCCAATATGGGGTCACTTGTGGGGGGTTTCTATTGTTTAGGTACATTAGGGGCTCTGCAAACGCAATGTGACGCCTGCAGACCATTCCATCTAAGTCTGTATTTCAAATGGCGCTCCTTCCCTTCCGAGCCCTCCCATGCGCCCAAACGGTGGTTCCCCTCCACATATGGGGCATCAGCGCACTCAGGACAAATTGGACAACAAATTTTGGGGTCCAATTTCTCCTGTTACCCTCGAGAAAATACAAAACTGGGGGCTAAAAAATAATTTTGGGGGGAATTTTTCTTTTTATTTTCACGGCTCTGTGTTAGAAACTGTAGTGAAACACTTGGGGGCTCAAAGTTCTCACAACACATCTAGATAAGTTCCTTGGGGGGTCTAGTTTCCAATATGGGGTCACTTGTGGGGGGTTTCTATTGTTTAGGTACATTAGGGGCTCTGCAAACGCAATGTGACGCCTGCAGACCATTCCATCTAAGTCTGTATTTCAAATGGCGCTCCTTCCCTTCCGAGCCTTCCCATGCGCCCAAACGGTGGTTCCCCCCAACATATGGGGTATCAGCGCACTCAGGACAAATTGCACAACAAATTTTGGGGTCCAATTTCTCCTGTTCCCCTCGGGAATATACAAAACTGGGGGCTAAAAAATAATATTTGTGGGAAAAAAAATTTGTTTTATTTTTACGGCTCTGCATTATAAACTTCTGTGAAGCTCTTGGTGGGTCAAAGTGCTCACAACACATCTAGATAAGTTCCTTAGGGGGTCTACTTTCCAAAATGGTGTCACTTGTGGGGGGTTTCAATGTTTAGGCACATCAGTGGCTCTCCAAACGCAACATGGCGTCTCATCTCAATTCCTGTGAATTTTGCATTGAAAAGTCAAACGGCGCTCCTTCCCTTCCGAGCTCTCCCATGCGCCCAAACAGTGGTTTACCCCCACATATGGGGTATCAGAGTACTCAGGACAAATTGTGCAACAACTTTTTGGTTCCAAATTCTTCTCTTAGCATTGGGAAAATAAAAAATTGGGGGCGAAAAGATCATTTTTTTTTCACAAAAATTATTTTTTATTTTTACGGTTCTGCATTATAAACTTCTGTGAAGCACTTGGTGGGTCAAAGTGCTCACCACACCTCTAGATAAGTTCCTTAGGGGGTCTACTTTCCAAAATGGTGTCACTTGTGGGGGGTTTCAATGTTTAGGCACATCAGTGGCTCTCCAAACGCAACATGGCGTCCCATCTCAATTCCAGTCAATTTTGCATTAAAAAGTCAAATGGCGCTCCTTCGCTTCCAAGCTCTGTCATGCGCCCAAACAGTGGTTTACCTCCACTTATGTGGTATCAGCGTACTCAGGACAAATTGTACAACAAGGTTTGGGGTCCATTTTCTCCTGTAACTCTTGGCAAAATAAAACAAATTGGAGCTGAAGTAAATTTTTTGTGAAAAAAAGTAAAATGTTAATTTTTATTTAAACATTCCAAAAATTCCTGTGAAACACCTGAAGGGTTAATAAACTTCTTGAATGTGGTTTTGAGAACCTTGAGGGGTGCAGTTTTTAGAATGGTGTCACACTTGGGTATTTTCTATCATATAGACCCCTCAAAATGACTTCAAATGAGATGTGGCCCCTAAAATAAAATGGTGTTGTAAAAATGAGAAATTGCTGGTAAACTTTTAACCCTTATAACTCCCTAACAAAAAAAAATTTTGGTTCCAAAATTGTGCTGATGTAAAGTAGACATGTGGGAAATGTTACTTATTAAGTATTTTGTGTGACATATCTCTGTGATTTAATTGCATAAAAATTCAAAGTTGGAAAATTGCAAAATTTTCAAACTTTTCGCCATATTTCCGTTTTTTTCACAAATAATCGCAAGTAATATCAAAGAAATTTTACCACTATCATGAAGTACAATATGTCATGAGAAAACAATGTCAGAATCACCGGGATCCGTTGAAGCGTTCCAGAGTTATAACCTCATAAAGGGACAGTGGTCAGAATTGTAAAAATTGGCCCGGTCCATAACGTGCAAACCACCCTTGGGGGTAAAGGGGTTAACCCCTTTACCCCCAAGGGTGGTTTGCACGTTAATGACCAGGCCAATTTTTACAATTCTGACCACTGTCCCTTTATGAGGTTATAACTCCGAAACGCTTCAACGGATCCTGGTGATTCTGACATTGTTTTCTCGTGACATATTGTACTTCATGATAGTGGTAAAATTTCTTTGATAGTACCTGCGTTTATTTGTGAAAAAAACGGAAATTTGGCGAAAATTTTGAAAATTTCGCAATTTTCAAACTTTGAATTTTTATGCAATTAAATCACAGAGATATGTCACACAAAATACTTAATAAGTAACATTTCCCACATGTCTCCTTTACATCAGCATAATTTTGGAACCAATTTTTTTTTTTGTTAGGGAGTTATAAGGGTTAAAAGTTGACCAGCAATTTCTCATTTTTACAACACCATTTTTTTTTAGGGACCACGTCTCATTTGAAGTCATTTTGAGGGGTCTATATGATAGAAAATGCCCAAGTGTGACACCATTCTAAAAACTGCACCCCTCAAGGTGCTCAAAACCACATTCAAGAAGTTTATTAACCCTTCAGGTGTTTAATAGGAATTTTTGGAATGTTTAAATAAAAATGAACATTTAACTTTTTTACACAAAAAATTTACTTCAGCTCCAATTTGTTTTATTTTACCAAGGGTAACAGGAGAAATTGGACCCAAAAAGTTGTTGTCCAATTTGTCCTGAGTACGCTGATACCCCATATGTGGCAGTAAACCACTGTTTGGGCGCATGGGAGAGCTCGGAAGGGAAGGAGCGCTATTTGACTTTTCAATGCAAAATTGACAGGAATTGAGATGGGACGCCATGTTGCGTTTGGAGAGCCACTGATGTGCCTAAACATTGAAACCCCCCACAAGTGACACCATTTTGGAAAGTAGACCCCCTAAGGAACTTATCTGGATGTGTGGTGAGCACTTTGACCCACCAAGTGCTTCACAGAAGTTTATAATGCAGAACCGTAAAAATAAAAAATAATATTTTTTCACAAAAATTATATTTTTGCCCCCAATTTTTTATTTTTCCAAGGGTAAGAGAAGAAATTGGACCTCAAAAGTTCTTGTCCAATTTGTCCTGAGTACGCTGATACCCCATATGTGGCAGTAAACCACTGTTTGGGCGCATGGGAGAGCTCGGAAGGGAAGGAGCGCTATTTGACTTTTCAATGCAAAATTGACAGGAATTGAGATGGGACGCCATGTTGCGTTTGGAGAGCCACTGATGTGCCTAAACATTGAAACCCCCCACAAGTGACACCATTTTGGAAAGTAGACCCCCTAAGGAACTTATCTAGAGGTGTGGTGAGCACTTTGACCCACCAAGTGCTTCACAGAAGTTTATAATGCAGAGCCATAAAAATAAAACAAAATTTTTTTCCCACAAAAATTATTTTTTAGCCCCCAGTTTTGTATTTTCCCTAGGGTAACAGGAGAAATTGGACCCCAAAAGTTGTTGTCCAATTTGTCCTGAGTACGCTGATACCCCATATGTGGGGGGGAACCACCGTTTGGGCGCATGGGAGGGTTCGGAAGGGAAGGAGCGCCATTTGGAATGCAGACTTAGATGGAATGGTCTGCAGGCGTCACATTGCGTTTGCAGAGCCCCTAATGTACCTAAACAGTAGAAACCCCCCACAAGTGACACCATTTTGGAAAGTAGACCCCCTAAGGAACTCATCTTGATGTGTTGTGAGAGCTTTGAACCCCCAAGTATTTCACTACAGTTTATAACGCAGAGCCATGCAAATAAAAAATATTTTTTTTCCACAAAAATTATATTTTAGCCCCCAGTTTTGTATTTTTCCAAGGTTAGCAGGAGAAATTGGACCCTAAATGTTGTTGTCCAATTTGTCCTGAGTACGCTGATACCCGATATGTGGGGGGGAACCACCGTTTGGGCGCATGGGAGGGCTCGGAAGGGAAGGAGCATCATTTGGAATGCAGACTTAGATGGATTGGTCTGCAGGCGTCACATTGCGTTTGCAGAGCCCCTAATGTACCTAAACAGTAGAAACCCCCCACAAGTGACCCCATATTGGAAACTAGACCCCTCAATGAACTTATCTAGATGTGTTGTGAGAACTTTGAACCCCCAAGTGTTTCACTACAGTTTATAACGCAGAGCCGTGAAAATAAAAAATCTTTTTGTTTTCCCACAAAAATTATTTTTTAGCCCCCAGTTTTGTATTTTCCCAAGGGTAACAGGAGAAATTGGTCCACAAAAGTTGTTGTCCAATTTGTCCTGAGTACGCTGATACCCCATATGTTGGGGTAAACCCCTGTTTGGGCACACAGGAGAGCTCGGAAGGGAAGGAGCACTGTTTTACTTTTTCAACGCAGAATTGGCTGGAATTGAGATCGGACGCCATGTCGTGTTTGGAGAGCCCCTGATGTGCCGAAACAGTGGAAACCCCCCAATTATAACTGAAACCCTAATCTAAACACACCCCTAACCCTAATTCCAACAGTAACCCTAACCACACCTCTAACCCTGACACACCCCTAACCCTAATCCCAACCCTATTCCCAACTGTAAATGTAATCTAAACCCTAACCCTAACTTTAGCCCCAACCCTAACTGTAGCCCCAACCCTAACCCTAACCCTAGCCCTAACCCTAGCCCTAACCCTAACCCTAGCCCTAACCCTAACCCTAGCCCTAACCCTAGCCCTAACCCTAGCCCTAACCCTAGCCCTAGCCCTAACCCTAGCCCTAACCCTAACCTTAACCCTAGCCCTAACCCTAGCCCTAACCCTAGCCCTAGCCCTAGCCCTAGCCCTAATGGGAAAATGGAAATAAATACATTTTTTTTTATTTTTCCCTAACTAAGGGGGTGATGAAGGGGGGTTTGATTTACTTTTATAGCGAGTTTTTTAGCGGATTTTTATGATTGGCAGCCGTCACACACTGAAAGACCCTTTTTATTGCAAAAAATACTTTTTGCAATACCACATTTTGAGAGCTATAATTTTTCCATATTTTGGTCCACAGAGTCATGTGAGGTCTTGTTTTTTGCGGGACGAGTTGACGTTTTTATTGAAAACATTTTTGGGCACGTGACATTTTTTTATCGCTTTTTATTCCGATTTTTGTGAGGAAGAATGACCAAAAGCCAGCTATTCATGAATTTCTATTGGGGGAGGGGTTTATACCGTTCCGCGTTTGGTAAAATTGATAAATCAGTTTTATTCTTCGGGTCAGTACGATTACAGCGATACCTCATTTATATCATTTTTTTATGGTTTGGTGCTTTTATACGATAAAAACTATTTTACAGAAAAAATAATTATTTTTGCATCGCTTTATTCTCAGGACTATAACTTTTTTATTTTTTTGCTGATGATGCTGTATGGCGGCTCTTTTTTTGCGGGACAATATGACGCTTTCAGCGGTACCATGGTTATTTATATCTGTCCTTTTGATCGCGTGTTATTCCACTTTTTGTTCGGCGGTATGATAATAAAGCGTTGTTTTTTGCCTCGTTTTTTTTTTTTTTTTTCTTACGGTGTTTACTGAAGGGGTTAACTAGTGGGACAGTTTTATAGGTCGGGTCGTTACGGACGCGGCGATACTAAATATGTGTACTTTTATTGGTTTTTTTTTTTTATTTAGATGAAGAAATGTATTTATGGGAATAATATTTTTATTTTTTTTTTCATTATTTTGGAATATTTTTTTTTATTTTTTTTACACATTTGGAAATTTTTTTTTTAACTTTTTTACTTTGTCCCAGGGGGGGACATCACAGATCAGTGATCTGACAGTTTGCACAGCACTCTGTCAGATCACTGATCTGACATGCAGCGCTGCAGCCTTCACAGTGCCTGCTCTAAGCAGGCTCTGTGAAGCCACCTCCCTCCCTGCAGGACCCAGATCCGCGGCCATCTTGGATCCGGGGCTCGAGCAGGGAGGGAGGTGAGGAGACCTTCGCAGCAACGCGATCACATCGCGTTGCTGCGGGGGGCTCAGGGAAGCCCGCAGGGAGCCCCCTCCCTGCGCGGTGCTTCCCTGCACCGCCGGCACATCGCGATCATCTTTGATCGCGGTGTGCCAGGGGTTAATGTGCCGGGGGCGGTCCGTGACCGCTCCTGGCACATAGTGCCGGATGTCAGCTGCGATAAGCAGCTGACACCCGGCCGCGATCGGCCGCGCTCCCCCCGTGAGCGCGGCCGATCGGCTATGACGTACTATCCCGTCCAGGGTCAGATAAGCCCAGGGCACCTCGACGGGATAGTACGTCTAAGGTCACAGAGGGGTTAAGCGCATAAAAATTAAAAATTTGAAAATTGCGAAATTTTCACCAATTTTCCGATTTTTTTCACAAATACTCGCCTGTCATATCAAAGAAATTTTACCGCCATCATGAATTACAATATGTCATGGGAAAAAAAGTCTCGGAATCAGTGGGATCTATTGAAGCGTTCCAGAATTATGTCCTCATAAATTGACAGTGGCCAGAATTTTAAAAATTGGCTTGGTCAGGAAGGTGAAAAGGCATCGGGATGAAGGAGCTAAAGGTATCGAAGAGTTTTGTGCAGCAAAGTTTTGGTGTTTTTTTTGGGGGGGTTTGTTTTAAGCAGCTCCAACTTATTTCTGTAACTAAAAAGGGGTTTACCTCACACATCTCGAACCAATTCTGCCTCGGCCTTCTGCTGCATCAGCATCATCCTGACAGCAGAACATGTGACCGTTGCAGCAAATAAGATATAATAACATCTTTCAATGGTCCTTCTAAAGTGAGTGCTGATAAATTATGATTTTGTAATTTGGGTTTTAAAGGGTTTCTCCAGTTAAAGATAACATTTTAAATGTGCTTAAAGTATTAGAGGTTGCCTGGGAAGTTAACATTGATGGCCTATCCTTAGAAATAGCTCTGTAACTCAGCATCTCCGGTGGCCGCCAACACTGGGAGCAGCTGATCGGCGCGGGCGCCGAATGTCGCACCCCCATTAAATAGACATTGATGACCTATCCTAAGGATAGTCCATCAATGTTAAAGTCCTGAACAACCCCTTTAAAGGCTCTCTGATCCTCAGTTATGCACTCCAGTTCCATGTCCTGTTATTTGGCATAAGTCAGCGTTACTGTGTGACTACATCATTTCAATATCTAACCCAAACCTCTTACGTCATGGCTTAAATAGAGGCTGGTGTAGCTATTGAAATGAGCAGTCAGCCCCATCACACACAGCTCTGATGACTTGTCGATGCAGGAAAGACTGTCCTTTCTCAAGCAAAAGATGTAAGTGATTAAATACTTCATATGAATGAATCTTTATTATTTAAAGTACATTATTAAGTTGTATTATTTTAAGCACATTTAAGGATATATCTTTAACTGGACAACCACAGGTCTTGTTCTTTAAAGGGATTGATTTGGACTAAACAATCGATGATCAATCTGTGTGATCGGTGGGGTTGGACACTTCGCACCATCGCTGATCATCACAAATCTGCCCCGGCAGTGGTGGGATGTAAGTAATGTACGGGGCGGACCATCGCAGCTCTAGGAATAGTTTAGTGGCCGCTGTCCAGTACTGCAGTTAATCACTCATTCACTGTGTCTATGTGCTGGCGCTCAGGTGACTTTTATCGCTAGTTTGAGTTTTTGGTCTCTCGGAACTTCTCCATATAAGATATATAGTATGTTGTTTTGTTTCAACAGAGATGCATCTTGAACATTACTTATTATATGCACTTTAAACAATATATATTTTATTTTCCTTGCTGTAATTTGGCGGCTAAAAATGTACCTAATGTGCACAGTTAATATTTAGAACATTTTGCTTGTAAAAATGTTTACATGTCCCTAAAGGATACAGCAGACAGAAGGCCGCACCCTTCATTTGTTCAGTAAAGGAACTAAATGCCTAACATTAATAGATGGAAAGATTTTCCCAGAAAATGAAACGATTCCTCATTACATCTGTATTTCCACTCCAGACTGAGAGATTTGCATCTTTGTAATGGGAAGTTATTCCTTAGTGTTAGGGTAAAAGGATAATCAGATATCCTAGTAATGAGTAATTAGCTGTAGCATAAAGGCAGCTGCAAATTATGTTTACATACATCATGGCCTCAGTGCCTCACAACACCAAAGCTATAGAGGATATTGCAGCCCTAAAGGTCACAGTATAGTGGGGTGTACTGTATATGATCATTATAGAGGTATTTCTCTTTGGGAAATGATGACAGACGATAGTGTGGAGACATGAGGGTTAGTGGGTGCTGTCGTGTGCTGGCCTCGCTGTCTTTAGAAAGACCGCATGGAACAGGGCTTATCCCACTGAACGCTCATACTTCTTAGTCGGGGGCAGAATACTACTCAGGCAACACAGGGTCACAGTTTGAAGGCACTTTATTGCTTCACCAACAATCGACAAAATATAGTACAGTCCCAGTAAACACAAAAGATGGTGCAAATGACAGAGTCTCACCCTTCGGCTGACTTGCCGGGAATTAGAACATCTGCGACTTCGGGGCTTCCACGGCCAACTACCCCAGTCAGTAGCACCCCGCTTTGGGGGGCACCCACAGAGAGGAGGTACTGGCAAGCTTAGACAGCTGACAGTGTACACTGAGGTATGTGACCAGGTGACCTGAGTGTCTCAACCTGGGTTCTCCAAACATCTCCGTGGGTTCAGTGATGATCAATGGAGCAAATCTGTATTTCTCCGGTTGCAGCCATGATGCCTCGATTGCCATCTTGTAGAGTCTCCTCGGAGAGGGAGAGAGGTCCCTTTTATACCCACACCTGACAATATTTTGGGTAAACTTGGCACTCAGGCAGAAGATGGAATTTTTTAATGGTTTAATAGCAGTGTAATAGTACAGGAGTGGCGTTTCGGTCAACAGAACCTTCAGCAGAGTACTAATATAAAATTAAACATAGAAAACAATATAAGAATGGAAAAAAATAGATACAACCATAGGTATAGACAAAATATTCAGATGAGCTAGGGATCAACAAGAATCACAAAACAATCATTCATTCACTGAGTGAGAATGTAACTGAAAAAAGCTAACATGAAAAAAGGAAAAAGAACTAGAAAAAGATAAATCTTAATGAAAAAAAAATCATACTTATAAAGACCAGGGATGGGATTAACCATGGTTCCAACCAATCAGGAGGCCAGCATGGGACTGGAAGTGACATCACGTGTGATGCAAATGGAGCGCCCCCAAGGGCAGCAGGGTACTCGGTACCGGGTCCTTCGGTTCACAGGGGGATGTCACGGTAGCTGACCCGGTCCGTGGCCCTGGGACGTCCGTGTAAAAGGGAAAGGTCTTTAAAGGGGAAATGTTTGTGACGCCACCTGTGGTATTCAGTCAAGGTGACCCTGTCTAATCAGTTCCTGACCAATTACCAAGAGGCCTCCTGTATATAGTGCAGCTCCACCCTGTGGTCTGGGCCTGTGCAATGTGTTAGCTCAGTTTGTTTCTTGCTTCTGAGTTTGCCAGGTCCTGCTCTGAGTTACTCCCTCTCTGGAGGCTTTTCTCTGTGCTATTGCCTTGATCTTGTAGTCCGCCCTCCAGGAGGCAGAATATCCTGGTCCCTGTGTCTTTGTCCCTGTGTCTTGTTCCATTGCTTTGTCTGTACTTAGTCTTATCTCGGTCTCCTTGTCTGTGGCTTCCTTCCCTGCTGTGTCTTTCCTTGTGTTCTCAGTCTGCTTACACTCCGCACTCTTGCGGCTCTGCACTCAGACCTTGCTTCGCACTCTCTGGCTTTGCTCTGTGGCTCCGCTCTTTGCGGTTCTATCTGGCTCCGCTCTTTGCGGTTCTATCTGGCTCCGCCTCCTGTGTTTCTGCACTTGGCTCTGTCTCCGCTCTTGGCTCCGCCTCCAGCGTCTCCGCTCTTGGCTCCGCCTCCAGCGTCTCCGCTCTTGGCTCCGCCTCCAGCGTCTCCGCTCTTGGCTCCGCCTCCAGCGTCTCCGCTCTTGGCTCCGCCTCCAGCGTCTCCGCTCTTGGCTCCGCCTCCAGCGTCTCCGCTCTTGGCTCCGCCTCCAGCGTCTCCGCTCTTGGCTCCGCCTCCAGCGTCTCCGCTCTTGGCTCCGCCTCCAGCGTCTCCGCTCTTGGCTCCGCCTCCAGCGTCTCCGCTCTTGGCTTTGCCTCTTGCGGCTCCACCCTTGGCTCTGCCTTCTCCTTCTCTTCTCTTTGCTCCACCTTCTACTCGTACTCAGCCTCCTGCGTTTCTGTTCTTGGTTCTAGCTCTTGTGCTTTCGCTCTGCATCCGCTCTTGCGGTCTTTCTCTACTTGTTACTTAGTCCTCCTGTCTGAACAGGTTCCAACCTGTTTCACATACCTGCCTGCAGACCGGTCCCTACCGGTTCTTCCTATGTTCCAGCCGTGTCCGCCTGCCCGCCAGTGTCTCTGTTGTACCCATCTGCCTGCCTGTGTCCCAGCCGTGCCCGCCTGTCAGCCAGAGTGCCAGCCGTGCCCGCTCCATTCCTTAGTGGGATCAGCAGCCACAGCCAGACATCACCCTGGAGTGGTACCTGGTAGCTTCCTATTGCACAAGTCTGACCTCACCATCAGAGGCTCCAGCGAACACCTAGGAAGCTACTTAGTTACGCCCCTTTCAGGGAAGTTTGGTCTGTGGTCCAGTGGGGCCACACCCCCATATGCCCGCTTCAACCAGTCTGGGCGCATGCGTGACAGTTTGCACAGGCCATGGTCCCCGCTGAGTCCCATGTGCCTTCGCTCTCGGAGCAAGATGAACTCTCTTCTTGCCAGTATTGGCCTCTGAGGAAAATGTTTACCCAGTCTGAAAGCCAGTCCTTCACTGCTCCATCCCCTATTGTCATCTCTAATGAGCTGTTTGATCGACTTCAAGCCTGCGCTCCTAATGACGAATCCAAGCCAGCAGATCCTCCATGCTACTATGGGGACCCAAAGCAATGTCGTGTGTTCCTGGAGCGGTGCTTGCGTTATTTCAAGTGGCATGCTACCCAATTCCCCACTGACTGGTTGAAAGTAGGTTTCTTAATGGCCTACCTTAGAGGAGATGCTTTGATGTGGTGCGACCCCCTTTGGGAAGCAGGGGACCCCATTATCTCGAATCTGCCGGCCTTCCTGGTGGCCTTCTGTAAAGCCTTCGATGAGCCAAGTACTGCATCTCCTGAAAAGTCTTCCCCTTCAAGCTCACAGAGATGGTCCAGACGAAAGAAACCTGCAGGTAAACCGTCACTTCCGTCCATGACTGTCCAAGACTCATCTGTTCCACAACCCGCCAAAACGGCCACCCGAGCAAGATCCAAGAGGTCGAATAAGAGGGGTCTGGCAAATCTGCAGCCTGAATCTGGTGCGGAGATTGAAATACGGTATCCCTGTGGTTGTAAAGAACATTCAGATGGTCTTTGCCCTGTGAAGCCTGTACTCCAAAACCCTGGGCCAGTAGGAGAGGCTGCCCCTGGCGAGAGTACTTCCTCTACGTCAAAGTTAATGACTGTTTCTCTGCCTTCTGGGAGCTTTGGTGTGTTTGAGCCGCCTATCATTCGGAGTCAGTGTATGGTCTCCGTTCTACAGCTCCAGAACCCGGTGTGGGCTGTTATGACCTGGTGGTCAGGACAATAATGGACCTGGTGGTTAAGAGCACACGGAATGACCTGATAGTCACTGATAAAAAAGGACAAGCTCTGGGACGTGGGAACTCTGCTGACCGCAATCCCTAAACCTATCAACCACACTAGAAATAGCCGTGGATTGCGCCTAACGCTCCCTATGCAACTCGGCACAGCCTGAGAAACTAGCTAGCCCTGAAGACAGAAAAATAAAGCCTACCTTGCCTCAGAGAAATTCCCCAAAGGAAAAGGCAGCCCCCCACATATAATGACTGTGAGTAAAGATGAAAATACAAACACAGAGATGAAATAGATTAAGCAAAGTGAGGCCCGACTTACTGAACAGACCGAGGATAGGAAAGGTTACTTTGCGGTCAGCACAAAAACCTACAAAAAGACCACGCAGAGGGCCAAAAAGACCCTCCGCACCGACTCATGGTGCGGAGGCGCTCCCTCTGCGTCCCAGAGCTTCCAGCAAACAAGACAACAAATTAAATAGCAAGCTGGACAGAAAAATAGCAAACCAAAGAAATACAAGCTGGAACTTAGCTTCTGATGGGAAGACAGGTCACAAGAACGATCCAGGAGTGAACTAGACCAATACTGGAACATTGACAGGTGGCATGGAGCAAAGATCTAAGTGGAGTTAAATAGAGCAGCAGCTAACGAATTAACCTCGTCACCTGTGAAAGGAAACTCAGAAACACCCACCAGAGGAAGTCCATGGACAGAACCAGCCGAAGTACCATTCATGACCACAGGAGGGAGCCCGACAACAGAATTCACAACAGTGGGCGTTGCCGGATAATGGCCGTGCCCTGCTAAAGAGCAGTCTAGTCCTGCAAGGACAACTACAGCTCCAAGTTGGAGCCTTATACACGAAGAAGTTTGTTTTCCGTATGCTGTCTGTTATGCCCATGGGTCATTCTGAGCCAAGGACTCTACCACCCGCTCTGGTCAAGAGTTCCAGTAAAGTGCTTCGTTTGAACTTACCCAGTCTTGAGAAGTGTCTGGTTCCCATGCATCAAAGACTCTCAGCAGTGTCATCTTCTTCAGCTGGTCTGCTAGTCGTCGAGTCAAGGTGTGCTGACGTCACCGAAGATGGGGAGACGGTGACAATGTCTCCACACATCTCCAGCGACTATACCAGTAAACAGTTAGTCGTCGAGTCAAGGTGTGCTAACGTCACTGAAGATGGGGAAGCAGTGACTATCTCTCCACACATCTCCCACGACTATTCCTGTAATCCGTTCCTAGGAACATCCCCGCCGTTTGGACGATTTCTTCTGGATAACGGGCAGAAGATGGTTCCTATGTGGATACCTTCAGCGTCCTTGTGGCCGGCTGGTGAAGATTTCAAAACAGAAGTTTGTTCACCTCAATTTTTCTCTGACCCGGTGGAGCTGTTCTCCGCTCTCATCTCTAATGACTTTTCTTGTGTTCCGTACCTAAGAACATCTCTGCTACCTGTCGGGCAAAAGTTGAATCCTATGAGAAGGCTTCCAGTTTCCATGTGTCCGGCTGGTGAAGATGTTAAGACAGCAGCATTCAATTCCCTGTTACCTGTCTACCTGAAGGAGGTGGTCCAGGTCATTGTGGAAGCTAACCCTGTTGAGCACCAAGAGACTTTGTTTTATGAGATTCCTGGTGACCCGCCTGCCTTATTCTACCCTGAAGATGTCATGTTGGCCTTGACTATGTGTGCTCCTATCCTTCTTCTACAAGTTATTCTGGCAGGCTTGAAGAAGAGGGGCCGTAAAGGGGGGAGGGGTACTGTAACAACTCTGCTGGCATCACAGCATGGCCTCACATCTCTCACACAATGTTACCCACTGCTCCAGGCCATGATGTGGTTTCTGTTTCATGCCAGCTCCATGTTCTGTGTCTCTGCTCTGTGCATGCTTCATGGCTATGTGTATAGGGGGCCGGCGCCTGAACTCTCTGGTTCTTATAGGAATCAGGTGCACCTGTCTAATCAGTTCCTGACCAATTACCAAGAGGCCTCCTGTATATAGTGCAGCTCCACCCTGTGGTCTGGGCCTGTGCAATGTGTTAGCTCAGTTTGTTTCTTGCTTCTGAGTTTGCCAGGTCCTGCTCTGAGTTACTCCCTCTCTGGAGGCTTTTCTCTGTGCTATTGCCTTGATCTTGTAGTCCGCCCTCCAGGAGGCAGAATATCCTGGTCCCTGTGTCTTTGTCCCTGTGTCTTGTTCCATTGCCTTGTCTGTACTTAGTCTTATCTCGGTCTCCTTGTCTGTGGCTTCCTTCCCTGCTATGTCTTTCCTTGTGTTCTCAGTCTGCTTACACTCCGCACTCTTGCGGCTCTGCACTCAGACCTTGCTTCGCACTCTCTGGCATTGCTCTGTGGCTCCGCTCTTTGCGGTTCTATCTGGCTCCGCTCTTTGCGGTTCTATCTGGCTCCGCCTCCTGTGTTTCTGCACTTGGCTCTGTCTCCGCTCTTGGCTCCGCCTCCAGCGTCTCTGCTCTTGGCGTTACCTCCAGCGTCTCCGCTCTTGGCTCCGCCTCCAGCATCTCCGCTCTTGGCTCCGCCTCCAGCATCTCTGCTCTTGGCTCCGCCTCCAGCATCTCCGCTCTTGGCTCCGCCTCCAGCATCTCCGCTCTTGGCTCCGCCTCCAGCATCTCCGCTCTTGGCTCCGCCTCCAGCATCTCCGCTCTTGGCTCCGCCTCCAGCATCTCCGCTCTTGGCTCCGCCTCCAGCATCTCCGCTCTTGGCTCCGTCTCCAGCGTCTCCGCTCTTGGCTCCACCTCTTGCGGCTCCGCCCTTGGCTCTGCCTTCTCCTTCTCTTCTCTTTGCTCCACCTTCTACTCGTACTCAGCCTCCTGCGTTTCTGTTCTTGGTTCTAGCTCTTGTGCTTTCGCTCTGCATCCGCTCTTGCGGTCTTTCTCTACTTGTTACTTAGTCCTCCTGTCTGAACAGGTTCCAACCTGTTTCACATACCTGCCTGCAGACCGGTCCCTACCGGTTCTTCCTATGTTCCAGCCGTACCCACCTGCCTACCAGAGAGCCAGCCGTGTCCGCCTGCCCACCAGTGTCTCTGTTGTACCCATCTGCCTGCCTGTGTCCCAGCCGTGCCCGCCTGTCAGCCAGAGTGCCAGCCGTGCCCGCTCCATTCCTTAGTGGGATCAGCAGCCACAGCCAGACATCACCCTGGAGTGGTACCTGGTAGCTTCCTATTGCACAAGTCTGACCTCACCATCAGAGGCTCCAGCGAACACCTAGGAAGCTACTTAGTTATGCCCCTTCCAGGGAAGTTTGGTCTGTGGTCCACTGGGGCCACACCCCCATATGCCCGCGCCAACCAGTCTGGGCGCGTGCGTGACACCATCAGTGCAACAATGTACTAAGAACTAACTTAATTCACCACCTCTAAACAGGCAGAAAATATGACATCAAAGAATATACAACTTGTGATATCTCATATGTGGTTTACTTAATTAAATGCCCATGTGAACTCCTATACATCAGAGAAACTACAAAGAAACTGTGGACCAGGGGCACCTTTCCTAGCCCTAGCACTAGGGGGTGCCCTAGCTCGCCCTGTTCCCCAAAATACCTCAGATGGCGAGGATGCCGGGGCCTCCGCCCTTGCCCTGTCTCCTAACTGCAGCCCTGAGTCTGTCCCCTTCCCCCACCCGAGGAAGAGAGGTGCTACCGTGTACCGCAGTACACCAACCCAACAGACAGGGGAACACTGACAAGGGTAAAAGAAAATTCCACTCACACAAATATACTCTCACAAATAACAGCGGTATTCACCAGGGTGTGAAGGACGGAGGAAGAAAATAAGGCAGGTAAGGATGAGGAACTTCCAAGAGTACAAACCAGGCAACAGTCGCACAATATACTCCTCCAGTGCTCCAGACACTAGCTCCTCACTCTCCAGGTCTATCTAGCAAGTGCTAACTCAGACAAGGATCTGGCCATTAGGCCTAGCTTTTATAGGAGAGAGGAGCTGAATGCAGTGATTTCCACATGGCCGATTAACCCCTGTCCTCCTGAAAGAAAACAAACACATTTAATACACCGGAGAAGTGCTTCTTTTCAGCGGTGAAGCAGGAGCCATCAGACGCTGTGGTCTTCTGACACTGCTCTGTCGCGGTATCTCCGTGACAGTAACCCCCCTTCTACGAGGGACCTCCGGAACCTCAGGGCCTGGTTTATCTGGGTGTGCCACATGAAAGGCCCGAACCAGTCTGGCAGCATGGACATCAGAAGCTGGAACCCACATCCTCTCCTCAGGACCATACCCCTTCCAATGTATCATGTATTGAAGTGACCGACGAACAAGAGTCTGAGACCTTTGCTATCTGGAACTCCAGATTACCATCGACAACGACAGGAGAAGGTGGCAGAAGTGAAAATCCTGCTGATGCTATGTACTTCTTTAGAAGTGAAAGGTGAAAAACATTATGGATTTTAAAAGTAGGTGGCAGAGCAAGGTGGAATGCTACCGGATTGACGACGGCTAAGATCTTATAAGGACCAATAAACCTGGGACCCAATTTCTAAGACGGAACCTTCAGCTTAATGTTCTGTGAGGACAGCCATACCAAGTCACCAGCACACAGGTCCGGACCCACCAAATGTCTACGATCAGCCACACTCTTATATTTGGAACCCATCTTTCGCAAATTATTAGGGTATGTGCACATGTTGCGGATTCGTGTGAGGATTTTTCTGTGCAGATTCTGAAAAACCCGCAGGTAAAACATTCTGCGTTTTACCTGCGGATTAACAGCAGTTTTTCTGCGGTTTTTCAAATGCATTTTTACACCTGCGGATTCCAATTATGGAGCAGGTGTAAAACGCTGCGGAATCTGCACAAAGAATTGACATGCTGCGGAAAATAAACCGCAGCGTTTCCACGCAGTATTTTCCACAGCATGTGCACTGCAGATTTTGTTTTCCATATGTTTACATGGTACTATACAATGCATGGAAAACTGCTGGGAATCCGTAGCGTCGAATCCGCTGCGCATCCGCAGCCAAATCCGCAACTTGTGCACATACCCTTAATCACCCCCTGCCATATAGTAGAAATAGAAGAAGAAAACCGTTCCTCCTCCGGTAAACCAGAAGGGCGATCACCATTGAATAAACTAAACTGCGGATGGAACCCATATGCCCCGAAAAACGAGGACTTACCGGTTGATTCCTGACAGCGATTATTAACTGCAAATTCAGCCAACGGTAAGTAGGTCACCCAGTCCTCCTGATTCTCAGACACAAAACATCTAAGATATGTCTCTAAATACTGATTAACCCGTTCAGTCTGCCCGTTAGACTGCGGGTGAAAAGCCGAAGAAAAAGACAAATGGATCCCCAGATGGGTGCAAAATGCCCTCCAGAATTTGGAGATAAAGTGCACCTCCAGATCCGAAACAATATCTGTAGGAATCCCATGCAGTGTGATTATTTCCCTGACGAAGATTTGAGCCATAGTTTTGGCGTTACGCAAAGCAATAAAATGAGACATTTTACTGAACCTGTCCACCACCACTAGGATTACAGTGTTCCCTGCAGACACAGGTAGATCCGTAATAAAATCGACCGACAAATGAGTCCAAGGTCTGCTGGGAATCTCCAATGGTTGGAGAGCCCCTGACGGACGAGTATGTGAGGTCTTAGCACACACACAGATATTCCAGGCGGCTACATACTCCTGAACATCCTTATAAGCACCTGGCCACCAAAAACACCGAGTAAGTAGATCTGCTGTGGCCTTATTCCCTAGATGTCCAACCAGCACCGTATCATGATGTTCACTGAGGATTCTAAGACGAAAATTAGCCGGTACAAACAGTTTACCAAGTGGACAGGTAGCAGGGGCGTCCCCCTGAGCGTCAGCAACCTCTCTTTCAAGACTAGAGCACATAGACGCCATCACTTTTTATAAAATAGGTACCGGTTTACACTTATCGCCTCCCCCAAGAAAACAATGGGACAAAGCATCTGCCTTAACATTTTTGCTGAAGCGCATCGCTAGCGCATGCCATTTTCGGCACGCGCTAGCGATGTGCCGTTCTTTTGTGACGGACCTCGGACGCTGCTTGCAGCATCCGAGGTGCGTCCGAGGCCCGTTCCTCGCTAGCGCAGATTGGGGATCTGCGCTAGCGGGGAGGGTGAACGCGGCCCCTATAGACACATTGCGTTAGCGCAATCCGCTAGCGCTATGCGCTTAACGGATTGCCCTAACGTAATGTGAACCTAGCCTTATGGTCAGTGATCACCATCACTGGGTGAACCGCTCCCTCCAAAAAATGACATTACTCCTCAAATGCCCATTTGATAGCTAAGAGTTACCTATTACCAATATCATAGTTTCTCTCAGCTGGCGAAAGTTTTTATAAAAATATGCGCCTGCTTGCAATTTACCAGGAGACGCACCCTGTGACAATACAGCTCCCACTCCCATCTCGGATGCATCCACCTCCACAATGAAAGGCTGAGTGACATCAGGCTGATTAAGAATCAGAACAGAAGCAAAACACCTTTTCAATGTGTCAAATGTCTCCCTGGCAGGACTGGACCACCTGGAGAAGTCCGTCCCCTTCTTAAGGTACCGTCACACATAACGATATCGTTAACGATATCGTTGCTTTTTGTGACGTAGCAACGATATCGTTAACGAAATCATTATGCGTGACAGCGACCAACGATCAGGCCCCTGCTGGGAGATCGTTGGTCCCTGGGGAATGATCAGGACTTTATTTCGTCGCTGGATCACACGCTGACATCGCTGAATCGGCGTGTGTGATGCCGATTCAGCGATGTCTTCACTGGTAACCAGGGTAAACATCGGGTTACTAAGCGCAGGGCCGTGCTTAGTAACCCGATGTTTACCCTGGTTACCATTGTAAAAGTAAAAAAAAAAAACACTACATACTTACATTCCTGTCACGTCCTTCAGCGTCAGCTTCACTGCGTCCCCCAGTGTCAGTGCCGGCCGGCCGTAAAGCAGAGCACAGCGGTGACGTTACCACTCTGCTTTCCGGCCAGCGCTTACACAGTGCAGGGAAGCTGACGCTGGGGGACGCGACAGGAATGTAAGTATGTAGTGTTTTTTTTTTTTTACTTTTACAATGGTAACCAGGGTAAACATCGGGTTACTAAGCGCGGCCCTTCTGCATCGTTGGTCGCTGGAGAGCTGTCTGTGTGACAGCTCTCCAGCGACCACACAACGACTTACCAACGATCACGGCCAGGTCGTATCGCTGGTCGTGATCGTTGGTAAATCGTTAAGTGTAACAGTACCTTTAGTCATATCAGTGAGTGGTTTGGCTACTACCCAAAAGTTTCTTAGGAATTTGCAGTAGTAATTGGCAAAAACCCAATAACCTTTGTAAGGCCTTCAAATCCTCTGGACGATCACACTCCAATACTGCCCATACTTTCGCTGGATCCATGCGAAAACTGGTGGCAGATAATACATATCCAAGGAAAAGGATCTCCTCAACCGAGAACATACACTTCTCCGATTTGACATACAATTTATTGTCATGTAATATGTGTAGGACTTGTCTGACATGTCGCTGGTGTAACTCAAGATCAGGTGAATAAACAAGAATATCATCCAGGTAGATAACAACAAAACTGCCTACTAGGTGACTAAAGATGACATTAATAAAGTGTTGGAAGACGGTGGGCTCGTTCGTCAACCCAAAAAGCATCACCAGATTCTAGTAGTGTCCTTCTGGCCTATTGAACGCAGTCTTCTAGTTATCCCCCTCCTTAATGCAGATGAGGTTGTACGCCCCCCTGAGGTCCATCTTAGAGAACCACTTTGCCCCAACAATTTGATTGAAGAGGTCGGGGATCAGAGGTAGCGGATACGGATCACAGACAGTGATGGCATTAAGTTCCCAGAAATCCAGGCAAGGACGTAACCCCCCCATCCTTCTTCTTGACAAAAAAGAACCCCGCAGCAAGGGGAGAAGAGGCTGGTCGGATATGACCCTTAGCCAGACTTTCCATAATGTAGTCCTTCATGGCCTGCCTTTCTGGACCTGAGATGTTATTGAGTCTGCTCTTGGGCAGCTTGGCACCAGCAACCAGATTAATGGCCCAATCATAAGGACGATGAGGGGGAAGCTCTTGGCCCAAACAGTGTCCATGACAGTATGTACTTCACTTTACCACTTCCTGTGTCTGCCAATCAATTACCGGATTGTGCAGAGCAAGCCAAGGAAGTCCCAGTACCACAGGTGAGGGCAGGCCCTCAAGCACATAGCAGTTTAACACCTCAGAGTGTATGGCCCCCACCTGTAGCCGTAAATCATGGCCCACCTGATTGAAGTGCCCCTGTTTTTGAGGGCCGGAATCGATAGCTATAATGGGTATCAGTCTGGACAAGGTATGTGGGACAAGGCCTTGGTCCCGAACGAACCTAGAGTCGACCAAATTAAACTCCGCCCCACTGTCCAAGAAGGCGGAAACGTCCACCTTATTTTCACCCACGTATAAAATAGCTGGAAGAAAAAAACAAGCCTCTCCCACCGAGGTTATGAGTACACACGAGTTTACAACCTCCCCACAACCCGGGCCCCCTAGTTTCCCGGCGGTTGTTTAAACAAGTGACAGGTAGGACATGTGCTCACAAAATGACCCTTCTTGCCACAACAGAAACACACTCCCCCTTACGCCGGATTAATGCAAATTTGCTAGGTGGGGACGCCGCACCCCACCTGGATTCCACAGTGGAATCAGTACTGATCATGCTCAAACTTGGACCTCCTGCCCCCAGAGGTGACTCCCTATGTCTCTAACGAAGACGACGATCAACGTGGATTGCCAGAGACATGGCCACCTCAAGAGAGTCAGGAGTCTCATAGAGAGCTAACACATCCCTCGCAGAACTGACTATGGAGGGCTGGGTCATCTAGTGTCGGTGGCCCACCGCCGGAATTCAGAGCAGTATTCCTCTGCCAGATGGTCTCCTGGTCTCCTTGCTGAAGAAGGCGCAGAGATGACTCAGCCAAGGACACACGATCAGGGTCATCATACACCAAGCCCAAAGCCTGAAAGAAGCCCTCTACTGTCTGGAGTGACTGTGAGTTAGATGGGAGAGAAAATGCCCATGCTTGCGGGTCCCCCTGCAGGAGCGAGATAACAATCCCCACACGTTGCTCCTCTGTACCTGAGGATACCTGACGCAGCCGGAAATAAAGTTTATAGGCCTCACGGAACACAACAAACTTGTCCAGCTCGCCAGAAAACCTGTCTGGCAGCGCAACCTTGGGCTCCACAATGGTTTGACTGGAGGGCGAGATCCCCACACCAGATATAACAGGGTGCTGTGAAACCACCGTGCGTAAATCCGCCACTTCCAAACTAAGCTGCTACAACTGCCCTGTCAGCACTGTGATAGGATCCATCATGGATCAGAAAAAGGCTTTTGGTCTAAGTTAATTTCACGATAGGACTGGCGAGTAAACTGGGACCAGGGGCACCTTTCTTGGCCCTAGCACTAGGGGGCACCCTAGCTCGCCCTGCTCCCCGGGGTATCTCAGATGGCGAGGATGCCAGGGCCTCCGCCCTTGCCTTGTCTCCTAGCTGCAGCCCTGCGTCTGTCTCCTTCCCCCACCCGAGGAAGGGAGGCGCTACCGTGTACCGCAGTACACCAACCCGACAGACAGGGGAACAAAGACAAGGGTAAAAGAAAATTCCACTCACACAAATATACTCTCACAAATAACAGCAGTATTCACCAGGGTGTGAAGGACGGGGGAAGAAAATAAGGCTGGGTTCACACTGCGTTAGTGTGACCCGTTTAACGGACTACGTTACACCGTGGCATAACGCGGTGTAACGTAGTCCGTTAACGCCGCCATTACTTTCAATGGCGGACGCATCGCTAGCGCACGCCCAAAATGGTAAGGAAAGGGTGAATCAATCACCCGAAAACTCCACCCATATGACCGAAAACCGGTCCCACCAAATTCAGGTGACAGGTTCCCTTTAAAGACAATACTAAATATATAAACCAAAAAGTAACACCAAGAACATTAAATAGAATACAAATACAGGATAGAAGCAGGAAACGCCCAGAAAATCACCATTGCACATGCCCATATAAATAAAAGGATCAATAGGTAAAGTGTCAGTGCAGAGAGATCCATTACTATGGTAAGATTGCCATTATAGATACCTCTTTTATATTAGTAACACCATAGAAAGGAGATCACAAAAGGACAAAGCTTACCAAGGGCAGAGCTGGGGGACCCTGAGCGCAGGTGTAGGCAGACCCCGACGCGCGTTTGGTGTGACAGAAGCACCGCTTTATCAAGAGGAATGGGGTAACCAGCAAGATCAGAACCTTTTATGGCCATGTGACCAGACATGTGGTGTCCGTATGGCCAATCATAGTGGTTGTACCGGAGCATGCGCACCGTACCGTTCGGGCCATAGTCATCCATGTAGTACAACTCACTTCCCATAGTATAATGCACCCCATATTTCTTCATATAGTATAACGTATTCTCCATAATCCTCGATACAGTATAATGCAGCCCACATATAGTGTAATGCAGCCACCACCCTACAGAATATAATGCAGCCACCCCAGAGTATAATGCAACCACCCCGTAGAATATAATACAGCCCACCTCCCCATAATATATAATGTAGCCCCCACCCCATAGAATATAATATACCCCCACAATAGTATATAACAGCCACATAGTATATAACATGGCCTCCCCATAGAATATAATATACCCCCCATAGTATATAGCACAACCCGCATAGCAGATAACACAGCCCACGTGGCAGTATACAGCACAGCCCATGTAGCAGTATAAAGCACAGCCCACATAGTAGTATGCAGCACTGCCCACATAGTAGTATACAGCAAAGCCCACATAGTAGTACATAGCACAGCCCACATAGCATACAGCAGAGCCCACACAGTAGTATATAGCGCAGCCCACATAGTAGTATACAGCACAGCCCACATAATAGCATACAGCACTGCCCACATAGTAGTATGCAGCACTGCCCACATAGTAGTATACAGCAGAGCACACATAGTAGTGTATAGCACAGCCCACATAGTAGTATACATAGTAACATAGTAACATAGTTAGTAAGGCCGAAAAAAGACATTTGTCCATCCAGTTCAGCCTATATTCCATCATAATAAATCCCCAGATCTACGTCCTTCTACAGAACCTAATAATTGTATGATACAATATTGTTCTGCTCCAGGAAGACATCCAGGCCTCTCTTGAACCCCTCGACTGAGTTCGCCATCACCACCTCCTCAGGCAAGCAATTCCAGATTCTCACTGCCCTAACAGTAAAGAATCCTCTTCTATGTTGGTGGAAAAACCTTCTCTCCTCCAGACGCAAAGAATGCCCCCTTGTGCCCGTCACCTTCCTTGGTATAAACAGATCCTCAGCGAGATATTTGTATTGTCCCCTTATATACTTATACATGGTTATTAGATCGCCCCTCAGTCGTCTTTTTTCTAGACTAAATAATCCTAATTTCGCTAATCTATCTGGGCATTGTAGTTCTCCCATCCCCTTTATTAATTTTGTTGCCCTCCTTTGTACTCTCTCTAGTTCCATTATATCCTTCCTGAGCACCGGTGCCCAAAACTGGACACAGTACTCCATGTGCGGTCTAACTAGGGATTTGTACAGAGGCAGTATAATTCTCTCATCATGTGTATCCAGACCTCTTTTAATGCACCCCATGATCCTGTTTGCCTTGGCAGCTGCTGCCTGGCACTGGCTGCTCCAGGTAAGTTTATCATTAACTAGGATCCCCAAGTCCTTCTCCCTGTCAGATTTACCCAGTGGTTTCCCGTTCAGTGTGTAATGGTGATATTGATTCCCTCTTCCCATGTGTATAACCTTACATTTATCATTGTTAAACCTCATCTGCCACCTTTCAGCCCAAGTTTCCAACTTATCCAGATCCATCTGTAGCAGAATACTATCTTCTCTTGTATTAACTGCTTTACATAGTTTTGTATCATCTGCAAATATCGATATTTTACTGTGTAAACCTTCTACCAGATCATTAATGAATATGTTGAAGAGAACAGGTCCCAATACTGACCCCTGCGGTACCCCACTGGTCACAGCGACCCAGTTAGAGACTATACCATTTATAACCACCCTCTGCTTTCTATCACTAAGCCAGTTACTAACCCATTTACACACATTTTCCCCCAGACCAAGCATTCTCATTTTGTGTACCAACCTCTTGTGCGGCACGGTATCAAACGCTTTGGAAAAATCGAGATATACCACGTCCAATGACTCACCGTGGTCCAGTCTATAGCTTACCTCTTCATAAAAACTGATTAGATTGGTTTGACAGGAGCGATTTCTCATAAACCCATGCTGATATGGAGTTAAACAGTTATTCTCATTGAGATAATCCAGAATAACATCCCTCAGAAACCCTTCAAATATTTTACCAACAATAGAGGTTAGACTTACTGGCCTATAATTTCCAGGTTCACTTTTAGAGCCCTTTTTGAATATTGGCACCACATTTGCTATGCGCCAATCCTGCGGAACAGACCCTGTCGCTATAGAGTCACTAAAAATAAGAAATAATGGTTTATCTATTACATTACTTAGTTCTCTTAGTACTCGTGGGTGTATGCCATCCGGACCCGGAGATTTATCTATTTTAATCTTATTTAGCCGGTTTCGCACCTCTTCTTGGGTTAGATTGGTGACCCTTAATATAGGGTTTTCATTGTTTCTTGGGATTTCACCTAGCATTTCATTTTCCACCGTGAATACCGTGGAGAAGAAGGTGTTTAATATGTTAGCTTTTTCCTCGTCATCTACAACCATTCTTTCCTCACTATTTTTTAAGGGGCCTACATTTTCAGTTTTTATTCTTTTACTATTGATATAGTTGAAGAACAGTTTGGGATTAGTTTTACTCTCCTTAGCAATGTGCTTCTCTGTTTCCTTTTTGGCAGCTTTAATTAGTTTTTTAGATAAAGTATTTTTCTCCCTATAGTTTTTTAGAGCTTCAATGGTGCCATCCTGCTTTAGTAGTGCAAATGCTTTCTTTTTACTGTTAATTGCCTGTCTTACTTCTTTGTTTAGCCACATTGGGTTTTTCCTATTTCTAGTCCTTTTATTCCCACAAGGTATAAACCGCTTACACTGCCTATTTAGGATGTTCTTAAACATTTCCCATTTATTATCTGTATTCTCATTTCTGAGGATATTGTCCCAGTCTACCAGATTAAGGGCATCTCTAAGCTGTTCAAACTTTGCCTTCTTAAAGTTCAATGTTTTTGTGACTCCCTGACAAGTCCCCCTAGTGAAAGACAGGTGAAATTGCACAATATTGTGGTCGCTATTTCCTAAATGCCCAACCACCTGCAGATTTGTTATTCTGTCAGGTCTATTAGATAGTATTAGGTCTAAAAGTGCTGCTCCTCTGGTTGGATTCTGCACCAATTGTGAAAGATAATTTTTCTTGGTTATTAGCAGAAACCTGTTGCCTTTATGGGTTTCACAGGTTTCTGTTTCCCAGTTAATATTCGGGTAGTTAAAGTCCCCCATAACCAGGACCTCATTATGGGTTGCAGCTTCATCTATCTGCTTTAGAAGTAGACTTTCCATGCTTTCTGTTATATTTGGGGGTTTGTAACAGACCCCAATGAGAATTTTGTTACCATTTTTCCCTCCATGAATTTCAACCCATATGGACTCGACATCCTCATTCCCTTCGCTAATATCCTCCCTTAAAGTGGACTTTAGACAAGACTTTACATAGAGACAAACCCCTCCTCCTCTCCGATTTTTACGATCCTTTCTAAACAGACTGTAACCCTGTAAGTTAACTGCCCAGTCATAGCTTTCATCTAACCATGTCTCGGTTATTCCCACTATGTCAAAATTACCTGTAGATATTTCTGCTTCTAGTTCTTCCATCTTGTTTGTCAGGCTTCTGGCGTTTGCAAGCATGCAGTTTAGAGGATTTTGTTTTGTTCCAATCTCCTCACTGTGGATTGTTTTAGAAATGTTCTTACCTCCCTTCTGAGTATGTTTTCCTGGGTCGTCTTTGTTCGAGTCTAATGTTTTTCTTCCCGTCCCCTCTTCTTCTAGTTTAACGCCCTCCTGATGAGTGTAGCGAGTCTTCTGGCGAATGTGTGTTTCCCAGGTTTGTTGAGGTGTAGTCCGTCTCTGGCGAGGAGTCCATCATACCAGTAATTCACACCGTGGTCCAGGAATCCAAATCCTTGTTGTCTGCACCATCGTCTTAGCCAGTTGTTTGCATCAAGGATCCTGTTCCATCTCCTGGTGCCATGCCCATCTACTGGAAGGATAGAAGAAAAAACTACCTGTGCATCCAGTTCTTTTACTTTCTTCCCCAACTCTTCAAAGTCCTTGCAGATTGTCGGTAGGTCCTTCCTTGCCGTGTCATTGGTGCCAACATGTATCAGAAGAAATGGGTGGACGTCCTTGGAGCTGAAGAGCTTTGGTATCCTATCGGTCACATCCTTGATCATCGCACCTGGAAGGCAGCATACTTCTCTTGCAGTTATGTCCGGTCTACAGATGGCTGCTTCTGTGCCTCTCAGTAGTGAGTCTCCCACCACCACCACTCTTCGTTGCTTCTTGGCTGTACTTTTTGCTGTCACTTGTTGCTGTGTGCCCTTTTCTTTTTTGCTTGCTGGTATTGCTTCATTCTTAGGTGTGCCATCTTCATCCTCTACAAAGATTTGATATCGGTTCTTCAGTTGTGTGGTTGGTGATTTCTCCATGGTCTTCTTGCTTCTTTTGGTCACATGCTTCCACTCATCTGCTTTTGGAGGTTCTCTGACACTTTTTGCACCTTCTGTGACCAGTAGAGATGCTTCTGTTCTGTCTAGAAAGTCTTCATTCTCTTTGATGAGTTTCAAAGTTGCTATTCTTTCTTCCAGACCCCGCACCTTTTCTTCTAAAAGGGCCACTAGTCTACACTTCTGACAGGTGAAATTGGATTCTTCTTCTGGTCGATCTGTGAACATGTAGCACATGCTGCAGCTCACCATGTAGGTTGTCACATCTGCCATGTTGCTCCTAGATCCTGCTGACTTGCTGTGTGTTTTCCTTCTTGTGTAATCTACTCAGCCAAGCTCTCTTGCAATAATGTCCTACAGGCAAAAATTAGCCTCCTGAAGCTTGAATCCCTGGTTTGGTGATGCTTTCGAAGCAGCTGGTCCCGGCTGTACCCAACGATCTTCTAGCTTAGGGAGACTTCGCTTCTCCCAGAAGGCACCTGGGATACAGCAGAGCCCACACAGTAATATATAGCTCAGCCCACGTAGTAGTATACAGCACAGCCCACGTAGTAGTATACAGCACAGCCCACACAGTAGTATATAGCACAGCTGACATAGTTCCCCAAGGGCTAGGGGAACTCGGTACCGGGCCCTTCGGTTCTCGTCGGGGATGTCACGGTGGCTGACCTGGTCCGTGGCCCTAGGGATGTCCGTTGTAAAATTGGGGAAAGGTCTTTAAAGAGATAATGTTCGTGACGCCACCTGTGGTATTCGGTCAGGGTGACCGACGCTGCTTAGGGGCCCAATGGGGTGATGTTATGGCAGCTAGATGGTATACCTTCCCACAGGTGAAGTATGTCCCCAGGGCTTCCCAGAGTGTAGATGGTGGATGATGTAAGGCGCAGTGAATAACGAGGACACAAGGTTGCAGTCTCTTTACCTTTACTGAAGGCTTCAGCATCCACAGTCCAGGGTAGGGACCACAGGGTAGGCAGAGTCCGGCCAGTCTGAAGTCAAATCCAGAGTCCCCTTATCCAGGTGGAATTCAATAGCCTTCTTCTAGCACCTGAGTGTTGTAGTACCTCCCTGCTGAGCTCCTCACATCTATCGTAGGTGTTAAGTCTCTTCCTCTTTGTCCCCCTGACGGATAGGACAAACCCGTATGACTGGTGGCCTGAGGCTTTTTATAGGGACCCTAGAGACGCCCCGGCCCCCACAAGTTGCCACTGTGCCTCCTGGGTATATGGTCGGGCAGCCAACGTGGAATCAATTGTCCTGCCAGTCTCTGAAGTAAAGCATAGAGTTTCTTACTCCCTCGGTGTTCTGGCTACCGGTACTGCTTTTCAGAAGGAAGCAACCTGATTATAGCTGGTCTCCCCCTGATGTTCCTCTCCTTTTGCTATGACTTAGTTTCTCACTCACTGCAACACAATTCCTTTCAATGTCTCTTTCTTTGGATGCTGCCGCACGTGGGGCAGGTGCAGCTCCGTGAACCCTCGTTCTCCCACAGACCTTCCGTCTGCTCTCCTCTCCTCCTTCTAACTTTCTGTCCAGACTACCAGTTTTACCTAATTGTGAGGAGTGCCCTAATAGATAGAAGCATGGCTCCCCCTGGCGGCCTGGAGTGTGAAGTGTGTTTTGTGGTTGTGATAACTGGACAGAAGATCTCCTTCATTGCCTTCAGACGTAACATCACTCCCCTGGTGGAAGAATAACATTACTGCAACGACCAGGACTCTGGGGCGCTGCATATACAGCACAGCCCACATAGTAGTATACAGCACTGCCCACATAGTAGTATACAGCAGAGCCCACATAGTAGTGTATAGCACAGCCCACATAGTAGTATACAGCAGAGCCCACATAGTAGTGTATAGCACAGCCCACATAGTGGTAAACAGCAGAGCCCACACAGTAGTATATAGCACAGCCCACGTAGTAGTATACAGCACAGCCCACGTAGTAGTATACAGCACAGCCCACACAGTAGTACTGTATATAGCACAGCCCACACAGTAGTATACAGCAGAGCCCACACAGTAGTATACAGCAGCGCCCACACAGTAGTGTACAGCACAGCCCACATAGTAGTATACAGCACAGCCCACATAGTAGTGTATAGCACAGCCCACATAGTAGTATACAGCAGAGCCCACATAGTAGTGTATAGCACAGCCCACATAGCAGTATACAGCACAGCCCACACAGTAGCATACAGCAGAGCCCACACAGTAGTATACAGCAGAGCTCACATCTCTCCTCCCCCCCAGAATGGCCCCACAGTCCAGTAAAAAAAAAACACTCCTCACCTCCCCTCGTGCCTGCGGTGCTCCCTGCTCCTGTCTCGGTAGCTGCCGCTGCACTGCCTGCAACACAGTGAGTGCTCCCGCGCACCCGTAGTGTCAGAGGCAGAGCAGGGAATGATGGAGAGGGAGCGTCAGGTGACGCTCTCTCCTTCATCATTGCATTCAACTGTACCGGCGTTATAGACGCCGGTATAGTTGAATGCGGCAGCGGCGGTGCTGGGGGGAAGGGTGAGTCGGCACGCAGTGGCCCACTACTGGCACCGGCCCTTCTGGCATTTGCCAGAACTGCCAGATGGCCAGTCCGGCCCTGCCTATTGGTGAACAGGACCTTTTCGCGTCACACGCGATGTCACATCCGGTCACATGCCGGCCTCCTGATTGGTTAGGAACCGCAATTAATCCCGTGGTCCTGTTTAACCCTTCACTTCTCACCATACACTAGCATGCCCATGAACCAGCGGTGGACACCACCGTTCACAACGCTAATGCTACTATACAGAACCTAGGAACTTCTGGTACATTTACAGTGGGGAAAAAAGTATTTACTCAGCTACCAATTGTGCAAGTTCTCCCACTTAAAAAGATGAGAGAGGCCTGTAATTGACATCATGACATCATAGGTAGACCACAACTATGAGAGAATTGAGAAAAAAATAAAAACAGAAAATCACCTTCTCTGATTTGGCAAGATTTATTTTGCAAATTATGGTGGAAAATAAGTATTTGGTCACCTAAAAATATGCAAGATTTCTGGCTCTTACAGACCTGTAATGTCTTCTTTAAGAGGCTCCTCTGTCCTCCACTCTTACCTGTAGTAATGGCACCTGTTTGAACTTGTTATCAGTATAAAAGATGCCTGTCCACAACCTCAAACAGTCACACTCCAAACTCTATGGTAAAGACCAAAGAGCTGTCGAAGGACACCAGAAACAAAATTGTAGCCCTGCACCAGGCTGGGAAGACTGTAGGAGCAATAATAAGAAAATGGAAGACATAGAAGACCACTGATAATCTCTCTCGATCTGGGGCTCCACGCAAGATCTCACCCTGTGGGATCAAAATGATTACAAGAACGGTGAGGAAAATCCCAGAATCACACGGGGGGACCTAGTGAATGACCTGTATAGCGCTGGGACCACGGTAACAAAGGCTACCACCAGTAACACACTACACAGCCAGGGACTCAGATCCTGCACTGCCAGATGTATCCCCCTGCCTAAGCCAGTACATGTCCGGGCCTGTCTGAAGTTTGCTGGAGAGCATTTTAATTATCTAGAAGAGTATTGGGAGAATGTCATATGGTTTTATGAAACCAAAGTAGAACTGTTTGGTAGAAGCAAAAATCGTCGTGTTTGGAGGAGACAGAATGTTGAGTTGCATCCAAAGAACACCATACCTACTGTGAAGCATGGTGGTGGCAACATCATGCTTAGGGGCTGTTTCTCTGCAAAGGGACCAGGGCGACTGATACGTGTGCATGAAAAAATGAATTGTGAGATTTTGAGTGCAAACCTCCTTCCATCAGCAAGGGCATTGAAGATGAAACGTGGCTGGGTCTTTCAGCATGATAATGATCCCAAGCACACTGCCAGGGCAATGAAGGAGTGGCTTCATAAGAAGCATATGAAGGTGCTGGAGTGGCCTAACTAGCCCCCAGATCTCAACCCCATTGAAAACCTTTGGAGGAAGTTGAAAGTCTGTGTGGCTCAGCAACAGGCCCAAAACATCACTGCTCTAGGGGAGATCTGCATGGAGGAGTGGCCCAACATACCACCAACAGTGTGTGCCAACCTTGTGAAGACTTAGGCTAGGTTCACATTGCGTTAACAGCAGCCCGTTCAACACATGCGTTAATGGGCTGCTGTTATGTTAACGCAAGTGCCGATGTGTCATATTGCTAGCGCAGATACAGCTAGCAGATGCTCTATCTGCGCTAGTGGTGACTGACCCGGAAACGTTGCAGCCTGCGTCCCAGGGTCTATCACTCAATGACGTCACATCTCTAGCGCACACCCATTTTGTGTGTGCGCTAGCGATGCACCCAAAATAGAGCTAAATGGCAGCATTAACGGACTGCGTTACACTGCGGTGTAACGCAGTCCGTCTAACAGACTGCTAAAACACAATGTGAACCCAGCCTTACAGAAAACAAAATATTGAGATGAACTTTTGTTAATGACCAAATACTTATTTTCCACCATAATTTGTAAAATAAATCTTGCCAAATCAGACAAGGTGATTTTCTGGATTTGTTTTCTCATTTTGACGCTCATAGTTGTAGTCTACCTATGATGTCAATTGCAGGCCTCTCTCATCTTTATAAGTGGGAGAACTTGCACAATTGGTGACTGACTAAATACTTTTTCCCCACTTTTTCCCCACTGCAAAGACTTTGAAGAGTTGGGGAAGAAAGTAAAGGAACTGGATGCACAGGTAGTTTTTTCTTCTATCCTTCCAGTAGACGGGCATGGCACCAGGAGATGGAACAGGATCCTTGATGCAAACAACTGGCTAAGACGATGGTGCAGACAACAAGGATTCGGATTCCTGGACCACGGTGTGAATTACTTGTACGATGGACTCCTCGCCAGAGACGGACTACACCTCAACAAACCTGGGAAACACACATTCGCCAGAAGACTCGCTACACTCATCAGGAGGGCGTTAAACTAGAAGAAGAGGGGACGGGAAGAAAAACATTAGACTTGAACAAAGAAGATCCAGGAAAACATACTCAGAAGGGCGGTAAGAACATTTCTAAAACAATCCACAGCGAGGAGATTGGAACAAAACAAAATCCTCTAAACTGCATGCTTGCAAACGCCAGAAGCCTGACAAACAAGATGGAAGAACTAGAAGCAGAAATATCTACAGGTAACTTTGACATAGTGGGAATAACCGAGACATGGTTAGATGAAAGCTATGACTGGGCAGTTAACTTACAGGGTTACAGTCTGTTTAGAAAGGATCGTAAAAATCGGAGAGGAGGAGGGGTTTGTCTCTATGTAAAGTCTTGTCTAAAGTCCACTTTAAGGGAGGATATTAGCGAAGGAAATGAGGATGTCGAGTCCATATGGGTCGAAATTCATGGAGGGAAAAATGGTAACAAAATTCTCATTGGGGTCTGTTACAAACCCCCAAATATAACAGAAAGCATGGAAAGTCTACTTCTAAAGCAGATAGATGAAGCTGCAACCCATAATGAGGTCCTGGTTATGGGGGACTTTAACTACCCGGATATTAACTGGGAAACAGAAACCTGTGAAACCCGTAAAGGCAACAGGTTTCTGCTAATAACCAAGAAAAATTATCTTTCACAATTGGTGCAGAATCCAACCAGAGGAGCAGCACTTTTAGACCTAATACTATCTAATAGACCTGACAGAATAACAAATCTGCAGGTGGTCGGGCATCTAGGAAATAGCGACCACAATATTGTACAGTTTCACCTGTCTTTCACTAGGGGGACTTGTCAGGGAGTCACAAAAACATTGAACTTTAGGAAGGCAAAGTTTGAACAGCTTAGAGATGCCCTTAATCTGGTAGACTGGGACAATATCCTCAGAAATAAGAATACAGATAATAAATGGGAAATGTTTAAGAACATCCTAAATAGGCAGTGTAAGCGGTTTATACCTTGTGGGAATAAAAGGACTAGAAATAGGAAAAACCCAATGTGGCTAAACAAAGAAGTAAGACAGGCAATTATCAGTAAAAAGAAAGCATTTGCACTACTAAAGCAGGATGGCACCATTGAAGCTCTAAAAAACTATAGGGAGAAAAATACTTTATCTAAAAAACTAATTAAAGCTGCCAAAAAGGAAACAGAGACGCACATTGCTAAGGAGAGTAAAACTAATCCCAAACTGTTCTTCAACTATATCAATAGTAAAAGAATAAAAACTGAAAATGTAGGCCCCTTAAAAAATAGTGAGGAAAGAATGGTTGTAGATGACGAGGAAAAAGCTAACATATTAAACACCTTCTTCTCCACGGTATTCACGGTGGAAAATGAAATGCTAGGTGAAATCCCAAGAAACAATGAAAACCCTATATTAAGGGTCACCAATCTAACCCAAGAAGAGGTGCGAAACCGGCTAAATAAGATTAAAATAGATAAATCTCCGGGTCCGGATGGCATACACTCACGAGTACTAAGAGAACTAAGTAATGTAATAGATAAACCATTATTTCTTATTTTTAGGGACTCTATAGCGACAGGGTCTGTTCCGCAGGATTGGCGCATAGCAAATGTGGTGCCAATATTCAAAAAGGGCTCTAAAAGTGAACCTGGAAATTATAGGCCAGTAAGTCTAACCTCTATTGTTGGTAAAATATTTGAAGGGTTTCTGAGGGATGTTATTCTGGATTATCTCAATGAGAATAACTGTTTAACTCCATATCAGCATGGGTTTATGAGAAATCGCTCCTGTCAAACCAATCTAATCAGTTTTTATGAAGAGGTAAGCTATAGGCTGGACCACGGTGAGTCATTGGACGTGGTATATCTCGATTTTTCCAAAGCGTTTGATACCGTGCCGCACAAGAGGTTGGTACACAAAATGAGAATGCTTGGTCTGGGGGAAATTGTGTGTAAATGGGTTAGTAACTGGCTTAGTGATAGAAAGCAGAGGGTGGTTATAAATGGTATAGTCTCTAACTGGGTCGCTGTGACCAGTGGGGTACCGCAGGGGTCGGTATTGGGACCTGTTCTCTTCAACATATTCATTAATGATCTGGTAGAACGTTTACACAGTAAAATATCGATATTTGCAGATGATACAAAACTATGTAAAGCAGTTAATACAAGAGAAGATAGTATTCTGCTACAGATGGATCTGGATAAGTTGGATACTTGGGCTGAAAGGTGGCAGATGAGGTTTAACAATGATAAATGTAAGGTTATACACATGGGAAGAAGGAATCAATATCACCATTACACACTGAACGGGAAACCACTGGGTAAATCTGACAGGGAGAAGGACTTGGGGATCCTAGTTAATGATAAACTTACCTGGAGCAGCCAGTGCCAGGCAGCAGCTGCCAAGGCAAACAGGATCATGGGGTGCATTAAAAGAGGTCTGGATACACATGATGAGAGCATTATACTGCCTCTGTACAAATCCCTAGTTAGACCGCACATGGAGTACTGTGTCCAGTTTTGGGCACCAGTGCTCAGGAAGGATATAATGGAACTAGAGAGAGTACAAAGGAGGGCAACAAAATTAATAAAGGGGATGGGAGAACTACAATACCCAGATAGATTAGCGAAATTAGGATTATTTAGTCTAGAAAAAAGACGACTGAGGGGCGATCTAATAACCATGTATAAGTATATAAGGGGACAATACAAATATCTCGCTGAGGATCTGTTTATACCAAGGAAGGTGACGGGCACAAGGGGGCATTCTTTGCGTCTGGAGGAGAGAAGGTTTTTCCACCAACATAGAAGAGGATTCTTTACTGTTAGGGCAGTGAGAATCTGGAATTGCTTGCCTGAGGAGGTGGTGATGGCGAACTCAGTCGAGGGGTTCAAGAGAGGCCTGGATGTCTTCCTGGAGCAGAACAATATTGTATCATACAATTATTAGGTTCTGTAGAAGGACGTAGATCTGGGGATTTATTATGATGGAATATAGGCTGAACTGGATGGACAAATGTCTTTTTTCGGCCTTACTAACTATGTTACTATGTTAGATAGATGAGAGATAGATAATAGACAGACAGATGGAAAAACTGATAGAAAGAGAAATAGATGATAGATGGATGATAGATAGATAGATAGATATAGATAGATATTAGATAGATAGATAGATGTTAGATGGATGATAGATGATGGATGATAGAAGATTGCTAGCTAATTAGATAATAGATGGATAGATGGCTGCTAGATGGATAATACACAGCAGGCTATGGTCATTGTTGCTGATCACGTGGCCATTTCTCTCCTATTTGCATGACTCTACATTTCTAGGTGACCCTGTATTGTTATTTTCTTTTTTCTGGCGATTGCCTTTTTCCATCTGTACAGAAAGCTGATTTGCAGCCACATTACTGTGAGGCGGCCAGAGCTTAGTGAGCAGCAGCACCTGGTGAGGAGGAGCCTGCCGCCATCCACATCCCATCCACCGAGCGTCAGCTCCCAGCAGCAGCCAATGGCCGCCAGCATCCTCCTGCACTGACCAGGCACAACATGGAGCACATCAGGCTGCCTAAGGTGAGTGCGCCAGCGGGGCCGGCAGGAGCCTCCTCACCACAGCCGGCACCGGCCCTGCATCCGCCGGCCTTCCCCGCTCCCTGATGATGCCGCGGAGGACATGGAGCATCCTGTGGCGGTGCGGCCCGGCCTGCTGCTGCTGCTGCTGCTGCTGCTCTGGGATTAGGAGGTGATTCCGGAGCTTCTCCATCACTGCTCCCTCCTATTGCATGTGATGGCGCTGCCCGTGTCCGGAGCAGCCTGGATGTTATTGTCTGGTCTATAATGATATAATGATTGGTTATCACAATATTGGACTGTGTGACCTCAGTTCTTATGGGGGATGCTCTGTCTCTATGGGGGCAATGTCCCAACAACACGGCTGGGGACCCCCTCACCGATCACAGTCCTGTCCTTGTGTATAGGAGGGTGGTGCTATCATCTGCAGATGTGGCCTCATTGGTGCCATGTCCTGCCGCAGAGGTCAAGGTCGGGGGGGAACAATGTCCCCTGTGATCAAGGACGCAGAGCGCACACTATAAGGATATGCAATAGCACTATAATGGGGTCTGCGCAGCAAGGGGCTGCTGCCATCATTAGTGGAGGCCGGCCGGCGACATGTTACATACGCAGCATCTTTATGGTCCAGGTGCTATGAAGGGACAGAAGACCCCATTAGACAGTTGATGGCGCGACTAGCATATTGTGTGTCTGCATGGTGGGAAGAAGCGGACACATGGGGAATAATATTCTTTCTACAAGAAGCGACATCACTATTTTGGCAGCTCAGTACTCAGTACTTATTAATGCCAAATATCAGCAGCCGCTTCCCTATCTGAAGGTCAGATTGGCCTGTTGGCTCAGTATGAGGTGGGGGTGGCACACAGTTCTCACCTATTATGTGCCAAGTCCAAAGTAAAAAAGGTCACCCAGTGCCACGTAAAGAGAGACCATGCGGAATAACCTCTATATAATGTAACCTTGTACATGGAGGTGAGCGCTCTCCGGTATCACACATGGAGAGAGCTGCCTGTGATCGGCTATTACTTCTCTACATGGCAGAGTAATGGCTGAGACCCTGATTCCAGTGATGTCATTTTCATAAAATCACTGTTTCACATGCTGCAGATCTAGCAGTGCTATAAATGCTGAGCTCTGTATAACCCTTCCCACACCTCTGATTGGCAGCTCTCTGTGTACACTGTGCATAGGCAGAAAGTTGCTAATCAGTGATGGGAGAGGAGCAGCAGGAGGGCTACATGGCAGGAGACAACACAGCTGGAGGACTACATGGCAGGAGACAACACAGCAGGAGGACTACATAGCAGGAGACAACACAGCAGGAGGACTACATGGCAGGAGACAACACAGCTGGAGGACTACATGGCAGGAGACAACACAGCAGGAGGACTACATAGCAGGAGACAACACAGCAGGAGGACTACATAGCAGGAGACAACACAGCAGGAGGACTACATGGCAGGAGACAACACAGCTGGAGGACTACATGGCAGGAGACAACACAGCAGGAGGACTACATAGCAGGAGACAACACAGCAGGAGGACTACATAGCAGGAGACAACACAGCAGGAGGACTACATAGCAGGAGACAACACAGCAGGAGGACTACATAACAGGAGACAACACAGCAGGAGGACTACATAACAGGAGACAACACAGGTTGAGGACTTCATGGCAGGAGACAACTAGTCCTCTAAAGATAATCTCATGCTGATAATACACTGATTTTATTGAAAAAAGAACACCTAGCCCAGTAAGTGACACATCACTGGAATCTGGGTCTTTCCCCCTACATTATGTTGCTCTCAGATTACATCAGAAATCTGCTGCTTTAATACTAGATCATATAGTTATAATTCCCAGAAGTAATATAGTTTTTCTTTTTTTTTTTACTAATGAAAACACTGAATGTATGTATTATTTTATTACATAATTGCTCGCACATTTGATTGGTGCAATCTTTTCCTTATTACTTGATACATAATTGATTTAGAGCCAAAGTTGTATGAAACACTTCTAGCCCCTCTCCCATAGCATCTGGTATGTGACTGCACAGAAAATAAACTAGAAATACTATTAATTCACACCAATTGGGAAACCATATGGGTATGTTCCCACGGTCAGTAAATGTTGCGGATTGGACACTGCGTACATCCGCAGAGTCCAACCCGCAGTGTCCAGCTGTTACATCTCCACTATGCGTCCACAGACTCCTCCGGCTTCCCTGCGGAGACGGACATGCGGCACGTTTTTCTAGACCACAGCATGTAGAGTTATCTTGTGGAGACGCTCAGTCTCCGCAAGATAAATATTACCAGTCCAATGTATAGGGTGCGGTGATTCTGCACGGTTCAATGAACACATGCGGAATCACCTGTGTTAATAAGTCGTTAGCACTTTGGACAGAGTGGACATGTGCTGCATCCAAAGCACTGCCGATTACTGACCATGGGGACGTAGCCTTAGGCCGGAGTCACACTACAGCGAGATACGGCCGAGTCTCGCAGGTTAAAAGCAAGCTCTGGCACCGGGACTACAGAGCGGAGCGTGCGGCTCCATGTATTGCTGTGCGGCCGCACGCGCCGCTCCGGAGTGCCGGCGCCAGAGCTTGGTTTTAACCTGCGAGACTCGGCCGCATCTCGCTGTGTGTGATCCTGGCCTTAAAAATAGCCTCACTGAAAAGCCCTAATCCTTAACTTTTATTATTGCTTAATATATGGGGGTCAATAAACCATTAATACATTCAGTCTCTACACTGCCTAAATCAGAGGTGCACAATTAATTTTCCCCAGGGGCCACATGAGAGACCGTGACTGTTGTGTAGGGATAACCAATAGGTTGAAATTAATTCTACTCAATATTAATATATTATAATTATTATATTATTGATAATTAATATTAATTGTATCTGTTAATATTGAGCAGAATTAAGCATTCTGACATCCCCCTATATATCGTTTGAACCCGAGGATAGCCCCTTCTGTATATCATATGAGCCCCCCACAGCCTCCCCATATGCAGCATGTCACCACCATAGCCTCCCCATGTGCAGCATGACACCCCCATAGCCTCCCCATGTGCAGCATGACACCCCCATAGCCTCCCCGTGTGCAGCATGACACCCCCATAGCCTCCCCGTGTGCAGCATGACACCCCCATAGCCTCCCCGTGTGCAGCATGACACCCCCATAGCCTCCCCGTGTGCAGCATGACACCCCCATAGCCTCCCCGTGTGCAGCATGACACCCCCATAGCCTCCCCGTGTGCAGCATGACACCCCCATAGCCTCCCCATGTGCAGCATGACACCCCCATAGCCTCCCCATGTGCAGCATGACACCCCCATAGCCTCCCCATGTGCAGCATGACACCCCCATAGCCTCCCCATGTGCAGCATGACACCCCCATAGCCTCCCCATGTGCAGCATGACACCCCCATAGCCTCCCCATGTGCAGCATGACACCCCCATAGCCTCCCCATGTGCAGCATGACACCTCCATAGCCTCCCCATGTGCAGCATGACATCCCCATAGCCTCCCCATGTGCAGCATGACACCCTCATAGCCTCCCCATGCTCACCCAAACATCCCATACACATGAAAAAATAAAGGAACACCACATACTCACCTCGGTCTCGTTCCCCGGCGCTCTCTCTGCCTCCGGTGCACTGACTCTCCGCAGTGCACAGCAGACACGATATAGGATTACCTATAATTGCCTGAAGTATCAAATGATGACACCGCGGGATGGAACTAGTTTGAATTTTATATACCATATATACTCAAGTATAAGCCGAGATTTTCAGCCCCAAAAAAATGGTTGGAAAGTGCCCCTCTCGGCTTATACTCGAGTCACGGTCGGCGGGTGAGGGGGAACGACGTCTGTCAAATACTCACCTGCTCCTGACGCGGCCTCTGCATGTCCCACGGTCTTCGGGCACGGCAGCTTCTTCCCCTGTTCAGCGGTCACATGGTACCGCTCATTAAAGTAATGAATATGGACTCCACTCCCATAGAGGAAGTGACCGCTGACAGAGGACAGAGACCATGTGACCGCTGACAGAGGAAGAAGCTGCAGCGCCATGGGACATGCTGGGACCGCGTCACGAGCGCCGGGAGCAGGTGAGTATTTCATATTCACCTTTCCGCGTTCCACCGACGCTCCGTCTTCCGCGTCCTCTGCACTGACTGTTCAGGTCAGAGGGCGCGATGACATATTAGTGTGCGCGCCGCCCTCTGCCTGAACAGTCACTGCGGAGAGACGGGACGCTGAGGAGCAGCGGGCAGCGACGAGAGGGGAGTATGTCATATTTTTTTTTTCAGTGCAGCAGCAGCATTATATGGGGCATCTATGGAGCCATAATGAACTGCATGGGGCATCTATGGGGCCATAAAGAACTGCATGGAGCATTATATGGGGCATCTATGGGGCCATAAATAACTGCATGGAGCATTATATGGGGCATCTATGGGGCCATAAAGAACTGCATGGAGCATTATATGGGGCATCTATGGGGCCATAAAGAACTGCATGGAGCATTATATGGGGCATCTGTTATGGCTGGCAATCAGGCAACACAGCGTGCAGTAATCAGCGCACATACAGAGATCTGGCAATAACCAAAAACAATAGGACGAGCTCTGAGACGTGGAATCTCTGTAGACTGCAGTACCTGATCTATCCTCACACAACTATAAGCAGCAGTGGATTGCGCCTATCACTACCTATGCAACTCGGCACTGCCTGAGGAGCTGACTAGCCTGAAGATAGAAATACAAGCCTGACTTACCTCAGAGAAATACCCCAAAGGAATAGGCAGCCCCCCACATATAATGACTGTTAGCAAGATGAAAAGACAAACGTAGGAATGAAATAGATTCAGCAAAGTGAGGCCCGATATTCTAGACAGAGCGAGGATAGCAAAGAGAACTATGCAGTCTACAAAAAACCCTAAAACGAAAACCACGCAAAGGGGCAAAAAGACCCACCGTGCCGAACTAACAGCACGGCGGTGCACCCCTTTGCTTCTCAGAGCTTCCAGCAAAAGTTAATAGCAAGCTGGACAGAAAAAACAGAAAACAAACTAGAAGCACTTATCTAGCAGAGCAGCAGACCCAAGGAAAGATGCAGTAGCTCAGATCCAACACTGGAACATTGACAAGGAGCAAGGAAGACAGACTCAGGTGGAGCTAAATAGCAAGGCAGCCAACGAGCTCACCAAAACACCTGAGGGAGGAAGCCCAGAGACTGCAATACCACTTGTGACCACAGAAGTGAACTCAGCCACAGAATTCACAACAGGGATCTATGGGGCCATAAAGAACTGCATGGAGCATTATATGGGGCATCTATGGGGCCATAAAGAACTGCATGGAGCATTATATGGGGCATCTATGGGACCATAAAGAACTGCATGGAGCATTATATGGGGCCATAAAGAACTGCATGGAGCATTATATGGGGCATTTATGGGGCCATAATGAACTGCATGGAGCATTATATGGGGCATCTGTGGCAGGGGTGTCAAACTACATTCCTCGAGGGCTGCAAACAGGTCATGTTTTCAGGATTTCCTTGTACTGCACAGGTGATAATTTAATCACCAACTCATTATTTGTGTAGGTGATTAAATTATCACCTGTGCAGTATAAGGAAATCCTGAAAACATGACCTGTTTGCAGCCCTCGAGGAATGCAGTTTATGGGGCCATAAAGAACTGCATGGAGCATTATATGGGGCATCTATGAGGCCATAATGAACTGCATGGAGCATTATATGGGGCATCTATGGGGCCATAAAGAACTGTATGGAGCATTATATGGGGCATATTTGTATATGGAGCATCTTATGGGGCCATAAAGAACTGTATGGAGCATTATATGGGGCTCCTGATTCAATATGGATATTCAAAAACACTTAACCTACTGATGTCTAAATTAATTTTACTTTTATTGGTATCTATTTTTATTTTTGACATTTACCAGTAGCTGCTGCATTTCCCATCCTAGGCTTATACTCGAGTCAATAAGTTTTCCCAGTTTTTTGTTCCAAAATTAGGGGGTCGGCTTATACTCGGGTCGGCTTATACTCGAGTATTTATGGTATATAAAATATAGCAGACATTATGGGATAAACAGGATCAGGCTGCTGGATGTCAACATGCCCAATCTTTTTGTCTCGTAAGAAAGGCTATGTTCACATCTCGGTTTAGTATACGTTCAGTGGCTCCATCTGGGTTTACGTTCGAGCCCTCACAAAATGTGATTTGGGCCTGTGCACTGACAGACACATCTGATCGGGGGGCGCTGGTGTAGACCCCTCTGACTCTCGGGCCCTATTAGCGGCACGCCAAGACACAGAACAGGTGTCAATCTTACACTGATAGTTTTTCTCCTGGTGTTGGCATACATACACACATGCAAAACACTGACCAAATACTTCGTGTGAGTGCACTTTAAGTCAGAGTGTCTCTTGGTGGGGCCTGGGCAATTTATGCAGATCATTTCTGTCACACAAAGACAACCCATATCTACCTATCTTCATTTTTGATCATTGGTTTTTATTTCGTAGTCTCCACTAATGCGAAATATTCCGCATTGTTTAAACTTTCCTGTTCCACCACTTGCTTTCTTCAAGGTCTTAGCAGCTTTGTCTTCCATGAACATAGTGGATGTTATGTTCATCAGCCCGTATAAGAAAATAGTCTAAGGTGGGCTGCTGATCAAAACTTCCACGCTGGTCTTAGAAGGTGGAGATCCCTGCCACACTGCTTAAATAAAAAAGATTGGGAGGTATAATAGGCACCTGGAAGCCTCCATGGCTGACATGAATCCTGGTGAACATTTCTGGTCCATACTTGATGACCGATCATTTTGCCCTCACCACTGTTTCTTCAGCCTCTCTAAGCAGGGCATCAAACAACCCACAATCAGCTGGTATATAGCTGGTCGCCCGACGTCTAGTGGCCTGGCTCGGCCTGTCGTGGTGAAACATTGGAGTGTGAATTCTGAGTGGGTCAATATTACACAGGTCAAGTTAGCAGAACTCATTGACTCCATGCCTGTCGGGTTTAAAGGGAACTTGATAGCTTATTCTTGCTGCCGAAAGATAGGCAGAGCCTGGTGGCGCCATATCAGCCAGGTATTACTCCGAATGCTACTTCGTGTGTGTATCGGGAGGGACCAGGGGACTCAAGGTGAGCGGGGCAGGGAGACGCCACTGGGGAGCGGTCTCTTAAATTATTCACCTAAGCCATTTTCTCCCCCGCCGGTTATGTTGTTCTCTGAAATATAAGCTTGTTTATCCTTGTTTAAATTTTTTAGTTCATATGCAGATGATAAAAACATACCCTTTTCAAAAACACACCCAAAAAAATGCAAAAAAAGGGCAAAAGCTGCTTTTTGTAAGCAGCTTTTTTTTTTTTTTAACTGCCAAGAGAGCAGGTTTTACTTGCAGAAAAAAAAAACGCTACAAAAACGCAATGTGTGAACCTAACCTTAGGACATGTGTATACAGCCCCTTTTTCAGGCAGATTTTCTCCGGAATTCACCAGAAAAAAATGCCACAAATGTGCCCCATAAAATGAACATAATGCGTGGCATTCTCAAAACAACAATGCAGTGAACATGTTCTGTCTCATGTCACTTCCTTTGAGGCTGGGTGTAGACGACCATATGTTTTCTCATCTGAGAGAACCGGGTTGATTATACAAATCACACTCTGATCAGAATTTGATCCGATTCTCCCGGATGAGGAGAAGATGTTGAAACAAATTTCTCCATCTTCCCCACTCTGTCAGACTATAGAAATCGGACTGCACTCAGATGTTGTCTGAGTGGAGTCTGATGTTTTCCACTGTTTCATTGACTTACATAGCCAAGTGCGAACTGAATATGCTGTGTTTTTTTTGTTGACAGAGGAAGAAATCGTACAGGTGTATGGCCCCATAGAATAACGTGGGGACAAGTGCTATCCCTCAAAACGATAGTGAAACCACTCAAGGAAAATGACATTTTCCTGCATTTTGTTGCTTCGTCTGTCTGCGTTGCACTCCGTATGCACATATCCTAACAAGCTTTGTGACTTCCTTGAGGACTTGTGTAGGAAGAGTGACGCATCATTTACTTTCATGCTTTTCTGGTCGGCCTTCATCTGAGTTTTGACTTTCACTGTTTTCACTTTTCTTGATCTTGTTCATTTCAGTTCTACATTTTATTATTTTTACTATTGTTGGTTTATATATTTATGTTACATATAAGTGTGTGTATATATCATATATATTGTGTGTTATAATATCTTACAACTGTAAAATCTAAGATGGCCCCATGAGTTTTGTAGTTGTCTCACTATGTCCAAATATCTGCCTGGAAGGAAAAGATCATGAAAGCCATAAAGAATCAATCGCACTATTGTTTTAGTTGTCACTGGAGACCCTCTTTCACAAATGCTTGCAGATATCATATAAGGCGGCTTGTATTCTGCTGTTTGAATATATGATTACATGCAAGAAGTAAAGCCGTTATTAATAAGGGCCATATCTAATAAAAGCTAGATTTCAGAGATGAAGTTGAACCCTTCTGTCACGCTGGCGGCCAGAGGAAGCTCAGCATGTGGCGCAGCACGAAGGGAACTCCAGGGAAGATGTGCAAGAAAGGCCCTGGCGATAGGGAGAAGGGAGACTGGTCAGACCTAAATAAACCGGGGTCAGACTTCTGCACTCTCTATCGCCTCTAGATGGGTCCTTCCTCCATGAGCAAACAGGTGCCTAAGCCCTCTCTGGCCCTGTCTAGTGCATAGGCCAGCAAGACACTAGTCCCACTAGTGTAATAAGGCAATATTATTATTTATTGTTATAGCGCCATTTATTCCATGGCGCTTTACATGTGAGGGATATATATAATAAAAACAAGTACAATAATCTTAAACAATACAAGTCATAACTGGTACAGGAGGAGTGAGGACCCTGCCCGCGAAGGCTCACAATCTACAAGGGATGGGTGAGAATACAGTAGGTGAGGATAGAGCTGGTCATGCAGCGGTTTGGTCGATCGGTGGTTACTGCAGGTTGTAGGCTTGTTGGAAGAGGTGGGTCTTCAGGCTCTTTTTGAAGGTTTCGATGGTAGGCGAGAGTCTGATATGTTGTGGTAGAGAGTTCCAGAGTAGAGGTGATACGCGAGAGAAATCTTGTATGCGATTGTTTGAAGAGGAGATAAGAGGGGAGTAGAGAAGGAGATCTTGTGAGGATCGGAGGTTGCGTGTAGGTAAGTACCGGGAGACGAGGTCACAGATGTATGGAGGAGACAGGTTGTGGATGGCTTTGTATGTCATGGTTAGGGTTTTGTACTGGAGTCTCTGGGCAATGGGGAGCCAGTGAAGGGATTGACAGAGGGGAGAGGCCGGGGAATAGCGGTGGGACAGGTGGATTAGTCGGGCAGCAGAGTTTAGAATAGATTGGAGGGGTGCGAGAGTGTTAGAGGGGAGGCCACAGAGCAGGAGGTTGCAGTAGTCAAGGCGAGAGATGATGAGGGCATGCACTAAGGTTTTTGCAGATTCTTGGTTGAGGAATGTACGGATTCGTGAAATATTTTTAAGTTGAAGTGGAAAGGGCTTGGATATGTGGTTTGAAAGAGAGATCAGCGTCAAGGATTACCCCGAGGCAGCGAGCTTGTGGGACTGGGGAGAGTGGGCAGCCATTTACTGTAATGGATAGGTTCGTTGGGGGGGGTTGCGTGAGATGGGGAAAGATGATGAATTCTGTTTTGTCCATGTTAAGTTTCAGAAATCTAGCGGAGAAGAAGGATGAAATAGTGGCAGACATTGAGGGATTTTGGTTAGTAGGGAGGTGATATCTGGTCCAGAGATGTAGATCTGTGTGTCATCAGCATAGAGGTGATACTGAAAGCCATGAGATTCTATGAGCTGTCCCAGGCCAAAGGTGTAAATGGAGAAGAGCAGGGGCCCTAGGACTGAACCTAGTGGGACTCCAACAGATAGTGGGTGAGGTGAGGAGGTGGTGTGTGAGTGGGAGACGCTGAATGTCCGGTCTGTTAGGTATGATGAGATCCTGGATAGGGCCAAGTCTGTGATGCCAAGGGATGAGAGGGTCTGTAGTAATAGGGAATGGTCCACTGTGTCAAAGGCAGCCGACAGGTGGAGGAGGAGGAGGAGGAGGACAGAGTAGTGTCGCTTGCTCTTGGTGGTTAAGACATCATTGGTGACCTTAGGGCAGTTTCAGTGGAATGGTGTGACCGGAAGTCAGATTGTAAGCGGTCAAAGAGGGAGCAAGAAGAGAGATGGGAGGACAGTTCAAGGTAGACGTGTTGTTCCAGTAGTTTGGAGGCATAGGGGAGAAGTGATATAGGGCGATAGCTAGATACAGAGGATGGGTCAAGAGAAGGCTTTTTGAGGATAGGTGTGATGGAGGCATGTTTAAAGCTTGAGGGGAAAACACCAGTTGTTAGTGATAGGTTGAAGAGATGGGTTAGGGTTGGGATGAAGACTGTGGTGAGGTTTGGGATGAAGTGGGATGGGAGCGGGTCAAGTGCACAGGTGGTGAGATGCGATCTTGAGAGTAGAGTCGAGAGTTGATCTTCTGTAATGGTGGAGAAGTTGGTTTTGGAGACGAAGGGCTGGGAAGTCGGGAGGAAGGGCCCTGGGGGTTGTTGACCAAAACTGTCTCTGATGTTATCAATCTTCTGCTTGAAAAATGAGGCAAAGTCTTCAGCTGAGATAAGTGGGGAGGGAGGAGGTGCTGGGGGACGGAGGAGAGAATTGAAGGTGTTGAATAACTGTTTAGGGTTGTGAGACAGGGAGGATATGAGAGATGAGAAGTAGGTTTGTTTAGCTGTGGCGAGTGTGGTCTTGAAAGTAGTGAGGGACTGTTTGAATGCAATGAAGTGTTCGTTGGAGTGGGATCTTTTCCATCTGCGCTCAGCAGCCCTGGAAGCTTGCCTCAGTTCTTTGGTTAGGCTGGTGTGCCAGGGCTGTCTGTTGATTTTGCGAGCTTTGGTATGTGTAAGTGGGGCAGCAGATTCCAAAGCTACAGCTATTGTGGTGTTATATAGCGCGGCATCCGCATTGTGTACGGAACTTATATATGTGAGAGGGAGGAGGGATTCAGAGAATGAATGTAGGTCAAGATGTTTAAGATTTCTGTGAGGGTGTGAAAGTTTGTGGGGTGGGGATTGTAAACATGGAGTGGAGAGGGAAGAGAATGTGAGAAAGTTGTGGTCAGACAGAGGAAGAGGTGAGTTAGAGAGGGAGCAGAGGCGGGTGAAGATGAGGTCCAGTGTGTGACCATCTTTGTGGGTGGCTGTAGAAGACCATTGAGTGAGGCCAAAGGAGGAAGTGAGAGATAGAAGTTTAGTGGCAGCTGAGAGGGAAGTGTCAATGGGGATGTTGAAGTCGCCCATGAATGATAGTGGGGATGTCCGCGGAAAGGAAATGAAGTGGTCAAAGAAGGTGGTGGCTGGCCCTGGGGGGTGGTAAATGACAGCCGGTTGGAGGGGGAGTAGATGTGTACAGAGTGCACCTCAAAGGAAGGGAGGGTAACAGAGGGTGGCAGTGGGATTGGGGTGAAGGAGCAGTTATCTGACAGGATAAAACCAACTCCTCCGCCATGTTTGCTGCTGGGGCGGGGTGTGTGAGAAAGGTGGAAGCCACCGTAAGCGAGTATAACCCAAAACAGAAAAATAGATCACAGAGCAATTAAAATTTTAAATTTTATTGATGATTATATTATAAAAAAGACAATTTCATCATCATTTTAATAAATAAATACATAAAAAACATGAAAAACAGAAAAAACAGGGTTAAAGTGACACCAAGTGACACGTCCAGTAGGTGGTCAAAACAGTCCAAAGTGCATACCATAAATTAATAAACAGCTAAGCTGATATATATCAATATTATTTAATATTAACAGGCCATAGGCTACAAGAGCATATATGTGCAAAAAAGGCAAATAATAAATATAAAATAGCCTGCACACAATTACCAACTGCATGGGATTTAGTAAAGGGGCCCCCCTTAAACAATGTAATACCCGCAAATGCAGAATGTACAGAGCACCCAATCAAAAATATATAATGCAGATATGTCACGCCATAGCCAGATATTGAGGGATACAATTGTGATTGAAGTCCCTAAAAAAGCACGCTGAAGATTAAAGGATCAATCAAATAATGCCCAATAGACCAACCTTGAAAGAAGGACATGAAGAACAACCCCAACGCGCATTTCGCTATAATGCTTCCGCCGAGCCAGGTTTCGGTGATGGCGAGGAAGGCAAGTTTGGTAGTAACAAAAAGATCATGGATGTAGGAAAGCTTGTTGCAGACAGAGCGAGCGTTCCACAGAGCTCCTGTTAGTGGGACTGGAGAAGCCGGGGCTGGGTGAATGGGTATAAGGTTAGAGAGGTTACGGAAGTTTGTGATAGAGCGTGGATGGGAGGTAGAAATGACTATGGGAATGTGGTGAGGAGGACCAGGATTTGGAGAGATATCACCAGCAGTGAGAAGGAGCAGAGAAAGTGTTAGCAGGTGTGAGCAGGAGAGGGCATGAGGGGGCTGTTTGTGTTTGGAGGCAGAGGATTGTAGGTTAAAGGGAACTGTCACCCCAAAAATCGCAGGTGAGTTAACCCACCGGCATCAGGGGCTTATCTAAAGCATTCTGGTATGCTGTAGATAAGCCCCCGATGTATCCTGAAAGATGAGAAAAAGACGTTAGATTATACTCACCCAGGGGCGTTCCCGCTGTTGGTCCAGGTCTGGCGCCTCCCATCTTCATCAGATGACGTCCTCTTCTGGTCTTCACGCTGCGGCTCCAGCGCAGAGCAAAGTATTGCAGTGCGCAGGCGCCAGAAAGGTCAGGGAGGCCCAGCACTTGCGCACTGCAGTACTTTGCACTGCCCTCAACAGGGCAGACAAAGTACGCCTGCGCTGGAGCCGCAGTGTGAAGACCAGAAGAGGACGTCATCTGATGAAGATGGGAGGCGCCGGACCCGGACCAGCAGCGGGACCGCCCCTGGGTGAGTATAATCTAACCTCTTTTTCTCATCTTTTAGGATACATCGGGGGCTTATCTACAGCATTCCTGAATGCTGTAGATAAGCTCCTGATGCCGGTGGGCTTACCTCACCCACGATTATGGGGCTGACAGGTTCCCTTTAAGGAACAGTTCTGAGGAGGAGGTGAGATGGATGGGAGGATTGAAGCAGAGATAAACAGTTCCTTACTTGGTGTGGGGATATGTATGAGGACGGTACCACAAACAGTGGGAAAAGATACAACAAGTAACACTTCTTAGCTTCTCCCACAAGCTCTCACTGCTGCAACAGAACAAACACCTCAGATCATCCAGAGCCAGGCTCCTTCAAAGAGGTCAGTATAGATGAACTATAACCGGCAAGGACTGAAGCTAGGAGTGGGGTTATTTAGTGGAAGGGAGTGGTCACTATAAGGTGCTGCTCAAGGTACAAGTTCACAGCCAGAAGGGAAAGGCTCCTTAACCCTTTCAGCACAGAATGAAAGTAAATCCACTCCAAGATAAACGACAAACGGACACTAAAGAGGGCCTTCGATCTATTAAATGTTGTGACCTTCAAATCCCAGATCCTCTAGGAGTCACATCAGGGCGTGACATACCCATGATATTTTCAGAGATTTTCTTTTAACCCTGCTGTTACAAAAATCTCCTGTCCTAAGGCACTTTGGCTGCTTTTAAAGGGTGTATTGTCATCCACAGGGTATGCCACAAATGTGGGATAGATGCAGGCCTTACCACTGGATCTTGCACATGTCTGAGAACGGGACTCTGACGCTCGCCTCCAGTGGAGAGGTGTCAGGACATGCTCGTCTCTCCCTATCAATATCATTTCTGTACATGCCTCCAGGGCAGAAAACGGGAATCATGGTAACACAAGACCCATTTACTTTTTAATAAATAAAGACACGACACAATATTAGCGTCTTTAAATTTAGGTCATGATATAATTTATTAAAAGTTACTAAATCTATATATATATAATTGTCTAAGGGTTTTTCCGTCTGTCTGTCTGTCTGTCCTGGAAATCCCAGGTCTCGAATTGGTCGAGGCCGCGAGGCCTCGACCAATCAGCGACGGGCACAGCGACGATGATGTCATAAAGGACATAGACATCCCGCGTCTCTGATTGGTCGAGGCCTGGCGGCTTCAACCAATCAGCGACGGGCACAGCGACGGTGATGTCATAAAGGACGTAGAAATCCCACGTTTCTGATTTAGTGACGGGCACAGTATCGACGTAGATGTCATAATGGTTGCCATGGCGACGATGATGTCATAAAGGTTGCCTCGACCAATCAGCGACGGGCACAGTCTGCCGCGAATTCTGGAATCATCATTGTCCATATACTACGGGGACATGTATATTCTAGAATACCCGATGCGTTAGAATCGGGCCACAATCTAACATAGTAACATAGTAACATAGTTAGTAAGGCCGAAAAAAGACATTTGTCCATCCAGTTCAGCCTATATTCCATCATAATAAATACCCAGATCTACGTCCTTCTACAGAACCTAATAATTGTATGATACAATATTGTTCTGCTCCAGGAAGACATCCAGGCCTCTCTTGAACCCCTCGACTGAGTTCGCCATCACCACCTCCTCAGGCAAGCAATTCCAGATTCTCACTGCCCTAACAGTAAAGAATCCTCTTCTATGTTGGTGGAAAAACCTTCTCTCCTCCAGACGCAAAGAATGCCCCCTTGTGCCCGTCACCTTCCTTGGTATAAACAGATCCTCAGCGAGATATTTGTATTGTCCCCTTATATACTTATACATGGTTATTAGATCGCCCCTCAGTCGTCTTTTTTCTAGACTAAATAATCCTAATTTCGCTAATCTATCTGGGTATTGTAGTTCTCCCATCCCCTTTATTAATTTTGTTGCCCTCCTTTGTACTCTCTCTAGTTCCATTATATCCTTCCTGAGCACCGGTGCCCAAAACTGGACACAGTACTCCATGTGCGGTCTAACTAGGGATTTGTACAGAGGCAGTATAATGCTCTCATCATGTGTATCCAGACCTCTTTTAATGCACCCCATGATCCTGTTTGCCTTGGCAGCTGCTGCCTGGCACTGGCTGCTCCAGGTAAGTTTATCATTAACTAGGATCCCCAAGTCCTTCTCCCTGTCAGATTTACCCAGTGGTTTCCCGTTCAGTGTGTAATGGTGATATTGATTCCTTCTTCCCATGTGTATAACCTTACATTTATCATTGTTAAACCTCATCTGCCACCTTTCAGTCCAAGTTTCCAACTTATCCAGATCCATCTGTAGCAGAATACTATCTTCTCTTGTATTAACTGCTTTACATAGTTTTGTATCATCTGCAAATATCGATATTTTACTGTGTAAACCTTCTACCAGATCATTAATGAATATGTTGAAGAGAACAGGTCCCAATACTGACCCCTGCGGTACCCCACTGGTCACAGCGACCCAGTTAGAGACTATACCATTTATAACCACCCTCTGCTTTCTATCACTAAGCCAGTTACTAACCCATTTACACACATTTTCCCCCAGACCAAGCATTCTCATTTTGTGTACCAACCTCTTGTGCGGCACGGTATCAAACGCTTTGGAAAAATCGAGATATACCACGTCCAATGACTCACCGTGGTCCAGTCTATAGCTTACCTCTTCATAAAAACTGATTAGATTGGTTTGACAGGAGCGATTTCTCATAAACCCATGCTGATATGGAGTTAAACAGTTATTCTCATTGAGATAATCCAGAATAACATCCCTCAGAAACCCTTCAAATATTTTACCAACAATAGAGGTTAGACTTACTGGCCTATAATTTCCAGGTTCACTTTTAGAGCCCTTTTTGAATATTGGCACCACATTTGCTATGCGCCAGTCCTGCGGAACAGACCCTGTCGCTATAGAGTCACTAAAAATAAGAAATAATGGTTTATCTATTACATTACTTAGTTCTCTTAGTACTCGTGGGTGTATGCCATCCGGACCCGGAGATTTATCTATTTTAATCTTATTTAGCCGGTTTCGCACCTCTTCTTGGGTTAGATTGGTGACCCTTAATATAGGGTTTTCATTGTTTCTTGGGATTTCACCTAGCATTTCATTTTCCACCGTGAATACCGTGGAGAAGAAGGTGTTTAATATGTTAGCTTTTTCCTCGTCATCTACAACTATTCTTTCCTCACTATTTTTTAAGGGGCCTACATTTTCAGTTTTTATTCTTTTACTATTGATATAGTTGAAGAACAGTTTGGGATTAGTTTTACTCTCCTTAGCAATGTGCTTCTCTGTTTCCTTTTTGGCAGCTTTAATTAGTTTTTTAGATAAAGTATTTTTCTCCCTATAGTTTTTTAGAGCTTCAATGGTGCCATCCTGCTTTAGTAGTGCAAATGCTTTCTTTTTACTGTTAATTGCCTGTCTTACTTCTTTGTTTAGCCACATTGGGTTTTTCCTATTTCTAGTCCTTTTATTCCCACAAGGTATAAACCGCTTACACTGCCTATTTAGGATGTTCTTAAACATTTCCCATTTATTATCTGTATTCTCATTTCTGAGGATATTGTCCCAGTCTACCAGATTAAGGGCATCTCTAAGCTGGTCAAACTTTGCCTTCCTAAAGTTCAGTGTTTTTGTGACTCCCTGACAAGTCCCCCTAGTGAAAGACAGGTGAAACTGCACAATATTGTGGTCGCTATTTCCTAAATGCCCAACCACCTGCAGATTTGTTATTCTGTCAGGTCTATTAGATAGTATTAGGTCTAAAAGTGCTGCTCCTCTGGTTGGATTCTGCACCAATTGTGAAAGATAATTTTTCTTGGTTATTAGCAGAAACCTGTTGCCTTTATGGGTTTCACAGGTTTCTGTTTCCCAGTTAATATCCGGGTAGTTAAAGTCCCCCATAACCAGGACCTCATTATGGGTTGCAGCTTCATCTATCTGCTTTAGAAGTAGACTTTCCATGGTTTCTGTTATATTTGGGGGTTTGTAACAGACCCCAATGAGAATTTTGTTACCATTTTTCCCTCCATGAATTTCGACCCATATGGACTCGACATCCTCATTCCCTTCGCTAATATCCTCCCTTAAAGTGGACTTTAGACAAGACTTTACATAGAGACAAACCCCTCCTCCTCTCCGATTTTTACGATCCTTTCTAAACAGACTGTAACCCTGTAAGTTAACTGCCCAGTCATAGCTTTCATCTAACCATGTCTCGGTTATTCCCACTATGTCAAAGTTACCTGTAGATATTTCTGCTTCTAGTTCTTCCATCTTGTTTGTCAGGCTTCTGGCGTTTGCGAGCATGCAGTTTAGAGGATTTTGTTTTGTTCCAATCTCCTCACTGTGGATTGTTTTAGAAATGTTCTTACCTCCCTTCTGAGTATGTTTTCCTGGGTCGTCTTTGTTCGAGTCTAATGTTTTTCTTCCCGTCCCCTCTTCTTCTAGTTTAACGCCCTCCTGATGAGTGTAGCGAGTCTTCTGGCGAATGTGTGTTTCCCAGGTTTGTTGAGGTGTAGTCCGTCTCTGGCGAGGAGTCCATCATACCAGTAATTCACACCGTGGTCCAGGAATCCAAATCCTTGTTGTCTGCACCATCGTCTTAGCCAGTTGTTTGCATCAAGGATCCTGTTCCATCTCCTGGTGCCATGCCCGTCTACTGGAAGGATAGAAGAAAAAACTACCTGTGCATCCAGTTCCTTTACTTTCTTCCCCAACTCTTCAAAGTCCTTGCAGATTGTCGGTAGGTCCTTCCTTGCCGTGTCTAAGGGTTTTTCCGTCTGTCTGTCTGTCTTGGAAATCCCGCGTCTCTGGTCGAGGCCTGGCGGCCTCGACCAATCAGCGACGGGCACAGCATGGCGACGATGATGTCATAAAGGTTGCCTCGACCAATCAGCGACGAGCACAGTCTGCCGCGAACTCGCCTCGACGAATCAGCGACGGGCACAGTATCGACGTAGCTGTCATAATGGTTGCCATGGCGACGATGATGGCATAAAGGTTGCCTCAACCAATCAGCGACGGGCACAGTCTGCCGCGAATTCTGGAATCATCATTGTCCATATACTATGGGGACATGCATATTCTAGAATACCCGATGCGTTAGAATCGGGCCACAATCTAGTTAAATAATAATAACAACATCATACTATCAATTCTCATAGTAACCAATTATCAATATTAACCAAAGACCAACTCCACCCAGCAAAATCTGGGCGATTATCCCTCTTAGTCCGGGGTCACACTTGTGAGTGCAATGCGAGAAACTCGCACGAGTCTCTCGCCTCAATATCCGGCCCTGCCGCCGGCACTCGGGACCGGAGCGTGCGGCTGCATGTATTTCTATGTAGCTGAACGACCTGTCCCGAGTGCCAGCGGCAGTGCCGGGTATTGAGGCGAGAGACTCGTGCGAGTTTCTCACATTGCAAGTGTGACCCCGGCCTAATAAACACATCACGACTGTTTCTTAGAAAAAGGGGGTGGGTGGGAGAGTGTCTACTATCTTCTTCTGTCAGAGAATGTAAGTCTCCCCGCGTAAACTGAAAATAAATAAAGCGGGGGTCTCATGTCCCCATGGACCCTGCTATGAGCCTATTCTAATAGTTTTTTCCTCAATTTTATGGGAATGTAAATTTCAGTCAGAATCTGTGGGATTCGTGACAGACTGGTTTTTTCCAGTTTTTGAGCGCTAATTTTCCAGCATTTTCATTGGTGGAGAGTGTTTTGGCGGTTTTTATTTATTTACAGATCTGACTGACAGCTGTCATTACCTCAGTTGCTGGCGCAAGAGCAACGAAGAGCCCACCCTCCCTCCCTTTATGTCATCGTTCCTACTGTCGTGTGGTTTTAATTGTGGGGATAAATCACCCATGTATGGGTGGATTTGGACATTTGGTATTTTTGGAGAATTTTTAAATATGTTATATCGGAAGTTTATTTATTGGAAGTATTTTATGGTATTTTATGTAACCCTGAATAAAACCGCACGGCCATTTTATTTCCACTTTAAATTAAATCTGTCTCCAGAGTGTTTATTTGGGCATGGGTTTTATGGGGACATGCCAGCTGAATGCCCAGTCCTGGCTTTAAATAGTTTGAAAATCTCCCGCTCTTTTGCTGGCAACCAATCACATCCTTTGAAAAGACTGCACAGAACATCTGCTTCAAACCAGTTCCATCCTGCTGGTGCCCTTGCACAGCTGACTCAAACGACCTTTTGACCTATCCCATCTGACTAAAACATATGTTAATACCACAAAATTGATCAAATAAAATAATATATTTTATTCTGTACAGAGTCTGTGTAACCATGTACCCCCCATGATATACATGTGGGGGCCCCTCATTCTCCTGCTGTACTACAACCGATCAAGTCTAGGCAGGCCATGCGTACGCCATACAAGCTGACACATACAGTGCGCACGGAAAGTATTCAGACCCCTTTACATTTTTCTCTTTTTGTTTCGTTGCAGCCATTTGGTAAATTCAAAAAAGTTCATTTTTTTCTCATTAACCCCTTACCGGCATCGGACGTACTATACCGTCCGATGCCGGCTCCCCTGCTTTGATGCAGGGCTCCGCGGTGAGCCCGCACCAAAGCCGGGACATGTCAGCTGTTTTGAACAGCTGACATGTGCCCGTAATAGGCGCGGGCAGAATCGCGATCTGCCCGCACCTATTAACTAGTTAAATGCCGCTGTCAAACGCAGACAGCGGCATTTAACTACCGCTTCCGGCCGGGCGGCCGGAAATGACGTCATCGCCGACCCCTGTCACATGTCCGGGGGTCGGCGATGCGTCTCCATTGTAGCCATAGAGGTCCTTGAGACCTCTATGGTTACTGATTGCCCGTCGCTGTGAGCGCCACCCTGTGGTCGGCGCTCACAGCACACGTGCAATTCTGCTACATAGCAGCGATCAGCAGATCGCTGCTATGTAGCAGAGCCGATCGGCTTGTGCCTGCTTCTAGCCTCTCATGGAGGCTATTGAAGCATGGCAAAAGTTAAAAAAAAAAGTTTAAAAAAATGTGAAAAAAATAAAAAAAACATAAAAGTTTAAATCACCCCCCTTTCGCCCCAATCAAAATAAATCAATAAAAAAAAATATCAAATCTACGCATATTTGGTATCGCCGCGCTCAGAATTGCCCAATCTATCAAATAAAAAAAAGTATTAACCTGATCGCTAAACAGCGTAGCGGGAAAAAAACTCGAAACGCCAGAATTACGTTTTTTTGGTCGCCGCGACATTGCATTAAAATGCAATAACGGGCGATCAAAAGAACATATCTGCACCGAAATGCTATCATTAAAAACGTCATCTCGGCACGCAAAAAATAAGCCCTCAACCGACCCCAGATCACGAAAAATGGAGACGCTACGAGTATCGGAAAATGGCGCAATTTTTTTTTTTTTTTTTTTTAGCAAAGTTTGGAATTTTTTTTCACCACTTAGATAAAAAATAACCTTGTCATGTTTGGTGTCTATGAACTCGTAATGACCTGGAGAATCATAATGGCAGGTCAGTTTTAGCATTTAGTGAACCTAGCAAAAAAGCCAAACAAAAAACCAATGTGGGATTGCACTTTTTTTGCAATTTCACCGCACTTGGAATTTTTTTCCCGTTTTCTAGTACACGTCATGTTAAAACCAATGATGTCGTTCAAAAGTACAACTCGTCCCGCAAAAAATAAGCCCTCACATGGCCAAATTGACGGAAAAATAAAAAAGTTATGGCTCTGGGAAGGAGGGGAGCGAAAAACGAACACGGAAAAACGAAAAATCCCCTGGTCATGAAGGGGTTAATGTTCACTCTGCACCCCATCTTGACTGAAAAAAAAAACAAATGTAGAAATTTTTTCAAATTTATTAAAAAAAAAGAAAAACTGAAGTATCACATGGTCATAACTATTCAGACCCTTTGCTCAGTATTGAGTAGAAGCACCCGTTAGAGCTAGTATAGCCATGAGTCTTCTTGGGAATGATGCAACAAGTTTTTCACACCTGGATTTGGGGATCCTCTGCCATTCTTACTTGCAGATCCTCTCCAGTTCCGTCAGGTTGGATGGTGAACGTTGGTGGACGCCATTTTCAGGTCTCTCCAGGGATGCTCAATTGGGTTTAGGTCGGGGCTCTGACTTGGCCAGTTAAAGGGACACTGTCACCTGAATTTGGAGGGAACAATCTTCAGCCATGGAGGCGGGGTTTTGGGGTTTTTGATTCACCCTTTCCTTACCCACTGGCTGCATGCTGGCTGCAATATTGGATAGAAGTTCATTCTCTGACCTCCATAGTACACGCCTGCACAAGGCAATCTTGCACAGCGCAGGCGTGTACTATGGAGGACAGAGAATGAACTTCAATCCAATATTGCAGCCAGCATGCAGCCAGCGGGTAAGGAAAGGGTGAATCAAACACCCAAAACCCCCGCCTCCATGGCTGAAGATTGTTCCCTCCAAATTCAGGTGACAGTGTCCCTTTAAGAATGGTGAAAGAGTTGTTCTGAAGAGCCACTCCTTTGTTATTTTAGCTGGGTGCTTAGGGTCATTGTCTTGTTGGAAGGTGAATCTTCAGCCAAGTCTGAGGTCCAGAGCACTCTGGAAGAGGTTTTCATCCAGGATATCTCTGTATTTAGCCGCATTCATGTTTCCTTCAATGACAAAAAGTTGTCCTGTCCCTGCAGCTGAAAAACACCCTCATAGCATGATGCTGCCACCACCATGTTTCACTGTTGGGATTGTATTGGGAAGATGATGAGCAGTGCCTGTTTTTTTCAACACATACCGCTTAGAATTATCACCAAAAAGGTCTATCTTCATCTTATCAGACCAGAGAATCTTATTTCTCATAGTCTGGGAATCCTTCATGTGTTTTTAGCAAAGTCTATGCGGGGTTTCACATGCTTTGCACTGAGGAGAGGCTTCCGTCGGGCCACTCTGCCATAAAGGTCTGACTGGTGGAGGTCTGCAGTGATAGTTGACTTTTTGGAACTTTCTCCCATGCCCCTACTGCATCTCTGGAGCTCAGCAACAGTGATCTTGGGGTTCTTCTTTACCTCTCTCACCAAAGCTCTTCTCCCACAACTGCTCAGTTTAGCTGGATGGCCAGGTCTAGGAAGACTTGTGGTGGTCCCAAACTTCTTCCATTTAAGGATTATGGAGGCCACTGTGCTCTTAAGAACCTTGAGTACTGCAGAAATTATTTTGTAACCTTGGCCAGATCTGTGCCTTGCCACAATTCTGTCTCTGAGCTCCTTGCCAGTTCCTTTGACCTCATGATTCTCATTTGGTCTGACATGCACTGTGAGCTGTGAGGTCTTATATAGACAGGTGTGCGCCTTTACAAATCAAGTCCTATCAGTTTAATTAAACACAGTTGGACTCCAATGAAGGAGTAGAACCATCTCAAGGAGGATCACAAGGAAATGGACAGCATGTGACTTAAATATGAGTGTCTGATAAAAGGGTCTGAATACTTATGACCATTTGATATTTCAGTTTTTCTTATTTAATAAATATGCAAAAATTTCTAAATTTGTTTTTTTTTCAGTCATCATGGGGTGCAGAGTGTACATTAATGAGAAAAAAATGAACTTTTTTGAATTTACCATATGGCTGCAATGAAACAAATGTGAAAAATTTAAAGGGGTCTGAATACTTTCTGTACCCACTATATTACCTCCACTGATACTTGTATCTAACAGGACACTACATAGATGAGTGACGCAAATAGTGCAGCATGGGGTTCAATCAGATGTCAGTTTTTCACGTACAGGTTCTATCCCTGTTCTTTACGGATAGTAATAGAACTCTGATCTATTAAGGTACCTTCACACTGAGCAACTTTACAACGAGAACGACAGCGATCCGTGACGTTGCAGCATCCTGGATAGCGATCTCGTTGTGTTTGACACGCAGCAGCGATCAGGATCCCGCTGTGACATCGCTGGTCGTAGCTAGAAGTCCGGAATTTTGTTTGGTCATCAGGTCGGCGTGATTCGTCATGTTTGACAGCAAAAGCAACGGTGCCAGCAATGTTTTAACATGGAGCTAACAACCGGCGAGAACGATAAGTGAGTCGCCGTTACGTCACTGGATCGCTCCTGCATCGTTCTGGTGTTGCCGTGTTTGACGTCTCCTAGCGACCTAAACAGCGACGCTGCAGCGATCAGCTCGTTGTCTATATCGCTGCAGTGTCGCTTAGTGTAACGGTACCTTTAGAGTCTATTTTGGGGATTGATTAATCTGATTTGATTCGAGTCATGGATAGCACTCAGTTGCCATTCATGTGCTATCCAATTTTCAAGGACTATTTGATTGGAGAAGCAGGAGAAACGTCCATCAGTTTTTTTTCCAAACGAGAAAAACTTATGAAAAAACTGACTCGACACTGATGAAAATCTTATAAAAAAAATGATGAAACTCAGATCACTTTTAGCTTACCAGAAAATCAGTGATGTCTGAATGTGCTCTTAAGGCTATGTGCACCCGGTGCGGATTTGCCTGTGGAATTTTCTGCACGGAATTTTCCTCTCTTGGCAGAAAACGCAGGTGAAAATCCGTTCAGATTTGATGCCCTTTTTACCCGGATTTTCATATTTTTTCTCATGCGGATTTGTATGCGTTTTTGTAAGCTAAATAAAGATCTACTATTTAACAAAAAAAAAAGAATTGTGATGTCATTTCTTTGTCCAACCTCTTCTTTTACATACTCCATTGAATACCATAATATCATCACATACCATGTTCAAATATAATGTTTACACACACAAAACAAATATAAGTGAATATCTATAGATTGATGTATCTATAGATAGATATATCTGTAGATACAGTGCCTTGCGAAAGTACTCAGCCCCCTAGAACGCCCGACTTTTCAGTTTTTGAATTTCCACAAAAATTTAAAATAACCAATAAATTTCGTTCAACTTCACAATTGTGTTCCACTTGTTGTTGATTCTTCACCAAAAATTTAAATTTGGTATCTTTATGTTTGAAGCATGATATGTGGGAAAAGGTTGAAAAGTTCCAGGGGGCCGAATACTTTCGCAAGTCACTGTATCTATCTGTAGATATATCTATATATCTATAGATATACTGTATCTATAGATAGATATATAATACCAAGCCCAATGTTTAGTAATAAACATAATAAATTATACATAAAGAGTTAAATAAAGATACACACACTCAAAATCTGCGTTAGGCCAGGGTCACACTTGCGAGTAACTCGCACGAGTCTTGCACCTCAGTACCCGGCACTGCTGCCGCCACTCGGACCGGAGCGCTCAGCTGCATAGAAATACATGAAACCGCACACATTCCGGTGCCGGATATTGAGGTGCCCTCGTGCGAGTTTCTCGCAATTGTCACCTCGGCCTTAAATGCAATATCTGTTTAATTTCAAAAAAAGGGAAAAAAATGGTGTGGGCTCCCACGTAATTTTCAAAACCAAAGGGGGAAAGCCAGCAACAGCCGATGTTTATAGCCTGGGAAGGGGGTAATACCCATGGAGCTTCCCTGGCTATTAATATCAGCTAACAGCTGTATATTTTGCCTTTACTGGCTATTAAAATAGGGGAGCCCCCCCCCAAAAAATGACGTGGGGTCCCCCTATGATTAATAACCAGAGAAGGCTACGCAGACAGCTGCGGGCTGATATTAATAGCCTAGGAAGGGACCATAGATATTGCCCCTCCGGCTACAAACACCAGCTGTCGGCCGCCCCAGAAATGGCGCATCTTAGATGCGCCAATTCCAGCGCTAAGCCCCTCTTCCCGCTCCATTACTTATCCTATACATCCCCTGGCAAAAATTATGTAAACACCGGCCTTGGAGGATGTTCATTCAGTTGTTTAATTTTTTAAAAAAAAAAAAAGCAGATCACAGACATGGCACAAAACTAAAGTCATTTCAAATGGCAACTTTCTGGCTTTAAGAAACACTAAAAGAAATCAAGAACAAAAATTGTGGTAGTCAGTAATGCCTACACACAGACCCGCGCGCACACACAGCCGCACACACCCGCAGACCCCCGCACACACACAGATAAACACAGACACCCACAAGCAGACACGCACATCTTTTCCGCATGCACGTAGTCTCTGCCCACACACTCTTCCTCCCTATCTGCAGCGTTTTTCGCACGCAACTCCGCAGCAAAACTGCAAATCTTTCTACTCCTATGGTTTTGCTGCGGATTTGACTGACTCAATGTAAGTCAATGGTTGCAGAAACGCTGCAGATCTGCAAAAAGAATTGACATGCAGAAAATAAAACGCTGCGAATCCGCGCTGATTTTTCCGCAGCATGTGCACACGAATTCTGGATTTCCTATTGACTAACATTGGTTGTGCACTACACTACAGATTTGATGCAATTCCGCGCTTCCAAAAACGCTGCGGATCTGCATAAAAATCTGCAACATGTGCACATAGCCTAAGTTTTTGAAAAATCCTCGGATTGCGTGCGTTTTTTGTGCGGATTTCACCTGCGGTTTTACACCTGCGGATTCCTATTATGGAGCAGGTGTAAAACGCTGCGGAATCCGCACAAAGTATTGACATGCTGTGGAAAATACAATGCAGCGTTTCCACACGGTATTTTCCGCAGCATGGGCACAGCGGATTTGATTTTCCATAGGTTTACATGGTACTGTAAACCTGATGGAAAACTGCTGCGAATCTGCAATGTGTGCACATACCTTTACTTTTCACCTTCACTACATTTTTGATAATAGATCAAGTCTTAACTACGTTTGGCCATTTTTCTTGTCGGAGAATGACAAAAATATCCCCAAAGAAATGTCACATTTCATCACTTTTAGGCCATGTTCACACAGTGCGTTTTTTACCGCGGAAACGCAGCGGTTTTGCCGCTGCGGTTCCGCGGCTGTTTTCCATGCAGGGTACAGTACACTGTACCCTATGGAAAACAGGACCCACTGTGCACATGGTCCTGAATTGAAAAAAAAAAACCGCACTGATTAGCTGCGGTAAAAAAGAAGTACCATGTCACTTCTTTTTGTAAAACAGCAGCGGTTCTGCACCCATAGACCTCCATTGTGAGGTCAAACCCGCAGTAAAACCCGCAGATCAAAAATAGATCTGCGGGTTTTATTGCGGTTCGTAGTGCAGAACCGCTGCAGCAGGAAGTGCGGGGAAGCGGGCGGAAGTGCGTGGGTGGAGTGTGGCTGCCCCGATCCCACCCCCCCATGCTCCGATGCCCCTCCCCCGTGCTCCGATGTCACCCCCCCCCATGCTCCGATGCCCCCCCCGTGCTCCGATGCCCCCCCGTGCCCTAATCTCCCCCCCTTATACTTACCCGGCCACCCGGTGTCCATCCGGCCGTCTTCTCCCTGGGCGCCGCCATCTTGCAAAATGGCGGGCGCATGCGCAGTGCGCCCGCCGAATCTGCCGGCCGGCAGATTCGTTACAAAGTGCATTTTGATCACTGAGATATAACCTATCTCAGTGATCAAAATAAAAAAAATAGTAAATGACACCCCCCCCCCTTTGTCACCCCCATAGGTAGGGACAATAAAAAAAAGAATTTTTTTTTTTTTTTTCACTAAGGTTAGAATAGGGTTAGGGGTAGGGTTAGGGTTAGGGGTAGGGTTAGGGGTAGGGGTAGGGTTAGGGGTAGGGTTAGGGTATTTTCAGCCATTTTAACCCTAAAAAAATTCCTAGAAAACACACAGACTCTGGCTAGAAAACTGCATCAAAAAACGCATCAAAAAAGGACCAAAAAAGGACCAAAAAAAGGACCTGCGTTTTCTGCCAAGAGCTGCAGTTTTTTAAAAAACAGTCCTGAAAAAAAAAGGATGGAAATCAGGAACGTGTGAACATACCCTTAGGGTCGGTTCATGCAACAATATAAAAAAATTGTTCCGATTTTCATCCAGAAAGTGGGACAATTTTGTAATCTGTGTGTTGTCCGTTTGCAATCCTTATTTTTTTACAGCATTAGATATTAACCATTTACAGTTTCCTGTGTTACAGAATTGCAGTGTATCAGTAAAAACCGGTTGCCATACTGTGGCTCTGATTTTTTTTTTTTTTTGCGCACCCATAGATTTGAATGGGCGAGTCTCATCCAATTTACGAAGGAAACTATTCCATGCTGAGATTTTTTTCACATGCTCATCTGCACTGCCCCATTGAGTAACATCGGTCCAGGTGCTGTCCATTTTTTTCACATACTAGGACTCGGAAACATAGCTGTGTGAGCAAGCTCTTCCAGACTTTTTAGAACGCAGTTCACACCAAAGCATGGTGTATTATTTTACCAAGAAAATGGGGGCCATTTTGTACAATATGAACTAATCTGTGAAAAAGAGTGGTATTCACCTGCGCTGTCTACAAAAATGAACAATAAAATGAAAAATAGATAAATAAATGAATAAGAGAGCACTTACTTAACCCCTTACCGGCATCGGACGTACTATACCGTCCGATGCCGGCTCCCCTGCTTTGATGCAGGGCTCCGCGGTGAGCCCGCACCAAAGCCGGGACATGTCAGCTGTTTTGAACAGCTGACATGTGCCCGTAATAGGCGCGGGCAGAATCGCGATCTGCCCGCACCTATTAACTAGTTAAATGCCGCTGTCAAACGCAGACAGCGGCATTTAACTACCGCTTCCGGCCGGGCGGCCGGAAATGACGTCATCGCCGACCCCCGTCACATGTCCGGGGGTCGGCGATGCGTCTCCATTGTAGCCATAGAGGTCCTTGAGACCTCTATGGTTACTGATTGCCCGTCGCTGTGAGCGCCACCCTGTGGTCGGCGCTCACAGCACACGTGCAATTCTGCTACATAGCAGCGATCAGCAGATCGCTGCTATGTAGCAGAGCCGATCGTGCTGTGCCTGCTTCTAGCCTCCCATGGAGGCTATTGAAGCATGGCAAAAGTTAAAAAAAAAAGTTTAAAAAAAATGTGAAAAAAATAAAAAAAACATAAAAGTTTAAATCACCCCCCTTTCGCCCCAATCAAAATAAATCAATAAAAAAAATATCAAATCTACGCATATTTGGTATCGCCGCGCTCAGAATTGCCCGATCTATCAAATAAAAAAAAGTATTAACCTGATCGCTAAACAGCGTAGCGGGAAAAAAACTCGAAACGCCAGAATTACGTTTTTTGTCGCCGCGACATTGCATTAAAATGCAATAACGGGCGATCAAAAGAACGTATCTGCACCGAAATGCTATCATTAAAAACGTCATCTCGGCACGCAAAAAATAAGCCCTCAACCGACCCCAGATCACGAAAAATGGAGACGCTACGAGTATCGGAAAATGGCGCAATTTTTTTTTTTTTTTTTTTTTAGCAAAGTTTGGAATTTTTTTTCACCACTTAGATAAAAAATAACCTAGTCATGTTTGGTGTCATTTTGGCAGGTCATTTTTAGCATTTAGTGAACCTAGCAAAAAAGCCAAACAAAAAACCAATGTGGGATTGCACTTTTTTTGCAATTTCACCGCACTTGGAATTTTTTTCCCGTTTTCTAGTACACGACATGCTAAAACCAATGATGTCGTTCAAAAGAACAACTCGTCCCGCAAAAAATAAGCCCTCACATGGCCAAATTGACGGAAAAATAAAAAAGTTATGGCTCTGGGAAGGAGGGGAGCGAAAAACGAACACGGAAAAACGAAAAATCCCCCGGTCATGAAGGGGTTAATGAGTAATCATTAGTTATGCAGTGGATGTTGTAATAGGTTCTTAAAGTACAACCAGAATCTTAGGGGAATGAGGAGAGAAAAAAAAAAGGGTAAATGTTTGTATTGGTGAATATAGTGAGACTAAATAGATTCATAATATATACTCACTCAGATATTAAATGGAAATGTGCAATGAAGAGACGTGATCCCTGTGTATCTGCAATTGGTGCGGGTATTGTGATGACCACAGTTGCTTAATCTTCAGAGGTTTGTAGTAGATGCCCTTGCTTAAATAAATGTACAACCTTTATAGGTGTGGTTTTTAACCCCTTTCTGCCAGCTGACGGAATAGTACGTCAGCTGGCAGATCCCCTGCTTTGAGGTGGGCTCGGCGGTGAGCCCACCTCAAAGCCGCGACATGTCAGCTGTTTTGTACAGCTGACATGTGCGCGCAATGAGCGTGAGCGGAATCGCGATCCGCCCGCGCCCATTAACTAGTTAAATGCCGCCGTCAAGCGCTGACTTCCGCACGGCCGGAAATGCTCGCACTGCTGACCCCCGTCATATGATCGGGGGTCAGCGGTGCATTGCCATAACAACCAGAGGTCTCCCTGAGACCTCTATGGTTGTTGATGGCCGATTGCTTTGAGCGCCACCCTGTGGTCGGCGTTCAAAGCAACCCTGCATTTCTGCTACATAGAGCTGATCTGTGCATCACCTCTATGTAGCAGAGGCGATCGAGTTGTGCATGCTTCTAGCCTCCTGTGGAGGCTATTGAAGCATGCCAAAATTTAAAAAAAAAAGTGATTAAAAATATAAAAAAATATATAAAAGTTCAAATCACCCCCCTTTCGCCCCAATCAAAATAAAACAATTAAAAAAAAATCCCCAAACATACACATATTTGGTATCGCCGCGTTCAGAATCGCCCGATCAATCAATAAAAACAAAGGATTAACCTGACCACTAAATGGCGTAGCGAAAAAAAAATCAAAACGCCAAAATTACGTTTTTTTGGTCGCCGCGACATTGCATTAAAACGCAAAAACGGGCGATCAAAAGAAAGTATCTACACTAAAACAGTATCATTAAAAACGCCAGCTCGGCACGCAAAAAATAAGCCCTCACCTGACCCCAGATCACGAAAATTGGAGACGCTACGGGTATCGGAAAATGGCGCAATATTTTTTATTTTTTTTTATTTTTTAAGCAAACTTTGGAATTTTTTGTCACCACTTAGATAAAAAATAACCTAGACATGTTAGGTGTCTATGAACTCGTAATGACATGGAGAATCATAATGGCAGGTTAGCTTTAGCATTTGGTGAACCTAGCAAAAAAGACAAACAAAAAACAAGTGTGAGATTGCACTTTTTTTGCAATTTCATCACACTTGGAATTTTTTTCCCGTTTTCTGTTACATGGCATGGTAAAACCAATGGTATCGTTCAAAAGTACATCTCGTCCCGCAAAAAATAAGCCCTCACATGGCCATATTGACGGAAAAATAAAAAAAGTTATGGCTCTGGGAAGGAGGGGAGCAAAAAATGAAAATTGAAAAGCGGAAAAAGCTCCGGGGGTGAAGGGGTTAAATAAATGCGGTCTAGTTTTCCCAGTACACAATAAACTTACTGCTGGTGGGAGTAGCGCAGGATTCCGTTAGGTTAAGGTAGTAAGATGACCGTCAGGTGCTGGCTGACAAGGATTACTGTGATTAGAATGGATTGCCCATATGTTGAGATGAGGAGAAATGCTCCCCTAGTATGTTGGAGCACTAATATGCCACAATTGCTATGTGCACATAAAATATGCTGTACTCACTGAGGTGCTGAGTGCGGAGGGAAGCGGTTCCGGAAAGTCTGAGCCACCGCTAGGTGTAGCGCTATGACAGAGCGGTGGGTTAAGGAGAGAGTGGCGGCAGCAGCCGTGCGACCGCGAGACCTTGCGTGCCCCGGCCGGATGCAGCGCGGAGGTAGCGGCCGGAGAGGATGGGTGGAGCTGCTGGTGACGTCACCACGCTACGGGGCTACAGAGGACAGGTGTGCTAGTATAGCTAGTCAGCAAACCAATGCATTTCAAGGGCTCTGGCCCTCTTCATCAGGGTTAAACTTAACTCTGAAGATTAAGCAACCGTGGTCATCACAATACCCGCACCAATTGCAGATACATTTTTGTAGACAGCGCAGGTGAATACCACTCTTTTTCATTTTATATACTTTACAGGTCTACACAGAACCTGTCACAATCACCAGCAGCACTCTACATTCAGCAATTTTGTTTCCCCACTAGGGACTATCGGGAGCGCCAGTGCTTTTTACTTTCTTTTTTAATGAACTAATGTGTTCGTGTTTCTTTTTAACTCCTTAAGGTTGAAAATGTCCGCCTGCTTGACCGGATATCCTCTAGAAAGCCCGTGTTGGGAACCTTGTATCTCACAGCAACGCATGTCATCTTTGTGGAAAATATCTCAGAAACTCGCAAGGAAACTTGGGTTAGTTCACATTTATTTAGTATTTTGTAGAGATATAAAATATATGGACATTTTGTTACCTTTCATTAATTAATTTCTTCCCACATTTGTAACGTGCGATAGTGTATGGAGCAGTGCCTGCTAAACAATGGAGGAGTTGTGGCGCTTGATAGAGCATTATCGCTCCTTCGTTCAGGTGATTGGTGGGTCAGACCCCTATGGCGATATTGATGGTCTACCTTATCGATAATTTAGCTCCAGAATTGGATGGGTGTTGAGAATTGCACACCTTAGGGGACATTTATTATTGTATTTGCACCAAAATGTTTAAAAATTAAAACATTTAATTCACATAAAAGCTTAAGTCAAATTTATTAGTGGTTTACACCTATTACTACACTATTTTAGTACGTAAGCCAACAATCTACTATATAATTGTCTAAGGGTCACGTCTTTCTGTCTGTCTGTCCTTCTGTCTGTCACGGATATTCATTGGTCGCGGCCTCTGTCTGTCATGGAATCCAAGTCGCTGATTGGTCTCGCCAGCTGCCTGTCATGGCTGCCGCGACCAATCAGCGACGGGTACAGTCCGATTAGTGCCTCCCCTACTCCCCTGCAGTCACAGTGCCCGCCGCCCGCTCCATACTCCCCGCACCGCAGTCAGTGTGCCCGCCGCCCGCTCCATACTCCCCGCACCGCAGTCAGTGTGCCCGCTCCATACTCCCCGCACCGCAGTCAGTGTGCCCGCTCCATACTCCCCGCACCGCAGTCAGTGTGCCCGCTCCATACTCCCCGCACCGCAGTCAGTGTGCCCGCTCCATACTCCCCGCACCGCAGTCAGTGTGCCCGCTCCATACTCCCCGCACCGCAGTCAGTGTGCCTGCTCCATACTCCCCGCACCGCAGTCAGTGTGCCCGCCGCCCGCTCCATACTCCCCGCACCGCAGTCAGTGTGCCCGCCGCCCGCTCCATACTCCCCGCAGTCAGTGTGCCCGCCGCCCGCTCCATACTCCCCGCAGTCAGCGCCCGCTCCATACTCCCCTCCGGTCACTGCTCACACAGGATTAATGCCAGCGGTAACGGACCGCGTTATGCCGCGGGTAACGCACTCCGTAACTGCTGCTATTAACCCTGTGTGACCAAGTTTTTACTATTGATGCTGCCTATGCAGCATCAATAGTAAAAAGATGTAATGTTAAAAATAATAAAAAAAAAACAAAAAAACCTGCTATTCTCCTCTTCTGTCGTTGAACGATGCGCTTGCGCCGGCCGACATCTTCCGTTTCCAGAGATGCATTGCGAACTTACCCAGAAGAATTAGCAGTCTCGCGAGACCGCTAAGTCATCTGGGTAATTTCGCAATGCATCCTGGGAATGGAAGATGGCGGCCGCATCGCACAGCTTCGCTGGATCCCAGGGGTGAGTATATAACTATTTTTTATTTTAATTATTTTTTTTAACAGGGATATGGTGCACACACTGCTAAATACTGCGTGGGCAGTGTTATATACCTACGTGGCTGGGCAATATACTACGTGGCTGGGCAATATACTACGTGGCTGGGCAATATACTACGTGGCTGGGCAATATACTACGTGGCTCTGTGCTGAATACTACGTTGCTGGGCAATATACTACGTGACTGGGCAATATACTACGTGGCTCTGTGCTTAATACTACGTCGCTGGGCAATATAGTACGTCGCTGGGCAATATAGTACGTCGCTGGGCAATATACTACGTCGCTGGGCAATATACTACGTGACTGGGCAATATACTACGTGGCTGGGCAATATACTACGTGGCTCTGTGCTGAATACTACGTTGCTGGGCAATATACTACGTGACTGGGCAATATACTACGTGGCTCTGTGCTTAATACTACGTCGCTGGGCAATATAGTACGTCGCTGGGCAATATAGTACGTCGCTGGGCAATATACTACGTCGCTGGGCAATATACTACGTGACTGGGCAATATACTACGTGACTGGGCAATATACTACGTGACTGGGCAATATACTACGTGACTGGGCAATATACTACGCGACTGGGCAATATACTACGTGGCTCTGTGCTGAATACTACGTTGCTGGGCAATATACTACGTGACTGGGCAATATACTACGTGACTGGGCAATATACTACGTGGCTCTGTGCTGAATACTACGTTGCTGGGCAATATACTACGTGACTGGGCAATATACTACGTCGCTGGGCAATATACTACGTGACTGGGCAGTATACTACGTGGCTGGGCAGTATACTACGTGGCTGGGCAGTATACTACGTGACTGGGCAATATACTACGTGACTGGGCAATATACTACGTGACTGGGCAATATACTACGTGGCTGGGCAATATACTACGTGACTGGGCAATATACTACGTGGTTGGGCAATATACTACGTGGTTGGGCAATATACTACGTGGTTGGGCAATACAGGTCCTTCTCAAAAAATTAGCATATAGTGTTAAATTTCATTATTTACCATAATGTAATGATTACAATTAAACTTTCATATATTATAGATTCATTATCCACCAACTGAAATTTGACAGGTCTTTTATTGTTTTAATACTGATGATTTTGGCATACAACTCCTGATAACCCAAAAAACCTGTCTCAATAAATTAGCATATTTCACCCATCCAATCAAATAAAAGTGTTTTTTAATAACAAACAAAAAAACCAACAAATAATAATGTTCAGTTATGCACTCAATACTTGGTCGGGAATCCTTTGGCAGAAATGACTGCTTCAATGCGGCGTGGCATGGAGGCAATCAGCCTGTGACACTGCTGAGATGTTATGGAGGCCCAGGATGCTTCAATAGCGGCCTTAAGCTCATCCAGAGTGTTGGGTCTTGCGTCTCTCAACTTTCTCTTCACAATATCCCACAGATTCTCTATGGGGTTCAGGTCAGGAGAGTTGGCAGGCCAATTGAGCACAGTAATACCATGGTCAGTAAACCATTTACCAGTGGTTTTGGCACTGTGAGCAGGTGCCAGGTCGTACTGAAAAATGAAATCTTCATCTCCATAAAGCATTTCAGCCGATGGAAGCATGAAGTGCTCCAAAATCTCCTGATAGCTAGCTGCATTGACCCTGCCCTTGATGAAACACAGTGGACCAACACCAGCAGCTGACATGGCACCCCACACCATCACTGACTGTGGGTACTTGACACTGGACTTCAGGCATTTTGGCATTTCCTTCTCCCCAGTCTTCCTCCAGACTCTGGCACCTTGATTTCCGAATGACATGCAAAATTTGCTTTCATCAGAAAAAAGTACTTGGGACCACTTAGCAACAGTCCAGTGCTGCTTCTCTGTAGCCCAGGTCAGGCGCCTCTGCCGCTGTTTATGGTTCAAAAGTGGCTTTACCTGGGGAATGCGGCACCTGTAGCCCATTTCCTGCACACGCCTGTGCACGGTGGCTCTGGATGTTTCCACACCAGACTCAGTCCACTGCTTTCTCAGGTTCCCCAAGGTCTGGAATCGGTCCTTCTCCACAATCTTCCTCAGGGTCCGGTCTCCTCTTCTCGTTGTACAGCGTTTTCTGCCACATTGTTTCCTTCCAACAGACTTACCATTGAGGTGCCTTGATACAGCACTCTGGGAACAGCCTATTTGTTGAGAAATTTCTTTCTGGGTCTTACCCTCTTGCTTGAGGGTGTCAATGATGGCCTTCTTGACATCTGTCAGGTCGCTAGTCTTACCCATGATGGGGGTTTTGAGTAATGAACCAGGCAGGGAGTTTATAAAAGCCTCAGGTATCTTTTGCATGTGTTTAGAGTTAATTAGTTGATTCAGAAGATTAGGGTAATAGGTCGTTTAGAGAACCTTTTCTTGATATGCTAATTTATTGAGACAGGTTTTTTGGGTTATCAGGAGTTGTATGCCAAAATCATCAGTATTAAAACAATAAAAGACCTGACAAATTTCAGTTGGTGGATAATGAATCTATAATATATGAAAGTTTAATTGTAATCATTACATTATGGTAAATAATGAAATTTAACACTATATGCTAATTTTTTGAGAAGGACCTGTATTATGTGGGCTGTGCAATATACTACGTGACTGGGCAATATACTACGTGACTGGGCAATATACTACGTGGCTGGGCAGTATACTACGTGGCTGTGCAATATACTACGTGGCTGGGCAATATACTACGTGACTGGGCAATATACTACGTGGCTGGGCAATATACTACGTGACTGGGCAATATACTACGTGGCTGGGCAATATACTACGTGGCTGGGCAATATACTACGTGACTGGGCAATATACTACGTGGCTGGGCAATATACTACGTGACTGGGCAATATACTACGTGGCTGGGCAATATACTACGTGGCTGGGCAATATACTACGTGACTGGGCAATATACTACGTGGCTGGGCAATATACTACGTGGCTGGGCAATATACTACGTGACTGGGCAATATTCTACGTGACTGGGCAATATACTACGTGGCTGGGCAATATACTACGTGGCTGGGCAATATACTACGTGGTTGGGCAATATACTACGTGGACATGCATATTCTAGAATACCCAATGCGTTAGAATCAGGCCACCATCTAGTTCAAAATAATGAGAAAGGTGGCTGTGGTCAACTTCTTGGCATAAAGTCCAGTATATTTATAAATTTAATTTCTGTATAAATTTCTCAAAACAGTTGCATCTTCTAGACAGATAACAGTTGTCTTAAAAAAGGCGTGGAATAAATACATGTAATCCCTGATTCAGATGATAAGAAATGGTCTTCAGTCTTTTGTACCCGAGTTTCATTAGTGTTAGGTCCGTGTGTCTTGTTTTACCATCAGTCTTTCATCAGTGATTTTCACTGTATTCTTTAGGCCCCTATCTGGCCTATCACGACTACTGCAAAGAGACGTATACCATGCAGTATATATATTTTTTTCGTTACAAAGGGACCTTATGGTGGACGGAAGGCTATGAATCCATCCTGATTGTGGTCACAGTCGGTCGCATACCTCCTGAATATGTGCACTTAGGCTTCCAACCATTTTTAAATTGCAAAAAAAGTTGCAATTTGGATATTTAGATTTGGGCAATATGGATAAATATTGAGTGGAGGAGACAAAGTGAGTTCTCTAGATAATCTTTGATAAATGTGAGTCTTTGTGTGCAAGTGTAAAGGTTCGCAATTTTAAATGACCGGCAACATACTTTCCGATTGGCGGCCATTTAATAACGTGTTCACACAGTCCAACCCTGCTTCAGTAGAGCACTGGTCGATCTGTAATAGGCTGACGTGCTGCCGAGAACGGTGATCTTTTGTGCAGCACAAAATATCATTTCACCCAACAAACAAGTGTTTTGCTCAGTCGTCGGATGATCGGCAGCCAGTTTACACCGCATGATTATCATGAAACGAGCGTTCTTAGGAAACCCAAGGATAATTATGCAGTGTAAATGGACCTTGACACCATTATCTTGGCAAGGGTATGTTCACAGAGAGTGGGTAAGTTGTGGATTTTCTGATATGGAAAATCCGCATCTTATTACAGTCGCAGCAAAATGGATGAGATTTGACTTTTCTCGATCGGTGCATGTACTTATTTGATTTGTGGGAAGCTAAGCTTACCTGTGGCTTGACAGTAAGGATTTTCACTGCAGATTTTATTTCGTAACCTGAAATTTACTGCAAATCACAAGCTAAATCTGCAACCAATACTTTGGAAATTGCAACAGATTCACAAAATCGAGCGTGTTTTTTTTTTTTTTTTTCTGAATTATACATGGACATACTTTAATGAATCTCTGCCATTATGTTCTTACACTTCAAGACTTTTTGCACTTTCTTATTATTGGCGTTTAATTGGCCGCGCACCTCTACCTTCTGCGTCTTCTGTCGCTGCTGCATGATCTGTCAGCGGTAAACTTAACACATTGTCAGTAATGTATCAGGTTTTCTGTGATTTCTTTTATATTTATAGATTCTTCACAGTCTGATCTCTGGGATTGAAAAACAAGCAACGACGGCTTCAGGATGTCCATTACTTCTGCGCTGTAAGAACTTCCAGATTATACAGCTCATCATCCCTCAGGAAAGAGACTGCCATGATATCTACCTATCTCTAGCCAGACTCTCGCGACCAGGTATTATATGAACAGGATTACCGGAGAATGGCAAAACGTTTGCGAGATAGTAATATATTTATATGATGAATTAACTAACACATTCCCTCTGTCTCATATATTATATTATATCATCTCTTAGCTATATCCTTTAAGGTGTGTTCACAGAATGTTTTTTTTTCAGGCAGATTTAGAGCAGTTCCCCTTTTGAAAATCTCCTGAAAATGTGCCCAGAAAATAGGGAAAAGAATGAACATATGTACAGTACTTCTATGTAAAATTAGCTCAGGCTTCTGAATGTATTTTATCCACTTAAAGGAGTTATCTAGGATTTTTATTCTTAAAATATGCCTAAGTATAAACAGGCAGGTAGTTGCTGACTACCTGCCTGTTGTGCCTGATGCCAATCTCTGCCGGCATAGAGTTGTCAATGACCGCTCCTGCCAGCGATTAAGCACCTTTCACTGACGTCACATCAGCAGCCTGGAAGAAGAGCTGTTCTGTCGATGTGGAGCACCTGAATCACCGGCAGGAGCAGTCTATGACCGCTCTGTGCCGCTTCCAGGTTTAATATTATTTATGTTTATTTCGCCAATTATTCCATGGTGCTTTATGTGTGAAAAGGGGTATGCATAATAAAAAAGAAGCACAATAATCATGAACAGTACAAGTCACCGACTGGTACTGGAGGAGAGAGGAGCGAGGGCTCACAGTCTACAAAGGAAGGGTGAGGATACGATAGGTGAGTGTAGAGCTGGTCATGCAGCAGTGTAGTGGAAAGAGTGCTACTATAGGATTTAGGCTTGTCGGAAGAGATAGGTCTTCAGGTTCCTTTTAAAGGTTTCCACAGTAGGCGAGAGTTTGGTATTTTGGGTTAGAGTTTGGGATGCTTGGGAGAAACCTTGTATGCAATTGTGTGAAGACCAGATAAGAGGGGAGTAGAGAAGGAGATTGTGTGAGAATCGGCGGTTGTGTGCAGGTAATTACCGGGAGACTAGGTTGCAGAAAGGTTGCAGTTAGCTTTATAGGCCATGGTTAGGGTTTTGAACTGGTGTCTCTGGGCTATGGGGAAGCCAGTGAAGGGATTGACATAGAGAAGAAGCTGGGAAATGGTGGGGGGATGGGTGGATTAGTCTGACAGCCGAGTTTAGGATAGATTAGAGGGGTGCAAGAGTATTAGAACGGAGGTCACAGACTAGGAATTTGCAGTAGTCAAGGCGGGAGATGAGAGCATGCACTAGTGTTTTTGTGGATTCTTGTTTAAGGGCTCTTTTCCATTTGCGAGAAAAACATCCGTGTCTCGCATGTAAAAATCAAGCTCTGGCGCCGGCACTCCAGAGCGGAGCGTGCGGCTGCGTAGCAACACATGGAGCTGCACGCTCCGCTCCCAAGTGCCGGCGCCAGATCTTGGTTTTCACATGCGAGACATGGACGTGTTTCTCGCAAATGGAGAAGAGCCCTAAGGCCGGGGACACACACAACGTATAAAAAAACGGTCCGTTTTTCACGGACGAGAATCGCACAAATGTTACCAAAACAGTGATCCGTGTGCAGTGCGAGGATGCGATTTTCTCGCATTAAATGATCCGTGTGACATCCGTGTGACATCCGTATGGCATCCGTATGGTGAGATTTTCTCACACACTTGCAAAATGAGCAAATAATGGCTGAGCCTTTCCTGTCACCTGCCCAATGCCTGAGAATTTCTCGCAAGTCACACTGATGGTCCGTGTGCTGTGCTATTTTTTCTCACCCCCATAGACTTTCATTGGCGATTCTCGGCCGAGAAACGCTGACAATCGCAGCATGCTGCGATTTCACTCGGATCCTGAATACGGCCGAGAAAATATCGGATGATGGGAGCTGCCCCATAGATTAACATTGGGACGAGTGCTATGCGATTTTTTTATCGCATTGCACTCATCCGTATTACGGTCTAGTGTGACCCCGGCCTAAGAAGTGTACTGATCCTGGAAATATTTTTGAGTTGGAGTCGGCAGGTGGTGGAAAGAGCTTGGATATGTGGGTTGAAGGAGAAAGCAGAGTCAAGGGTTACCCTGAGGCAGCGAGATTGTGATTCTGGGGAGAGTGAGCAGTCATTAACTTTGATGGATAGGTCTGTAGTGGAGGTTGATTGAGATGGGGAAGAATTATGAATTCTGTTTTGCCCATGTTAAGTTTTAGAAATCGAGCACAGAAGAAAGATGAACTAGCGGACATACATTGTGGGATTCTTTAGTAAGGAGGTGATATTGGGTCCAGAAAGGTAGAGCTGTTTGTTATCAGCACAGAGATGATACTGAAAGCCATGAGACTCTATGAGCTGCTAAAGGCCGAAGGTGTAGATGGAGAAGAGCAAGCGTCCTAGAACTGAACCTTGGGGGACACCAAAAGATAGGTAGCGAGATGAGGAGATGGTTGGTGATGGGGAGATACTGAATGTTTGTTCTACGAGGTATGAAGAGATCCAAGATAGGGTGAAGTCTGTGATGAGACTATAATAAAAGGGAATGACCCACAGTGTCGAAGGCAGAGGACATGTCAAGCAGGAGGAGGACAAAGTAGTGTTGATTGGCTTTGGCGGTCAGTAGATCATTGCTGACTTTAGTTAGGGCAGTTTTGGTTGAATGATGTGGTCGAAAACCAGATTGTAACTGGTCAAAGAGCAGGAAGAGAGGTGGGAGTTCAAGATGGACATTCTGTTCCTGTAGTTTGAGGCATGGGGAGAAGCTATAGCTAGACACAGGGGATGGGTCAAGGGAGGCTTTTTAAGGATGGGTGTGGGTGTGATAGTGGCATGTTTAAAGCATAACCGTTGCCTCTGTTAGCAGCTACCTGCCTGTTAGTTTTCAGGCACATTGTGAAAAGAAATCATGGATAACCTCTTTAAGATTTTCAAAAGTGATATTTAAGTAAAAGAAGTGAACATACCATTCTTCAGGTATTTTCTGCTTGGAAGACGCTCTAGACTTTACAATACAACCCCCAAAAGATGCCTGGAAGACATCTGGATATCTTTTTCAGCATTTTGTCACAGCTTTTGCATGAAAAACTGCTATTGTTGAATGGAATTAAAAAATGTCGGCCAGGTAAAAAAGACGGCCCCAAAAGTCACTGTGTGCACATTATAAAACTCCTAATAATTAGTTTTCTTTATTTTCTGGAGAACCCTGTTACTGAGGATCTATCGCTTCTGAGAAAAACAAAAAAGTGACAGCATATGAAATATTTTTTTTAAAATACACATCATTAAGAAATCGGGTGATTTGTCTCATTATTGGCCATGTTCACATATTCAGTATTTGTTCAGTATTTTACCTCAGTATTTATGAGCCAAAACCAGGAGTGGAACAATCAGAGGAAAAGTATAATAGAAACATATGCACCACTTCTGCATTTATCACCCACTCCTGGTTTTGGCTTACAAATACTGAGGTAAAAAAATGACCAAATACGGAAAGTGTGATGGGGCCTCACTTTGCCAGATTAAGTGCCAAATCTGGTGAGACTGTCTTCTCTGGGACTGTGAGGGGGAAATTGCAGCATCTGAATAGTAAATGTAGCCATGTGCTCAAATCTTCCACGATTTGGCTGGTATCGACCTTTTGTCAAGTAGCTGCTCTTATACAATTGGAGAATCGGGTTAGCTATTTTTTCCTCATAAATTTCCCAAAAGAGAAGTGCAAATGTGAATTAATTCCCCAGCCTCATACAAATGAAGAGATGTTGTTCCCCGTCTTCTGAACTTTTCTTAACACACGTGTGTGTATTTTGTGTGGTACACGTGTGGCAACCGTGTGCCGCATCAGTACCGTGGGAGAATGCAAGTGATGAGGTCACTGTGACAGAGTTTGAATTGCCAATCCATATCAAAAAAGAAGACAGCGCCACAACGGTCAGTGAAAAATAACTTACAGATTTAATCTGCCATCTGCGGCGACGTTTCGGTACAATGACCTTTATCAAGCACAGTCTGACACATGTTCCAACCACCATTATATACTTCTAGCACCACCCCCCATTACATAATCCACCAATAGGAGTTGTAAGGATTTCACTCACTCAGCTGCGACGGCTGACACTCAGGAGACGTGTTCCTTTAAAGTTCTCTGGGTTTATTGCTTCATAAACCATGTTGCAAACAACAGAAAACAAATAGCCTTTGGTTCAGGTAAAGAAAAACAAGTGTCCAGTTCATCCGGCTCAGTCCTGAAGCCGTAACACACTCAGGAGGGTTTCACCTCCACACATCTCTGCTGTGTAAAGGATTAGCCAGTCTTATAAAGAGCTAACCCCACCCAGTAACCCATCACATGATTAGCCATGTGGTCTGACATTACCACAGGTCCTGAAACACATATACAAGATTATGTGCAAGAAAGGAATACTCCGGGCTACATTACAGCAACCAGGCACTTATGTGGCACATACCTCCCATCGACTACAAACCCTTTAGCCATGCTACATACCTCCCCCCTCTGCCTAAAGCCGTGGGGCTTGGCACTTTCCCCCACTAAACAAGGGATTCTCGATAGGGCATCCGCATTACCGTGCAGCTTTCCGGCCCTATGTTCCACATGGAAACTGAAGTCCTGCAGGGCTAAGAACCAACGGGTGACTCTAGCATTTCTTCCTTTCGTTTCTCTCATCCACCTAAGCGGGGCATGGTCAGATACCAGTCTAAATTTACGTCCCAGCAGATAGTACCGCAATGTGTCCACTGCCCATTTTATGGCCAAGCACTCCTTCTCAACGACTGAGTAGTTCTTTTCAGATGAGGACAGCTTCCTACTCAGATAGAGAACAGGATGCTCCTCCCCATGTAGTTCTTGGGAAAGGACTGCTCCCACCCCAACATCTGAGGCATCTGTCTGAAGAATAAACTCTTTCTTGAAGTTTGGGGCCATCAGAACAGGTTGCTTACATAAAGCCTCTTTCATTTCTTGGAAGGCTGAATCTGTTTCTTCGGACCACTTAACCATTACTGATTTTGTCCCTTTTAGCAGGTCAGTCAGAGGCGCCGCCATTGTGGCGAAGTTTGGGATGAACCTCCTGTAATATCCCACGATTCCCAGGAAGGCTTTAACTTGCTTCTTGGAAACTGGTTTTGGCCATGTTTGAATTGCCTCCACTTTACTGATTTGGGGTTTTATTTCTCCATGACCCACTATGTATCCAAGGTACTTAGCTTCTTCTTTACCCAATGCACACTTCTTCGGGTTTATTGTAAATCCGGCCTCTCTTATAGCATCAAACACCGCTTGGACTTTCTCCAGATGACTCTCCCAGTCCGGGCTAAAGATGACGATATCATCTAGGTACGCAGCAGCGTATGCCTTGTGGGGTGCAAGGACTCTATCCATAGCCCTTTGGAAGGTGGCCGGAGCTCCCTGTAGGCCAAATGGCATCCGGACATACTGGAAGCATCCATCTGGTGTAGAAAACGCCGTCTTCTCCTTGGCTTCCTGTGCCATGGGGATCTGCCAATACCCCTTCGTCAAATCCAAGGTGGTTATGTACCTCTGCACTAATCCGTACCTCCCACTCCCGACTCCAAGACTTCTCCCGTGCTGCGCCAATCCTCTGGAATGCTCTACCCCAAGATATTAGGACCATCCATAATTTGCATAGTTTTAGGCGCTCGCTCAAAACACATTTGTTCAGAGCGGCCTATCACGTTCACTAATCAAAGTTATGTTATGTTTGTGTGTAGCCCATTCACTATCCCCATCTATTCCCCAACCCCTGAAGATGGCTGGACCATGATTGTAAATACATCATTGTAAATACACACCTGTACTTTGTATCTCCCCCACCTCATTGTAGATTGTAAGCTCTCACGAGCAGGGTCGTCTTATTTTGCTTTAATTATTGTATTGTTAACGTTGTTACTTATGACTTTTGTGTTTGAAACTGTTAAACTGTAAAGCGCTGCGGAATATGTTGGCGCTATATAAATAAAGATTATTATTATTATTATTATTACCTGGCGGGCCCAAGCCTTTCGATGAGCTCATCAACTCGGGGCATGGGATATGCGTCGAACTTGGAGACCTCATTCAACTTCCTATAGTCGTTGCAAAATCTCCACTCCCCATCAGGTTTTGGGACCAGGACAATTGGGCTCGACCAACCGCTCTTGGATTCCTCAATGACTCCAAGCTTCAACATACGCTCCACTTCCTTGGAGACTATTTCTCGACGGGCCTCAGGAATTCTATAGGGCTTCACGTTCACGCGCACATGGGGCTCTGTCAGGACCTCATGCTCTATGACCTTCGTGTACCCAGGCAACTCGGAAAACAGGTCCCTGTTTTTCTGGAGTAACTCCCGGCATTGCTGTTTCTGGGACTCCGATAGCGTCTCCGCTATAGTAACCGCTCCAACCTCATCTTCTGGGTTGCTTAACAACGATGGAGTTGCTGTCGGCTCTCTATCTTGCCACGGCTTGATAAGGTTGACATGGTATACTTGGAATGGTTTCCGTCTTCCTGGTTGGTGAATTTTATAGTTTACTTCACCAAGTTTCTCGACAACCTCATATGGCCCTTGCCATTTGGCCAAGAACTTGCTTTCCACTGTCGGAACTAACAAGAACTCGGTCTCCCGGATTGAATTGCCTCACTCTTGCAGACCGGTTGTAGACCCTGGCCTGAGCTTCTTGTGCTTGGAGAAGGTGTTCTTTCACGATAGGCATCACCTTTGCAATCCTCTGCTGCATCAGGGCCACATGCTCAATGACGCTTCTGTGGGGCGTGACTTCGGCTTCCCAGGTTTCCTTGGCTATATCCAGGAGTCCTCGTGGATGTCGGCCATACAGAAGCTCAAACGGTGAGAAACCTGTGGAGGCCTGTGGAACTTCACGAATGGAAAACATCAAATAGGGTAAGAGACAATCCCAGTCTCTACCGTCTTTCTCTATAGCTTTTCTCAGCATGCTCTTCAGTGTCTTGTTAAATCTCTCAACAAGGCCATCTGACTGGGGATGGTACACCGAGGTCCTCAACTGGGAGATTTTCAGGGCTTTGCATAGTTCCCTCATCACCTTGCTCATGAAAGGTGTCCCCTGGTCAGTCAGGATCTCCTTCGGCAGACCTGTCCGGGAAAAGACATGGACCAACTCGCGAGCTATACTCTTTGAAGAAGAATTTCTCAAGGGAATTGCCTCAGGATAGCGTGTGGCGTAGTCCAGAATGACTAATATATACTGATGGCCCCGGGCTGATTTAACTAAGGGACCGACCAAGTCCATGGCAATTCTCTCGAATGGCACCTCAATAATGGGCAGTGGCACAAGGGGGTTCCGGAAATGAGGAGTGGGAGCAGTTAGCTGACATGTAGGGCAGGACCTGCAATAGTTCACTATTTCCCGGTGGCACCCAGGCCAATAGAACCTCTGCACAACCCGTTCCTGCGTTTTTTCCACCCCTAGGTGTCCACCCAAGATGTGTGAATGGGCCATGTCCAACACCTTCCGTCTATATGGACCCGGCACTACCAACTGCTCTACCAACTCCTCCCTTATTTTCGTGACCCGGTACAACAACTCCCTGCTCATTAGAAAATGGGGAAATCTTGTGTCTGCCCCCGGCTCCTGTACCACCCCGTCAATAACTGTGACATTATTAAAGGCTTCCCTCAGAGTGGGGTCCCTATGTTGGGCAGTCCCAAAATTTTCACCGGATACCTCTAACTCCAGAATGTCAGATGCAGGGGACACTTCCTCCTCATCTCCAGCCAGGACACAAAAAGGAAATCTGTCTGACTCTGGGTGTGGCACCACCCTTCCCGGGTTCACTGGTTCCCTACTCTTGCTAGGGAGCTCAGAACCTTTCCCCCACAAATCCCAAAACAAACAGAAATCCCGGCCAATAATTATAGCGTGCAACAAGTCCTGAACGACGCCGACTATGTGGGACTCCGTGCCACATGTCGTTTCAATGTTCACACTGGCCACAGGGTAGTCCTTTGCATCACCATGTATGCACCGCACTCCGACCTTCTTTCCCGGGAGCAGGTGGAGAGGAAAAGTGGCCCTAACCAGGGTCACTAGGCTCCCCGAGTCTAACAGTGCCGTTACTGCTTGACCGTTCACCTTCACGGGACATGCTTGAGGTCCCTCGTTGGGCGGAGAGTTCACACTGCAAGCTGGATACGCATAGTATGAACAACGGCGTCCCATGCTGCAGTCCATCTGCTCAGTGGTTTGGGAACAACGGGCAGCTATATGTCCTGGCTTGTGGCACCTCCAACAAATAATATCACCCGTGGGGACCTTGGGCACCACCTCCCCCGCCCTTTGTGACCTTGGACGCACCACCCCTTAAAGGGGAATCAGCTGCCTTCTGGGATCCCCAGTACGGCATGGGCTGCCTCACGAAGGAGCCTTCCAACCCTTGGTACCTCTCAACCAGTCCGATCAGCTCGTCGGCATTCTGGGGATCACCCTGGGCAACCCAAGACTGTATAGGCCTCGGGAGGGAATGGACAAACCGATCCATCATCACCCGTTCTACCATCTGTGCAGGCGCAGAGGATTCTGGCTGCAGCCATTTCTGGACCAGGTGCAACAGATCAAACATTTGGGAACGAGGTGGTTTGTCCCGGTGATAGCCCCAGGAGTGAACTCGCTGTGCCCTGACAGTCAGTGTCACCCCCAAACGTGCGAGAATCTCGGCTTTCAATTTGTGATACTCTTTGGCATCCTGCAAGGTCAAATCATAGTACGCCTTCTGGGGTTCTCCCGTCAGGTATGGCGCAAGTACCTCTGCCCACTGCTCTGGCGGAAGTTTTTCCCTCTCAGCGACCCTCTCAAACACCGTCAGGAAGGCCTCAACATCATCCCCGGGAGTCATTTTCTGCAACGCGCGTCTTACCGTTTTCCGGACGTGGGTGTCATCAGCCAAACCTGGGGTTGGGGCGCTCGCCTTGCCCTGGATGGCGGCTGCCAGAAGCTGCATCTGCTGCTGATGCTCCTGCTGGCTCTGCTGCATCTGCTGCTGGCTCTGTTGTAACTGCTGCCGTTGCTCCTGCTGGCTTTGTTGCATCTGCTGCCGTTGCTCCTGCTGGCTCTGTTGTATCTGCTGCATCAACAGCCTGTTGGTCTCTTGCTGCCTTTTCTCCTGCTGTGACTGCATCTGGACCAATTGTTTCAGCAGGTCCTCCATTTTCTCCGGCAATGCTTGCTGGCTTGCAACAGCCTTGACCCAGGACATTCAAAATAAACTCACGTCTCCGCTGGGAACGCTGCCCGCATTCTCCACCAATTGTAAGGATTTCACTCACTCAGCTGCGACGGCTGACACTCAGGAGACGTGTTCCTTTAAAGTTCTCTGGGTTTATTGCTTCATAAACCATGTTGCAAACAACAGAAAACAAATAGCCTTTGGTTTAGGTAAAGAAAAACAAGTGTCCAGTTCATCCGGCTCAGTCCTGAAGCCGTAACACACTCAGGAGGGTTTCACCTCCACACATCTCTGCTGTGTAAAGGATTAGCCAGTCTTATAAAGAGCTAACCCCACCCAGTAACCCATCACATGATTAGCCATGTGGTCTGACATTACCACAGGTCCTGAAACACATATACAAGATTATGTGCAAGAAAGGAATACTCCGGGCTACATTACAGCAACCAGGCACTTATGTGGCACATACCTCCCATAGACTACAAACCCTTTAGCCATGCAACAGAGTGTAGCACCATAATAGTAAACACAAATGAATACATATAAATACAATTACATATACAAGAAATACATTACAAATACATAGAGAAAAATGCTGTATCATCTAACAAAGACATACTAGCCCTGATCGCTAAAAAGCCAAAGAACCAGCCCACTAAAGTGCAATCTAGATCCCCCACATAACAATATAAACAAACCACAATCCTCCAATAGATCTACAGCATACCCCGTAACTAGGATACAAGCCAAACCTCCGAATGATGTCATAACGGCCGTAGTCCAATAAAAAGTCGATCGTAAATCATGTGAACACAGGGGTGGATGAGATTGCTGCGCAAGTCCAGTTCATTCCTGCAATAGATCCCCACTGCGCATGACAAACACAATATCCAGGACATAGATCCACCCCCAGAGTGATGCCATGGTGACCGTCGTCCAATCAGATTCTCGGTTGTCCATCACGTGATCGCAGGAGTAAAGTAAATTACTGTGCAAGTCCGATTCGATCTCCCCTGCGCATAACATAGACAACGTCCAAAAAGGGTCCACATGTGTAACAACACTGCGCAGATTCACCATCTTCAAACAGCGGTTGCTTGATCAACTATACAGGGGCAATAATATCCGTGTCCCACAGGGCTTCCATGCGCTGGCGATTGTGGATCCTCCAAAGTATATGGCAATCCGGCAGTATAAAAGTCTATTAATTCAAAGCTGAGACTCATGAAATAATTAGGAATAAGACCACTGCATACTGTACAGCACGAATCCCTTAAGCATTATATCTAAACTGTAACGCAGCACATCAGCACAAATACCCCAGACCTAACCGCTGTTTGAAGATGGTGAATCTGCGCAGTGTTGTTACACATGTGGACCCTTTTTGGACGTTGTCTATGTTATGCGCAGGGGAGATCGAATCGGACTTGCACAGTAATTTACTTTACTCCTGCGATCACGTGACGGACAACCGAGAATCTGATTGGACGACGGTCACCAAAAAATGGACATGTCTGCGTGTTTTCCATTCATTTGAATGGGCCTACATGTGTCAGTGTCTCCGGTACGTGAGAAAACTGTCACTACACATACCGGAGACACTGACATGTGAAACATGGCTTGCAGTGATATCTGGCACAAAGCTTATTCACCCCTGTCAGTTCAGGCTGTTATATGGACAGAGAAATGTATGTTACGTGAATAAAGATGTCCTATACTTACAGCCTTGAAGCTAGGCTTTCAACTATGAATGTCTGACAAGTGATTTCCTTTTCTATGCATAAGACACCTTAGAATTGTTAATTACTAGCACCTTCTATTGATCACTAGTGTTGAGCGATACCTTCCGATATCGGAAAGTATCGGTATCGGTTTGGATCGGCCGATATTCAAAAAATATCGGATATCGCCGATACCGATACCCGATCCCAATGCAAGTCAATGGGACCAAAATATCGGAATTAAAATAAACCCTTTCTTTCCTTGTAGGTTCATTCTACCTGAAGGAAAACAACTAAGAATAATGTAGGATGTATGGGGGAGGTGGCGGAGACATTAAAGGCAATGAGGATTAGTCCAATCAAATAGAATAGCATGTTTTTTTTTTTTTTTTAAAGACGTTCGGATTGAAAAAGATATTGAGTATGTAAATTTTTTTTATTTTGTCAGATATTGATGTTTCACTATTCCACGCCCTTCCCCTTCTTTTTTTTCTTTTTTTTTTTTCTTTTCCCACACTTTCATCTTCATCATCATCAGCATCCTTGACATCAACTTCTTCACCTTATTCATCTTCTTCTTCATCTTCTACCTATTTTTTTTTTTTATTACATTCTTCATATTCATTTTCTTCAACTATTATTATTCTTCCTATTCTACATATTCTTTTTATTCCACTGTTATTATTCTTCCTATTCTACTTCTTCATCATATTCTCATTTGTGACAGGCATTCCCGTAGTTGTTATCTATAAAAGTTGGAAGATTACACCTTCCGTTCTGCCAGTCACAAAAGTTACATTTGTCCGCGTTCAGTTTGGCCTGCAGCATCAGGCTTTATCCAGGGGCACCACGAGGAGGAACGGACTCACCCCCATACACTGCTTAGTCTTCTTCTGCATATAATTTAGATAATATCTTTTGCTCTGATATTAAGTCTTATGCTTAATGTTCTTCTGCTCTTTGTTCTGCAGCCTCTTGTTCTTCTGCTTCTCGGTCTTCCATGTTGTCGTCTCCAGGGTCTTCGTCTCCAGTGTCGTCATCTCCGCCGTCGTCGTCTCAGCCGTCGTCGTCTCCGCCGTCGTCGTCGTCGTCGTCATCGGGGTGGTCTTCCGGGTCGTCGTCATCGGGGTGGTCTTCCGGGTTGTCGACGTTAGGGTCTTCAACTTGGAAATGTAGCAGAAGGTACAAGAAGGCTGAGAAAATGCCAAGAACCAGCTGATGGAACTGGAACTCGGATGGCTACCCGAAGGTTCAAGAGCCTATGGAACTACCGAGGACCAGCTGACGTTACTGGAACCCGGTTACTAAGCAGGAGGTACCCGTGCTAAAAAGCACTACCAAGGACCGCCTGACGTTGGCGGAACTCGGATACCCAGAAGGAGGCACCTAAGCCAAAGGCTCTGCCCGGAACCAGATGACGTTACTGGAACCAGGATGGGGAGCAGAAGGTACAAGAGCAAAAGACACTGCCGAGAACCAGCTGACGGTACTGGAACCCGGATGGGTAGCCGAATGTCCAAGAGCCAATGGAACTACCAAGGACCAGCTGACGTTACTGGAACCCGGTTACTAAGCAGGAGGTACCCGTGCCTGAAAGCACTACCAAGGACCACCTGACATTGGTGGAACTTGGATACCCAGAAGGAGGCACCTAAGCCAAAGGCTCTGCCCGGAACCAGCTGACGGTACTGGAACCAGGATGGGGAGCAGAAGGTACAAGAGCAAAAGACACTGCCGAGAACCAGCTGACGGTGCTGGAACCAGGTGGTGGACCCCAAGGCCCACAGGAGAGGAGAGAACAGCTAGGCCGCGAGGCAGCCGCAGTTACCGAACCCCAACAGTCCTACAGGGGGAGCTGGGCCTACTGGCACTACAGAACCAGCCTTGACTACCAGTTCACGCAGCCCACATAGGAAGCTCCTAAACTGGAGGCACCCTGGAGTTGGCTAACTCGACCGCCCCACGACGGGGCAAGCATAGGCGTCTCAGTGAAGTTGACACAACCCGGAAACAGCTGACGGTGCTGAAACCAGGCTTGGCACGAGGGAGTACCTGTGACAAGAACACTGCCGAGAACCAGCTGGCGGTGCTGGAACCCGGATGCGTTGCCCCAGTGTGCAAGAGCCAATGGCACGACCGAGGACCAGCTGACGGTGCTGGAACCCGGTTGCTAAGCTGTAGGTGCCCGCGCTTAAAAGCACTACCAAGGACCGCCTGGCGTTGGCGGAACTCGGATACCCAGGAGGAGGCACCTAAGCCAAAGGCTCGGCCCGGAACCAGCTGACGGTGCTGGAACCAGGTGGTGGACCCCAAGGCCCACAGGAGAGGAGAGAACAGCTAGGCCGCGAGGCAGCCGCAGTTACCGAACCCCAACAGTCCTACAGGGGGAGCTGGGCCTACTGGCACTACAGAACCAGCCTTGACTACCAGTTCACGCAGCCCACATAGGAAGCTCCTAAACTGGAGGCACCCTGGAGTTGGCTAACTCGACCGCCCCACGACGGGGCAAGCATAGGCGTCTCAGTGAAGTTGACACAACCCGGAAACAGCTGACGGTGCTGAAACCAGGCTTGGCACGAGGGAGTACCTGTGACAAGAACACTGCCGAGAACCAGCTGGCGGTGCTGGAACCCGGATGCGTTGCCCCAGTGTGCAAGAGCCAATGGCACGACCGAGGACCAGCTGACGGTGCTGGAACCCGGTTGCTAAGCTGTAGGTGCCCGCGCTTAAAAGCACTACCAAGGACCGCCTGGCGTTGGCGGAACTCGGATACCCAGGAGGAGGCACCTAAGCCAAAGGCTCGGCCCGGAACCAGCTGACGGTGCTGGAACCAGGTGGTGGACCCCAAGGCCCACAGGAGAGGAGAGAACAGCTAGGCCGCGAGGCAGCCGCAGTTACCGAACCCCAACAGTCCTACAGGGGGAGCTGGGCCTACTGGCACTACAGAACCAGCCTTGACTACCAGTTCACGCAGCCCACATAGGAAGCTCCTAAACTGGAGGCACCCTGGAGTTGGCTAACTCGACCGCCCCACGACGGGGCAAGCATAGGCGTCTCAGTGAAGTTGACACAACACGGAAACAGCTGACGGTGCTGAAACCAGGCTTGGCACGAGGGAGTACCTGTGACAAGAACACTGCCGAGAACCAGCTGGCGGTGCTGGAACCCGGATGCGTTGCCCCAGTGTGCAAGAGCCAATGGCACGACCGAGGACCAGCTGACGGTGCTGGAACCCGGTTGCTAAGCTGTAGGTGCCCGCGCTTAAAAGCACTACCAAGGACCGCCTGGCGTTGGCGGAACTCGGATACCCAGGAGGAGGCACCTAAGCCAAAGGCTCGGCCCGGAACCAGCTGACGGTGCTGGAACCAGGTGGTGGACCCCAAGGCCCACAGGAGAGGAGAGAACAGCTAGGCCGCGAGGCAGCCGCAGTTACCGAACCCCAACAGTCCTACAGGGGGAGCTGGGCCTACTGGCACTACAGAACCAGCCTTGACTACCAGTTCACGCAGCCCACATAGGAAGCTCCTAAACTGGAGGCACCCTGGAGTTGGCTAACTCGACCGCCCCACGACGGGGCAAGCATAGGCGTCTCAGTGAAGTTGACACAACACGGAAACAGCTGACGGTGCTGAAACCAGGCTTGGCACGAGGGAGTACCTGTGACAAGAACACTGCCGAGAACCAGCTGGCGGTGCTGGAACCCGGATGCGTTGCCTTGCCTATTAAAGATTGTCTTCCTAGAGCCCCAACTAGCGGTGTTGGAGCAAAGGGTAAGCAGGGGGAGATGAGTGTAGGCCGAAGCCTGCACTGGAGGCAGCTTTGTGTCTGCGTTGCGTTTGCAGGACACTTTGCCGGCTACACACTGGGGGAACAGCTGGCGTTGCTGAACCCCACTAACACAATGGCGTGTGTTTTTCTCTGTGCAGCTAGCACTTGCGGGCAAAAACTAGCGATGTTAGAGCCCGTGTTGAAGCAGGAGGAGGAGGAGAGGAGCAGAGTGTAGGCCGAAGCCTAGTTGAACCAATTTCAAAGGAAACCTTTAACCCCCCCCTCAGGTGTTACAAAGTACAAGAGACACACCTTGTGCAGTATTAATGCTGCACAAGTGAAAGGTTGCTCTATTAATTTGTCTACTTGCACACGCTGAATGAAAGACATACACAATTTACCCCATTCTACAGTCAAACTGTAGTGGATGCGTGACTTGGTTTTTTGATGAGACGCAGCACAGGTGTCCAAAATAACGCCTTGGTGCTTGGCGCAGCTTCCTGAGCGTTGTTATTTGCTGTACAGGAGTCTGCGCTCTTGTGTTATCCCTTGGCAATGCCCTGTTAGCGCTGCCCATCTTATGACCTCATTTCATGTTGGCCGGTGCGGTTAACGATGGCCATAAATCCCAGACCCACAGTGTCTTTTCATAAAGCCACACTGCGGTGCTGGGATTCGTGGCCTTGAGCAGTAAATATTTTGGCCGCTCACACACGTCCTTACACCTGCTTCAGACTGGGCGGCCTCTGCTGATCCCTTCTCGCATGCCGCGGCCATGAGGCTGCACAGTCTGAAGAAGGCGGAAGGAGATGAGTTAAGACAGGCGAAGATATGCACTGCTCGTGCCCATCAATCACACCTTCGCAGTCAAAATAATTAAGACAACGAGGAGCATTTTATTCAGGCAGGGCGGACGAACAGGCGCAAGTAGCCAACCAATGATGTCAGAAGACGGGAAGCGCTACCAAGGGGGGTGCTGCGTATCATTAGAAAGGAAAGTCACACCTCAGGGACAGTGGAATGGTCTCAAAGAGACACATTTTGTACGTGTTGAGTTCCACGTGGGCAAGGAGAAAACATCAGCCACCTTGTACAAATGCAGCAGTACTGCTGTACAAGGTGGCTGTTATACATAGAAACACCTGGGGGTGGGGGCCAGGCTCCCTTCAATTTCAGTTCATGTGCCTGCGTGGCGTTTGCAGGTCACGTTGCAAGCTGCACAGCAGGGGAACAGCTGGCGGTGCTGAACCCCACTAACACATTGGCTGGTGTTTTTCTCTGTGCAGCTAGCATGTCCGGGCAGAAACTGGCGTTGTTTGAGCCCAGGGTCAGCAGGAGGAGGAGAGGAGCAAAGTGTAGGCCGAAGCCTGCACTGGTGGCAGCTTTTGTTCTGTTGTGCCAGCGTGGCTTGTGCTGGACACGTTGCCGACTACACAGCAGGGGAACAGCTGGCGGTGCTGAACCCCACTAACACATTGGCTGGTGTTTTTCTCTGTGCAGCTAGCATTTCCGGGCAAAAACTAGCGGTGTTTGAGCCCAGGGTCAGCAGGAGGAGTAGAGGAGCAGAGTGTAGGCCGAAGCCTAGTTGAACCAATTTCAAAGGTTACCTTTAACCCCCCCCTCAGGTGTTGCAAGGTACAAGAGCCACACCTTGAACAGCATTAATGATGCACAAGTCAAAGGTTGCTCTATTTAATTTTGCTCCTTGCACACGCTGAATTAAACACGTACACTATTTAGCCCATTATACTGTCAAACAGTAGTGGAGGCGTGACTACTAGTCTTTTTAAGGAGACGCAGCACAGGTGTACAAATTTACACCTAGATGCTGTGCGCAGATTCCTTACCGTTGTTATTTGCAGTACAGGAAACTGCGCTCTTGTGTTATCCCTTGGCAATACCCTGTTAGTGCAGGCCGTCTCATGACCTCATTTCATGTTGGCCGGTGCGGTTAACGATGGCCATAAATCCCAGACCCACAGTGGCTTTTCCTAAAGTCACACTGCGGTGCTGGGATTCGTGGCCTTGTGCAGTAAATATGTTCGCCGCTCACACATGTCCTTACACCTGCTTCAGACTGGGCGGCCTCAGCTGATCCCTTATCGCATGCCGCGGCCATGAGGCCGCACAGTCAGAAGAAGGCGGAAGGAGGGGAGTGAAAACAGGGGAACATATGCACTGCTCGTGCCCATCAATCACACCCTCGCAGTCAAAATATATGAGACAACGGGGGGCGTTGTGTCGGGCAGGGGGGACGCACAGGCACAGCCAGCCAACCAATGATGTCAGGAGACGGGCAGCGCTAACAATGGGGGTGCTGCGTGTCATTAAAAAGGAAAGTCACACCTCAGGGACATTGTAATGGTCTGTAATGAGACACATTTTGTACTTGTTGAGTTCCACGTGTGCAAGGAGAAAAAGTCAGCCACCTTGTACAAATGCAGCAGTACTGCTGTACAAGGTGGCTGTTATACATAGAAACACCTGGGGGGGTGGGGGGCAGGCTCCCTTCAATTTCAGTTCATGTGCCTGCGTGGCGTTTGCAGGTCACGTTGCAAGCTACACAGCAGGGGAACAGCTGGCGTTGCTGAACCCCACTGACACATTGACTGGTGTTTTTCTCTGTGCAGATTGCATGTCCGGGCAAAAACTAGCGGTGTTAGAGCCCAGGGTCAGCAGGAGGAGGAGGAGAGGAGCAAAGTGTAGGCCGAAGCCTGCACTGGTGGCAGCTTTTGGTCGGTTGTGCCAGCGTGGCTTGTGCTGGACACGATGCCGGCTACACAGCGGGGGAACAGCAGGCGGTGCTGAACCCCACTAACACATTGGCTGGTGTTTTTCTCTGTGCAGCTAGCATGTCCGGGCAGAAACTGGCGTTGTTTGAGCCCAGGGTCAGCAGGAGGAGGAGAGGAGCAAAGTGTAGGCCGAAGCCTGCACTGGTGGCAGCTTTTGTTCTGTTGTGCCAGCGTGGCTTGTGCTGGACACGTTGCCGACTACACAGCAGGGGAACAGCTGGCGGTGCTGAACCCCACTAACACATTGGCTGGTGTTTTTCTCTGTGCAGCTAGCATTTCCGGGCAAAAACTAGCGGTGTTTGAGCCCAGGGTCAGCAGGAGGAGTAGAGGAGCAGAGTGTAGGCCGAAGCCTAGTTGAACCAATTTCAAAGGTTACCTTTAACCCCCCCCTCAGGTGTTGCAAGGTACAAGAGCCACACCTTGTGCAGCATTAATGCTGCACAAGTAAAAGGTTGCTCTATTTGTTTTGCTCCTTGCACACGCTGACTAAAACACGTACACTATTTAGCCCATTATACTGTCAAACAGTTGTGGAGGCGTGACTTGTCTTTTTAACGAGACGCAGCACAGGTGTCAAAATTTGCACCTAGGTACTGGGCGCAGATTCCTGAGCGTTGTTATTTGCTGTACAGGAGTCTGCGCTATTGTGATCCCTTGGCCATGCGCTGTGAGCGCTTCCTGTCTTCTGACCTCATTTCATGTCGGCCGTTGCGGTTAGCGATGGACATGAATCCCAGACCCACAGTGTGTTTTCAAAAAATCACACTGCGTGGCTGGGATTCGTGGCCTTGTGCAGTAAATAGGTTTGCCGCTTACACATGTCCTTACACCTGCTCCAGACTGGGCGGCCTCAGCTGATCCCTTATCGCCTACCACGGCCAGGAGGCCGCACAGTCTGAAGAAGGCGGAAGGAGATGAGTTAAGACAGGCGAACATATGCACTGCTCGTGCCCATAAACCACACCCTCGCTGACAAAATAAATATGACAACGAGGGGCGTTGTTTCTAGCAGGGCGGATGCACAGGCGCAGCCAGCTAACCATGATGACAAAAGACGGGAAACGCTACCAAGGGGGGTGCTGCGTATCATTACAAAGGAAAGTCACACCTCAGGGACAGTGGAATGGTCTCAATGAGACACATTTTGTACGTGTTGAGTTCCACGTGGGCAAGGAGAAAAAGTCAGCCACCTTGTACAAATGCAGCAGTACTGCTGTACTAGGTGGCTGTTATACATAGAAACACCTGGGGGGGTGGGGCCAGGTTCCCTTTTAATTTCAGTTCCTGTGCCTGCATGGCGTTTGCAGGTCACGTTGCCGGCTACACAGCAGGGGAACAGCTGGCGTTGCTGAACCCCACTAACACATTGGCTGGTGTTTTTCTCTGTGCAGCTAGCACTTCCGGGCAAAAACTAGCGGTGTTTGAGCCCAGGGTCAGCAGGAGGAGGAGAGGAGCAGAGTGTAGGCCGAAGCCTGCACTGGTGGCAGCTTTTGTTCTGTTGTGCCAGCGTGGCTTGTGCTGGACACGTTGCCGACTACACAGCAGGGGAACAGCTGGCGGTGCTGAACCCCACTGACACATCACCTAGTGTTTTTTTCTGTGTAGACAACACTTCCAGGTGGCAACTGACAGTGTTGAAACCCAGGGAATCAAAGAGGAGCAGAGTGTAGGCCGAAGCCTGCAGTGGAGCAAGTTGAAAGGGAACCTTTAACCCCCCCCCCCAGGCATTTGTTGCTGAAAGAGCCATCTTGTACAGCAGTAATACTGCACATGGAAAATGGTGGCTCCGAAAATTATGCTCCTTGCAAACGCTGAAGTACACACTCATATAATGTGTCCCCTCACACCGTCAAACCATCCCGGAAGTGGGACTTTCCTTTGTAATGTGACACAGCACAGCCGTCATTCCAACCCCCTTGGTGCCGGGCACCACCTCCTCAACGTTGTTTGGTTCTGTCACGGAGCCCGCACTGTAATGTTATCCCTTGGCCATGCACAGTTAGCGGTGCCCGTCTTCTGACATCATGTAGGTGTCAGGCTGGCAGTGCCTGTGCGTCCAAGCTGCCCGAGATCCAACCTTGCAGTGTCATCTAATGTAGTCCCACTGCGGGCCAGGGATCCATGGGCATGCGCAGTGCATATCATCGCCTCTCACTCACCTCCTTCCTGCTTCTTCAGACTGTGCGGCGTCACGGCCGTGGCATGCTATTAGGGATCAGCTGACGCCGCCTAGTCTGAAGAAGCGTGAAGAAGGGGAGTGAGAGGCTAGTATATGCACTGCGCATGGCCATGGATACCAGGCCCACTGTGGGATCACATTAGACGACACTGCGAGGTGTGATTTCGGGCAGCGTGGACGCACAGGCGCAGCCAGGACGACAACAAATGATGTCAGAGGACGGGCAGCGCAAACTGTGCATGGCCAAGGGATAACATAACAGCGCAGGGTCCATGACGGAATCAAACAACGCTAAGGAGGCAGCGCACGGTGCCAAGGGGGTAGCAATGACGGCTGTGCTGCGTCACATTACAAAGGAAAGTCCCACCTCCGGGACGGTTGGACGGTGTGAGGGGACACATTACATGAGTGTGTAGTTCAGCGTTTGCAAGGAGCATAATTTCAAGAGCGACCTTTCCCTTGTGCAGTATTAGTGCTGCACATGGTGGCTCTTTCAGTAACAAACGCCTAGGGGGGGGGGGGGACAGGTCCCCTTACATTTTAGTTGTGCCAGCGTGGCGGTCGCATGACACGTTGCCGGATACACAGCTGGGGATCAGCTGACGTTACTGAACCCCAATAACAGAGGAGCGACTGTTGACTGTGCACACAGCACTTCCAGGCACCAACTGGCGGTGTTAGAGCCCAGGGACAGCAGGAGGAGCAGATTGGAGGTATTGCCGCACACACAGCTGGGGATCAGCTGACGTTACTGAACCCCAATAACAGAGGAGCGACTGTTGACTGTGCACACAGCACTTCCAGGCACCAACTGGCGGTGTTAGAGCCCAGGGACAGCAGGAGGAGCAGATTGGAGGTATTGCCGCACACACAGCTGGGGATCAGCTGACGTTACTGAACCCCAATAACAGAGGAGCGACTGTTGACTGTGCACACAGCACTTCCAGGCACCAACTGGCGGTGTTAGAGCCCAGGGACAGCAGGAGGAGCAGATTGGAGGTATTGCCGCACACACAGCTGGGGATCAGCTGACGTTACTGAACCCCAATAACAGAGGAGCGACTGTTGACTGTGCACACAGCACTTCCAGGCACCAACTGGCGGTGTTAGAGCCCAGGGACAGCAGGAGGAGCAGAGGAACAGAGTGTAGGCCGAAGCCTGATTGGAGCAAGTTGAAAGGAAACCTTTAACCCCCCCCCCCAAGACGTTTGTAGCTGAAAGAGCCATGTTGTGCAGCACTAAGGATGCAAAAGGAAAAGGTTGCTCTTTTAATTATGCTCCTTGCAAACACCGAAGTAAACACTAAAAATGTGTCCCTTTATACCGTTAAACCGTTCCGGAGGTGCGAATTTCCTTCGTAATGGGACACAGCACAGCTGTCATTCCTATCCCCTTGATGCCGTGCGCTGCCTCCTCAGCGTTGTTTTAAGCTGCCACGGAGCCTGCGCTGTTCTGTTAGCCCTTGGCCATGCCCAATTAGCGCTGCCTGTCTTCTGACATAATTTGGTGTCAGGCTGTCAGTGCCTGTGCGTCCACGCTGCTCCAGATCCCACCTCGCAGTCTCATCTAACGTAATCCCACTGCGGGCCTTGGAACCATGGGCATGCACAGTGCATAACCTCGACTCTCACTCCCCTCCTTCCCTCTTCTTCAGACTGTGCGGTGTCACGGCCGTGGCATGCTAGGGATCAGCTGACGGCGCACAGTCTAAAGAAGGCGGAGGGAAATGAGCGAGAGCCCGAGGGGAAGATATGCACTGCGCATGCCCATGGATCCCAGGCCCGCAGTGTGACTCAATCAGAAGACACTGCGAGGCGGGATCTCGGGCACCGCGGCCGCACAGGCGCAGCCAGCCTGACACCAAATTATGTCAGAAGACAGGCAGCGCAAATAGGGCATGCCCAAGGGATAACAGAACAGCGCAGGCTCCGTGACAGCTTAAAACAACGCTGAGGAGGCAGCGCATGGCACCAAGGGGGTAGGAATGACGGCTGTGCTGCGTCACATTACGAAGGAAAGTCCCAGCTCCGGGACGGTATAACGGTATCAGTGAACACATTTTATAAGTGTTAAGTTCTGCGTGTGCAAAGAGCTAAAAAAAAAGAGCTACCTTTTCCTTGTGCAGCATTACTGCTGCACAAGATGGCTCTTTCAGTAACAAACGACGGGGGGGGGGGGGGGGGACAGGTTCCCTTACATTTAGGTTGTTGTGCCAGCGTGGCGGTCGCAGGACACATTGCCGGCTACACAGCTGGGGATCAGCTGACGTTACTGAAACCCAATAACACTGGGTCGTATGTTTTTACTGTGCAGCCTGCACTTCTGAGCCGCAACTGGCGGTGTTGGAGCCCAGGAATAGCAGTTCAGGTGGTAGAAAGATGAACACAGCAGGAGACCTGGATGACACCCAATTACTTAATCAGGCAGAGGAGTGGCAAATTCCTGCGAGATCCAGGCCTGGTTCATTTTCAGGAAAGTAAGCCGGTCAACGTTATCGGAGGATAGTCGCATGCGACGGTCTGTTAGTACACCACCTGCGGCACTAAAGACACGTTCCGATAAGACACTAGCCGCAGGGCAAGCCAGCACCTCCAATGCATACTGGCTTAGCTCTGGCCATGTATCCAGCTTAGAGACCCAAAACTTGAACGGGGAAGAGCCGTCTGGGAGTACAGTAAGAGGGCAAGCCATGTAGTCTGTCACCATCTGACGGAACCGTTGCCTCCTGCTGACTGGAGCCGCCGGTGATGGTGTAGACATTTGGGGCGGGCACACAAAAGTGTGCCAGAGTTGTGCCATACTGGGCTTGCCTTGGGCAGAGGCACTGCTTCTGCTCCCTCTTTGGGCAGAGCCTCCCCCACTGCCTCGACGCACTGAGCTGCTTTGTAAAGCACTAGCAGCACTCCTCTCAGTTGGACAGGAGAAGATGATGGAATTCACCAGTGTGTCGTGGTACTCCCGCAATTTACGCTCCCGGGTCAACGCAGGGATGAGGTTTTGGACGTTGTCCCGGTAGCGAGGATCGAGGAGGGTGAACACCCAATAATCAGGCATGTTGAGAATGTGGTCGATGCGGCGGTCGTTTCTCAGGCACTGCAGCATGAAATCCACCATGTGCTGCAGAGTGCCAACCGGCCCAGAAACGCTGTCCCCTGCTTGAGACATGATCTCTGCCCGCTCGTCATCACCCCACCCTCGCTGTACACACTGACCACTGGACAATTGTGTCGCTCCCTCCTCTGGACGGAGCTCTTCCTCCTCCATTGACTCCTCCTCATCCTCCTCACAAATTGGCCCCTGCGTACCCCTTTGTGAGGAACCACGTGGCGCTGACTCTCCAGAAGCTGATGGAAAAGGTGACTCCTCATCCTCCACCTCTTCCACCACATCATCCCTTAACCCTTGCAAAGTTTGCTGAAGCAGGCAGATAAGGGGGACAGTCATGCTGACTAGTGCATCATCTGCACTTGCCATCCGCGTGGAATAATCAAAAGGACGCAAAACCTGGCAGACGTCCTTCATAGTGGCCCACTCTGTGGTTGTGAAGTCTGATCGGCGCTGACTGCGACTTCTTTGCGCCTGATGCAGCTGGTACTCCATAACTGCTTGCTGCTGCTCACACAACCGCTCCAACATATGTAACGTGGAATTCCACCGGGTAGGTAGGTCACATATGATGCGGTGTTCCGGAAGGCGGAATCGGCGCTGCAGAGCAGCAATGCGGGATCTGGCCAAGCTGGAACGCCGCAAGTGAGCACACTCTAGGCGGACCTTGTGCAGCAGGGCATCAAGATCCGGATAGTCCCTCAGAAAACTCTGCACAACCAAATTGAGCACATGTGCCAGACATGGGATGTGAGTGAGGTTGCCAAGGGCCAAAGCTGCCACCAGATTTCGGCCATTGTCACACACTACCATGCCTGGCTGGAGATTCGCTGGCAGTAACCACACATCGCTCTCCTGCTTTATGGCATTCCAGAGCTCCTGCGCTGTGTGGCTTCGATGCCCCAATGAAACTAGTTTCAAGACGGCCTGCTGACGTTTGGCCACGGCTGTGCTCATGTCGGTCATAGGTAAACGTTCACGGGTCCATGTGGGGGTGGACTGTGACGGATCCTGCAGAGAGGAATCAGAGGAACTGGTGTAAGAGGAGGAGTCGATGCGTACAGACTGGATTCCTGCAATCCTTGGAGTGGGCAGGACACGTCCTGCGCCACTCGCACGATCTGTACCTGGCTCAACAACATTAACCCAATGGGCAGTGAGGGAAACATATCGCCCCTGTCCATGCTGACTGGTCCACGCATCGGTGGTGAGGTGGACCTTGCTACTGACGGCGTTCAGTAGCGCATGTTTTATGTTTGCCTCAACATGCCTGTGCAGGGCAGGGACAGCCTGCCTGCTGAAGTAAAAGCGGCTGGGCACCTTGTACTGTGGGACTGCCAATGCCATCAAGTCACGGAAGCTGTCAGTCTCCACCAGCCTGAACGAGAGCATTTCCAGGGACAACAGTTTGGCAATGCCTGCATTCAGAGCCTGTGCTCGGGGGTGGTTGGCCGAGAATGCCCGCCTTTTCTCCCATGCCTGTACTACCGATGGCTGTAGAGTAGACTGGGAGTGTGAGGATGACTGGGAAGGTGGTGCTGTGGGTGGAATTACACAAGGTCTCTGGGAGGAAGCCAAACCAGCTGTGCGTGAGCTGGAGGAAGAGGCAACACGAGCTGAAGAGGTGGTAGCTGCCGCTGTTGGTTGGCCTACATCTTCAGTGTGTTTCTGTAACTCCACCGCGTGCCTGGTCCGCACATGTTTCCACATATTTGTGGTATTGAGGTTGCTGACATTTTTCCCTCTTTTTACTTTATGATGACACAGCTTGCATTTGACAAAACAAATGTCATCTGCAACTGTGTCAAAAAAGGACCAGGCACTGCAAGTCTTGGGAGCGCCCTTTTTGGCTTTGGAAAGAGACAGGCTCCTAACGGGTGCCAAAGTGGAGGCTACAGGCTCCGCAGTCTTCCCCCTCCCTCTCCCTCTTTGGCCCGTAAGAGGAAGCTCTTCCTCTGAGCTGCTCCCACCACCTTCCTGTTCCTCACGCCACGATGGGTCAAGGACCTCATCATCTCCACTACCCTCTGCCACCAACTGCTCCTCCTGGGTAGTCTCAGCAGCACAGTACGCACGAGAAAGCGGCACCTGAGTTTCATCATCAGATGCGTACTGCGCTGTGGTCACCGGAGGCACTGGCCCACCTGCCTCTTCAGAGTCAGAGAGAAAAAGGTGTTGGGCATCACTGCACACTGCCTCTTCTTCCATTTCTCCAATGCTGCTTGGCTGGCCCCCTGTTTCCAAGCCAAGAGATTCAGAGAACAGAAGTAGAGACGGCTCCTGTCCTGGGCTCTCTGACTGCCTGGCCAATTTGGCAGGTGGTGAAGAGACAGATGGCTGCTCTCCAGTGCTCTGTGCCTGAGAGGATGTGGCACTAACTGAAGTCGATGCCGAGGCGTTAGCTGCCATCCACCCGACAACGGCTTCAATTTGGTCTTCACGCAGCAGCGGTGCACGGCGCTCTCCGACAAAGCTGCGCATGAAGGACTGTTCCCTGCTGAAACTGAGTGACGACGAGTCACCGGCGCCCGCAGCAGGCACAGAATCACCACGTCCTCTCCCTGCTCCTCTCCCTGCTCCGCGCCCACGCCCACGTGCCTTACTCCCTGCCCTCTTCATCTTGGTTGACAGATAAAGATAAGCAGAAAAGTACTAAGGCCTTAGTGTGCTTATTCCTGTAATGCTCCTCCTAACAGGTGTAAGAAACACTAATGTTGTAAATTGTGGACTAAACTTTATTATTTTTCAAATGTGGCCTACACAAGTGTAAGTTGTGTTTGGTGAACTTAACCTTTTTTTTGGTGCAGATCGGGCTACAGAGCTAGTTTAAATCACACGGAGACCGTGCAGACAGCCGTAAACGGCGCTGCAAGGCCAAGAAACCCTCCTCTAGGTTATCCTATATAGTGTTTTTCCACTATTTAGCTGGATACAAGTGGAAAGACACTAATAGGAATTTTTTTTTTCAAATTTTAAACTGGCTGCACTATTTGAAAAAAAGGAAATTGTTTTTCAAGGTATGAGGCAGTAACGCACCCTGAGCTGAATCCAACCGGCTATGGCTGCACACAGACTACAGGGCGAGCTGCGCTCACACAGAGACCGTGCAGACAGCCGTAAACGGCGCTGCAAGGCCCCCAAAAAAACCTCTAGGTTATCCTATGTAGTGTTTTTCCACAATTGAGCTGGAGACTGGTGGAAAGACACTAATAGGAATTTTTTTTTTTTTCAAATTTTAAACAGGCTGCACTATTTGAAAAAAAGGAAAATTTTTCTCAAGGTATGAGCCAGTAACGAACCCTGAGCTGAATCCAACCGGCTATGGCTGCACACAGACTACAGGGCGAGCTGGGCTCACACGGAGACCGTGCAGACAGCCGTAAACGGCGCTGCAAGGCCAAAAAACCCTCCTCTAGGTTATCCTATATAGTGTTTTTCCACTATTTAGCTGGATACGAGTGGAAAGACACTAATAGGAATTTTTTTTTTCAAATTTTAAACAGGCTGCACTATTTGAAAAAAAGGAAAATTTTTCTCAAGGTATGAGCCAGTAACGAACCCTGAGCTGAATCCAACCGGCTATGGCTGCACACAGACTACAGGGCGAGCTGGGCTCACACGGAGACCGTGCAGACAGCCGTAAACGGCGCTGCAAGGCCCAAAAACCCCCCTCTAGGTTATCCTATGTAGTGTTTTTCCACAATAGAGCTGGAGACTGGTGGAAAAACACTAATAGGAAATTTGAGAAAAAATGTGCAGCAGGCTGCACTAAGAGCAAAAAAGAACAACTGTGTGAGGCAGTGTGAACCCCCCCTGAGCTGAATACAACCGGGTATATGGCTGCACACAGACTACAGAGTGAGCTGCACACACACACACACACACACAGAGACCTTGCAGAACGCTGTTAAAACAGCGCTGCAAGGCAAGAGCAAGGTGAACAGTGAAGAACACACAGCGTTTTGCTAAATTAGCCTTTGGAAAGGAAAATAAAGCAATTAGCTAGCTCAACTGGCCCTCAGTTAGAACACAGCGTCCTGTCCCTAACTGAAATCACAGCAGAGTGAGCGCAAAATGGCGGCAGCGCTTTTTTATAGTGCAGAGTGACATCATTTCAGCAGCCAATCCAAGCCTTGCCAGTACTTACATGCCCACCATGCTAAACAGGATGTGCCCACACTTTCATTCATTCCTCATTGGCTGCTGCGTTCAATTTGAATTCTGGGAACTTCCGATTCCGGTATCCGATACGCGGGAAGTATCGGAATTCAGTATCGGAATTCCGATACCGCAAATATCGGCCGATACCCGATACTTGCGGTATCGGAATGCTCAACACTATTGATCACCTTATGTAATTGGTTAACCTTGAATTATTTATCTATTTATTTTGGCATGTTTTATGTCTGGATACATTTATATAATATCACCTTTTGACATGATGCACTTTAAACAAATTCTTGGTTGATTTTTTTACCTGAGCATCAGCACTTTTCTAGGTATTATTTGCTCTATATTTATTTACTTAAAGAAAACCTTGGAAGTCATTATATAAGTCATTGTTATTTATTTATGCCATTTATTAATTTATTTATTGCGGACTTTAATTATGCCTCCATTTTTCCAGTACTTTATTCCAGAAATTTGAAAATGTTTTTTTTTTCTTTAATCTATAAATCAATATAACTTTGTTTTAATACTCAGTTATTAGTCGCTTCGGTTTTTGTTCCTTAAATACCAGTTAGGTGAAAAAATCCTTGTGTATAAGTTTGTATTAAGTAAGTGCTGCCCACTATCTATCTAACCATATATAGTCACTACAGGACTACTTGTAGCATATGGTCTCCATATTGTTGCTCTGGTTCCTTCCACTTTTCATTGGTATCACTCTCAGGTGATGGTGGAAAATTTAGAAGGGAAGAAATATCATAAACTGACTTGTTCCACCAATGTCTCCTATTACAGAACCACGCTGGTATCACTGAGCTCTCCAGAACCACCCATTCTATCACAAATGTTAGTAACGGCAGACTATGTGGCTTAGTGCTAGGATTTATACACCTGTGGGAATCAGACTGAAAGATATAAAGGGAATTTAATAATGAATAGCTGTGTCCAAATCCTTGTGTCCATATAGTGTATTAGTAATTGGCCAAATCCATGTCCCTAGCACCTTTGTGGCCAACCCCTCCAGTATATTGACTGTAACACTTCTTACTTTATTGTACTGTTTGTATTACTACATGTCCTGTTTTTTTTTCGTAGTCAAGTATGAAGAGCTGTATTGCTTTTCGTTTAATCCAAAACTGGACAAGGCTGAGCGGGAAGAAGGATGGAAGCTAATTGACCTGAAAGAGGAGTATATCCGAATGGGAGTACCAAAAAGCCAGTGGCAGCTCAGTGATGTAAATCGTGACTATCGTGTAAGTAAGAGCAATCAATTAGTAGATCAAATGAGATATTTCAGAATAAAGGGATCTTTTCCCAGTAGTAAGAAAAGAAATGTTGAGGACCCGCATCAATGGCCTGACCAGTAGATTTTTCCTTTCCAATTTCCTGACAAAAAAAAATCTAAGTAGTACAGAAAAAGAATTGTGGATGAGATCTCATGTACGTGCCGCGGAGAAAATCTGCAGCACAAATTGATTGGCATTGTGGATTTCATATGTACAGTATGCAGATATCTACGGCAAATAATGAAAACCTGTGCTACATCTCAGCGAGACCCGCAGCTTGCGGCAGATTGTTCCACTGCGGAATCCACAGCAGATGAGTCACAGATATGTGATTTCACCTAATCCTCCCATAATTGTTGGTAACTGGGAATATTGGCCTGTTCAAATAAGAGAAAGCACTGTTATCTGCAGTCTGCACTGACGCTTTATTTATGTCTACCATCTGATGATTTCTGAGCACATGAGTTTTAGTCCCCAGGGTTTATTTCGGCTGTCATGTTGGAATCCCTTTTTCCAATCTAATGACGGCTTTCCCTTGTGATAGATACATAGAGAAATCATAAATATGTGACTGGGAAAAATAAAATGAAAATTGCTGATGGCTTCCAAAATAGCTGACTGTTCCCAGTTATTGAGGCTTTGCGAATAATTCAGCTGCTGGAACTCGACCATAATATACGAGATGAGTTCGACCATAACGAACTATTGTCAGGTGTTTAATTTAAGCAAGTGATCATTTGTTTTGGCTGATGACTGGCCGACGAATGTTCATTCAAAACCGCAGTCGGGCATCAGTATTGTGTGCGCATAAAACCTTACTATTGCTGTCTTCTGCCGTTTATAGCGCTGCTGCGATCCTCCTGCTTCGTGTGACCACAGCTCTGACATGCTGGCTTACACAGAGAACATTAGATCCTTCATTCTGAGTCTCATGGTCTTGAGAAAGTGACGTCTGGTCCACACTGAAGACGCTGTGGGAGCTGAAGGTCACATTATACAGGTGGGGAGCAGAGCGGAGCAGCGCTGGAAACGGTAGACGACAACAATGGCTCAGTATTGTGTGCACATAAAACACATATTGCTGTCTTCTGCCGTTTATAGCGCTGCTGCGATCCTCTCCTGCTTCGTGTGACCACAGCTCTGACATGCTGGCTTACACAGAGAACATTAGATCCTTCATTCTGAGTCTCATGGACTTGAGAAAGTGACGTCTGGTCCACACTGAAGACGCTGTGGGAGCTGATTGTCACATTATGCAGGTGGGGAGGGGAGCGGAGCAGCGCTGGAAACGGTAGACGACAACAATGGCTCAGTATTGTGTGCGCATAAAACACTTACCTATTTCTGTCTTCTGCCGTTTATAGCGCTGCTGCGATCCTCCTGCTTCGTGTGACCACAGCTCTGACATGCTGGCTTACACAGGGAACATTAGATCCTTCATTCTGAGTCTCATGGACTTGAAAAAGTGACGTCTGGTCCACACTGAAGACGCTGTGGGAGCTGATGGTCACATTATGCAGGTGGGGAGCGGAGCAGTGCTGGAAACGGTAGACAACAATGGCTCAGTATTGTAATGCACACACTACACACATTACTAATTGCTAATGGAGGGAGGGAATAAATATAAAAACCCTTGAGTGGGCCTTTAAGACTGAGACGTTAACTAAACACGTAAAGAATTCTTATGAGTTACCGTTGTGGATAGTAATTTGGAGCTTAAACGTGTAAGATATTCCCAGAGCTCCAAACTTTCACCATATTCTAATATTAAAATCTTCCACCTCAGCAATTGTTGGAGGTCTCCTCTCTTTTACGTCCCTGTACAAGTGTAGTCTGAGTTCTTTACTCTGCTTGATCACTCACCTCTATCTTCCAGGGCTTCACATTGCTAAGGAGAGTAAAACTAATCCCAAACTGTTCTTCAACTATATCAATAGTAAAAGAATAAAAACTGAAAATGTAGGCCCCTTAAAAAATAGTGAGGAAAGAATGGTTGTAGATGACGAGGAAAAAGCTAACATATTAAACACCTTCTTCTCCACGGTATTCACGGTGGAAAATGAAATGCTAGGTGAAATCCCAAGAAACAATGAAAACCCTATATTAAGGGTCACCAATCTAACCCAAGAAGAGGTGCGAAACCGGCTAAATAAGATTAAAATAGATAAATCTCCGGGTCCGGATGGCATACACCCACGAGTACTAAGAGAACTAAGTAATGTAATAGATAAACCATTATTTCTTATTTTTAGGGACTATATTGCGACAGGGTCTGTTCCGCAGGATTGGCGCATAGCAAATGTGGTGCCAATATTCAAAAAGGGCTCTAAAAGTGAACCTGGAAATTATAGGCCAGTAAGTCTAACCTCTATTGTTGGTAAAATATTTGAAGGGTTTCTGAGGGATGTTATTCTGGATTATCTCAATGAGAATAACTGTTTAACTCCATATCAGCATGGGTTTATGAGAAATCGCTCCTGTCAAACCAATCTAATCAGTTTTTATGAAGAGGTAAGCTATAGGCTGGACCACGGTGAGTCATTGGACGTGGTATATCTCGATTTTTCCAAAGCGTTTGATACCGTGCCGCACAAGAGGTTGGTACACAAAATGAGAATGCTTGGTCTGGGGAAAATTGTGTGTAAATGGGTTAGTAACTGGCTTAGTGATAGAAAGCAGAGGGTGGTTATAAATGGTATAGTCTCTAACTGGGTCGCTGTGACTAGTGGGGTACCGCAGGGGTCAGTATTGGGACCTGTTCTCTTCAACATATTCATTAATGATCTGGTAGAAGGTTTACACAGTAAAATATCGATATTTGCAGATGATACAAAACTATGTAAAGCAGTTAATACAAGAGAAGATAGTATTCTGCTACAGATGGATCTGGATAAGTTGGAAACTTGGGCTGAAAGGTGGCAGATGAGGTTTAACAATGATAAATGTAAGGTTATACACATGGGAAGAAGGAATCAATGTCACCATTACACACTGAATGGGAAACCACTGGGTAAATCTGACAGGGAGAAGGACTTGGGGATCCTAGTTAATGATAAACTTACCTGGAGCAGCCAGTGCCAGGCAGCAGCTGCCAAGGCAAACAGGATCATGGGGTGCATTAAAAGAGGTCTGGATACACATGATGAGAGCATTATACTGCCTCTGTACAAATCCCTAGTTAGACCGCACATGGAGTACTGTGTCCAGTTTTGGGCACCGGTGCTCAGGAAGGATATAATGGAACTAGAGAGAGTACAAAGGAGGGCAACAAAATTAATAAAGGGGATGGGAGAACTACAATACCCAGATAGATTAGCGAAATTAGGATTATTTAGTCTAGAAAAAAGACGACTGAGGGGCGATCTAATAACCATGTATAAGTATATAAGGGGACAATACAAATATCTCGCTGAGGATCTGTTTATACCAAGGAAGGTGACGGGCACAAGGGGGCATTCTTTGTGTCTGGAGGAGAGAAGGTTTTTCCACCAACATAGAAGAGGATTCTTTACTGTTAGGGCAGTGAGAATCTGGAATTGCTTGCCTGAGGAGGTGGTGATGGCGAACTCAGTCGAGGGGTTCAAGAGAGGCCTGGATGTCTTCCTGGAGCAGAACAATATTGTATCATACAATTATTAGGTTCTGTAGAAGGACGTAGATCTGGGGATTTATTATGATGGAATATAGGCTGAACTGGATGGACAAATGTCTTTTTTCGGCCTTACTAACTATGTTACTATGTTACTATGTTACAAGTGCCAATAACAGGGCATGCACAGTGTTTCCCCCTCCCTCATTCCTAAAGGCAATGGTGTCATCCAAAAAATGACCTATCATTTTTAAGTTAAATGGTTTTTTTTCCCCATATCCGAGTAAAGCATGTGCGAAGGTCATTGGGAAGGGAAGTGGTGAGGGGTCAGCTGTGACATCGCCAATTGTGATTGGTGGATCTGGTGTATGAAGGCGTTTCCTGGTATTGCAATCATGCCTCTGCTGATAAGGAGCCTGCTGAAAACTCTTACCGAAAGGACAGAAAGTATGAGTCTAATTTTGTTTTTTTAAATACAGATAATGATATGCCCCCCAAAATATTGCTAAAATTAAAAGCAATACATATAACACAAAAAATTGACTACATCATATTTTGATGACACCTTCCTTTAAGTCTCTGTGGTGTAACCACATTGTTAACCCCCATGTGACATATTATACGGAAGCGAGAAATGTGAGCCTGTAACGGAGGAGAACGCCCGGATATGTTCAGGTGGGAAATTTTAATACTAGTAAATGGTGAGATCTTCAAGCTCCGGCGCCATCTTCTATTTTTATGAACTGTACAGGACCAATGAGAAGCAGCTCCTACGTCCGCGCCAAAGTTTTCCTACGGATCTTTGCTTTCCTAGTAATTTGCTGTAGATATGAAAAAATATCCGGACCAGAGAAACCATGCATGTGCATGGATGTATTGCCATTATTTAGGATATGATACAGATGGGATTATGGTGTGCCCAGGATGCATACGTACAGCTGATAATATTACTGGGCCAGGTGTATTATTTATAATAACTGTATATTTATGTCAAATCAATATAAAATTGGCCCCTCTCCATAATGGGGATGACACCAAAGTGTAATCACAGTTATGAATTAATTAATGTAATTCTCCCTACAGCTTTACATATAATATATGCTGTTCATCTAGTACTAGAAGACTAATAGAAGTGTCTTTCAGGTATGTGATACATATCCCACTGACCTGTACGTACCTAAACCTGCCAGTGTGCCAATCATCGTTGGGAGCTCTAAATTCAGGAGCCGAGGCCGATTTCCCACTCTGTCCTATTATTGCCAAGATAACAATGTAAGTATTAGATATGACAGTCAGTGATGAGCGAACGTGCTGGGATAAAGCGTTATCAGAGCATGCTCCTGTGGCTTCGGCGTGCCTGAATATTATGTTCTAATCCTCGCCGCTGCATGTCTCGCAGCCACAACACATGCAGTGATGCATGCAGAGGAATATGTCACTTTGATCTGCCATATATACCATAAAATAAACACTTTTTTGATTGGTGCCCTCTGCAGAAAATATCATAGCCTTAAAAAAATAATAAAAGGTGTATATGTGAACAGAGCCCTAATCATCCTGTGACCCAATGAAAGGTCTCCTGGACCAGTTTTTTTTTTTTTAATTTAAATAGATTTTTATTAAGAATAAACATAAGCATTACATTTTATCCATCTTCCAGTTTGTTACATACAAAGTTTCCCCATTTTCGAAACCCCCAACAATCCCAACAAACCCCAGCCCCCCCCCCCCCCGACAGCTCCTCTCCAATGATACTTCTATAACTAGTATTGATGACTCTATGAACCACTTAACTCCCTTACGACCGCTTATTCGTCTAGCAGTTTCCACCATTCAAAGGCCCTCAGCCTCTCATTTCCTTTACCTACTATCCCAGCTCGAGCCACGGAGACCACATTTTGTCAAACGTTTCTATTTTCCCGCGTCTCTTATAAACCCCCTTTTCCAGTTTGAGACCATGTTTTACATATTGCAGGAATTCACCCCTTGTAGGCGGCTCCTCCTTGATCCAGTTCCTTGCTATCACCTTCCTAGCCATATATAATAGCCTAGCAATTGCTATCTTCCAGGTGTTGTCCACTCTAATTTCATCCACATATCCCAGTAAGCACACTATCGGATCTCTCAGCACCCTGCATCTATACGCCCCTTCCACACGGCTCAGAACTACCAGCCAAAAAGCAATCAGTCTTGGACATGTCCACATCATGTGATATATTCCTGCATTCTCAGTCCTGCATCTCGGGCACTCAGAGTCAGCACGCAACCCCGCTCTGTGCAACACTTCCGGAGATTTATAGACTCTGTGCAAGATGTATAGCTGCGATAGTCTATACGGCTCGCTTAGTGACACTCGTGGAACCCACTCCATTACCGACTCCCAGGTTTCATTCTCCATTGGGCCTAAATCTCTCTCCCACTTAGCTCTCACTTTTAGAGGAAAATCCAACAAATATGTATGCAGTAGGTCCCTATATAGGGTGGAAATGACTCATCTTGTAGTCCCATCCCCACACACGTATTCCAAAACTGTCTTCTTGGATCCTAATGCCATCGCCCCTGTTTTGAGCTCCAAAAGCGTGTCTCATCTGAGCATATTGATACTCCCCAGAAGGTCTCAGTCCAAACTCCCCCTGTAACTGAGAAAAGGACTTTAACACTCGTTGTTGAATTATCTGACTAACAAAATAAATTCCTTTAGCCTGCCACTCTGTCAGCAGTCCCAGAGCCGCAAACTCCACTAAATTATTATTAAGCCATATCGGTGTGAATTTAGTCAATCCCGTAACCCCCCGAATCTGCCGCTGTCTGATCCATAGCTTACGTATCAAAAACATAGTTAGATACAATTTCCCCAAAGCTCCCAAAGAGCCATCCTCCAAACACTGCACCACCGGGCGTCGGTTTGTCACCCCCTCCATCAAGTGTTGTACCGCACTGGAGGACGCCTCCCGCCCTTCAAATGCTGACTTTGGGCTGCAAGAAAATATAACTCAGGGTTGGGCAAAGCCAAACCCCCAACTTCCTTGGGTCGCTGAAGCGTCTCCAGGCTAATACGTGGGTATTGCCGCCCCCATATCAAGCTTCTAAAAAGAGCATTAATCTGCCGAAATTTCCCACGTGGGATCCAAACTGGCGCGTTATGAAGGACGTAAAGTATTTTGGGCATCAGCACCATTTTAATAAGATTAACCCTACCTACCACCGATAGGTGTAACTTATTCCACGCATCCACCTTTGCCTTAAGCACGCCCATGAGAGGAGTCAAATTCCTATATAAAAACTCCGTAACTGGCACCGAGATCCATATTCCCAGGTATTTAAAATGGGATGCCACCTTAAGCCACCCCTCTCACAATGGCTCACTCCCACTCTCTTCCACCCCATCCACCTTAAACAGGACCGATTTATCCCAATTTATCCTCAACCCCGACAAGGCACCAAATCTCTCAGTGATCTCGATGGCCCCTTTGTCTCCTGGACCAGTTAATGATATAAGAAGCCTAGATGATCGGATGCCTTACACTAAAATGTCCGTGTGATGTGATGCATATTGCAGTTTTTAGTTTCTGAAATCACTCTTTTTTTTGCTAGGCCTCCATTTGTAGAAGTAGTCAGCCTCTCTCCGGCTTCAGTGCTCGCTGCCTCGAGGATGAGCAGATGTTACAGGCGATCAAAAAAGCAAATCCAGGAAGCGATTTCCTTTATGTTGTTGACACCCGACCAAAAGTAAGTGTACTGTTAGATTGCCTTATATTGTGTTTATGGAGCCATATCGGGTGTGAAATGGATCTCTGCTTCCTTTGTCTTATGTGTCATATATGTTAAGCGATGTATACTGAGCATTGATTATGAAAACTGCATGTGCAAATATCAATTACAGTTCCCACCAAAATTATTCACCCACATTGCAAATTTGGCTTATTGGTTAAATGTGCAAACTTTGTTCAGTAAACCAATAAAACGAGAAACGTTTTAAGCCTTCGACACAACTAGTATAAGAGAAGATCAAAGGAACACCGGCTGCATCATAAGGATGTGGCAAAACCAGGAAACTATCACCGCCTGCCACCAGATCCATGAGGAAGCAGGAAAAACCCTTGAGTGACTGCAAAAAGCCTGCAGCTAGATAAATGCATAAGGCGCATACTAAACAGTGAAGATCTGTATGCCCAAACTCTAAGATGTTCAACTCTACTGACCCAAAAGCACAAGAAAACTCTTCTCAGTATGCTCAAAGCATATAAATCACAGAAGCGTTGGGATTCTGTTCTGTGGAGTGATGGAGCAAAACTGGAACTTCTTGAGCCTATAGATGAGTGTTATGTTTGGAGGAGGAAAAATGAGACATACGCTGAAAAAACACCCTATCTACATTTAAGCATGGTGGTGGTCCAGGGATACCTACAGTGAAGCATGGCAGAGGCTTGAGAATGCCTACAGTGAAGCATGGCAGAGGCTTGAAGATGCCTACAGTGAAGCCTGTCAGTGGCTCGGTGATGCTTTGTTTTCTCTGCCATTCGAAACCTGCATCATATGGAGGGAAAGATGGATTCAGTCAAGTATCCGGACCTCCTAGGAGAAAACATCATGCCTTCAATGAAGAAACTGAAGCTTGTGTGTCATTGGACCTTCTAATAGGACACTGAACCTAAGAATACCTCTCAATCTACCAATTCTTGATTTCAGATTGAGTCCTGGAAGATCCTGGAGAGGCCGTCACAGTTGACTGACTTGAACCCCATAGAAAATTTTCGGTGGCATTTGAAGAAGGCAGGGGCAGCCCACAAAGCAAGGAATATTAGTGACCTGGAGGCCACTGCGCATGAAGAATAGGCTAAGACGCCTCAGGAACGCTGCCTATATTTGAAGCAAGTTATAACAGCCAGAGAATGTTCTAAGTAGTAAATATGCTTTTCATGAAGGGGTGAGCCATTCTGAAACTACAGCAGTCATTAACATTTTGTTGAGAAATAGAAGAAACCACTTGTAGTTGTGTTTAGCTATGTACCGTATATTATTCCTCTTTGGTTTCTTGTAAACAGCAGAAAGTTTGGAAAGTTTTTGCGCGTAAACTGATTTTGCAATTTGGGTTGAATAATTTTGACAGTGTCTGAACATGCATGATAAAACCTACACAAAAAAATCCGTAGATGGGCGGCAGATGAATCCTTGTATATAACCTGTAGTCCTCCTTCCTTTCCTGCACTGCTTAGTTAGATAGGACGTGCTGCCACCCAGTGTCTGCTCTGTGAACTGCACTCGCCATTTATATTATTCCTCTATCACAGTGAAGACAATGCAAAGTTCATCTATTTGGCTTACACATAATTGTTAAATATGCTATTAAAATGACATTGCTGTGCTGAAGTATGTATGTATATTTGTTTGGTCGTTGTAGCCAGGGATCAGTGTCTTTTACTATTTTGTTGTCCATAGCAAAACATTTCTAATCTTGCATAACGGTGATGAGTACTCTATAGGGTGACAGTCATGTGTCCATAAGGCTACATACGTCCTTTGGTATACATATTAGTCCATACATCAATCAAATGAACACATTCAAGATATAATAGGCACACTAGGGCCTCCCACAAAAAATTAGACAGGCCACATGAATGTAAAGTTCAATAACAAGAAATTTTTATTGGTAACAAACCTCCCACAAAAAATTAGACAGGCCACATGAATGTAAAGTTCAATAACAAGAAATTTTTATTGGTAACAAACCTCCCACAAAAAATTAGACAGGCCACATGAATGTAAAGTTCAATAACAAGAAATTTTTATTGGTAACAAAACTTAGAAAAAGTTTTTCTAAGTTTTGTTACCAATAAAAATTTCTTGTTATTGAATTTTACATTTATGTGGCCTGTCTAATTTTTTGTGGGAGGCCCTAGTGTGCCTATACGTCCTTTGGTGCAGATGCTATATTATATCAGCACATAAGAGCAGTGCCACAAAATTCTTCCCTGCAAAGGGCAACTGTTGTGAATTCTGCTCTTGGGTTCCCTCCAGTGGTTGTAGGTGGGAATGCAGTTGCCTCTGACTCGCAGTCCTGGCCAGGTGTATCGGATGATTACAATTCTGACTGGGATATTTAGGTGTGCAGGATCCTTTAGCCCTTGCCAGTTGTCAATGTTCCATGTGAAGTGTTGGATCACTTTCTGGCTTCTCCTGCTTGCTGCCAAATTCAGCAAAGATAAGTGTTTGGTTTTTGTATCTGTGGCACACTGCTGTGTGCTTGTTTCAGTTTTATTCCTGCTCTGATTGTAGGATTCACTGGAGTTGCAGATTTACGCTCCTACATCTTTTAGTTAGATGTAGGACGTTTTTTGTATATTCTGCTGTGGATGTTTTGAAGGGTTTTAATACTGATCGCACAGAACTCTGTCCTATCCTGTCCTATCTAGCTAGAGTGGCCTCCTGTGCTAATCCTGTTTTTCTGCCTGTGTATGTTTTTTCCTCTCCGACTCACCGCCAATATTTGTGGGGGGCTGTCTATCCTTTGTGGATTTTCTCTGAGGCAAGATAGTATTCCAATTTCCATCTTTAGGGGTATTTAGTCCTCCGGCTGTGACGAGGTGTCTAGGTGTGTTAGGTACACTCCATGGCTACTTCTAGTTGCGGTGTTAAGTTCAGGATTGCGGTCAGTACAGTGGCCACTTTCTCCAGTTAAAGTTCTCATGCAGCTCCAAGGTCACCGGATCATAACAGGCAACCATTGTATTCAGTCAGTCCCATGTAACTTGCAATAATGGCTGTTATCACTGCTTTTTCTGTAGCAGACTGATGTAACTGTCGGTAAAGTAATCTGTGACTTTCTCTATTAAATGAACTGTCCCATGTTATTAAATTACGTAATTTAGATACTATAAAAATAAGCAAGTTTACAATTGGCTTTCTTTTTCTATCTGCTGTTATTCTCCTGCACTGACAGCTTTCAGCTTTCATAATGTACAGCTGGTTTCCATGGAGCTCGGCCTCCATTGTCTGCCTAGAGCCTGCATAATAAGTACATTCCTGGAGAGGAGTTAACTGCCAGCGTTTTAGTCAGTTCTCCCCAGCACATTGATGTCTATACAGCAGATAACTGCTCATCCCCTACCTCTCAGATCCTGACAAGCTGCTGTTATAAATCTTTCAAAATCACTGACCCCAGCATTGGCTGCTACGGGGGAAGGTCTCCTAATCTCAGCTCTCACTGAGCCACCTGCTTGTTCAGATGCCTTATTATCTGTGTAATCGCAGTGATGGCAGTGTACAGTCCAGAACCAATCACTGATGGCTGCATGGGGCAGACAGATGGCTGTAATTCTTGTGCGAGGATCGTATTGGAATCCTCGGGCTGACCTGACATGAGAGTCTTAGTCTTCCAGGGAGAGCACTGACTGACATGTCCTCCCAGCCAATCACCAAAAACAGTACCAGTGCTTCTGAACTGCTGACTGCCGGGAGCTCCCAAATTTCCTTTCTATGGATGTCAGGCACAGGCAGCCAGATTGCATACATGACTACAAATTTGGTTCTGGGAGCTTTATATTGGGAACAACCCATGTTAGCTGTATTCTTAACTTCCTTAAAGGGGTTGTCAGGTCCAAACCAGTAAGTCTGCAGTCACTTTGTGTGACTGCATACATATGATCCCCCAGCGCACGCACAGTATGTTGCGGGGAGGCGCGGTTTCTGACCCATCTAGTGGGTGTGACCTAGGTCTATACACTTGCATTGAGCGAGGCCACGCCCCATCTAATGATGTGGCCGTCCAGTGGGTGTGGTCAACTAGAGGGTGCGGCCTTGCATGGAAGAGAGTCTGCCCCCACTGGCCGGGAGTATATATACAACTCATACATACCCTCCTGTCCTGACTCAGAAACCAGCAGGTCCCAGCAGTGCATAATGCCTCCGCTGGTGGGACTCATAAGTCTGCAGTCACACAGAGTGACTGCAGACTTATAGATTTGGACCGGACAATCCCTTTAAAGAACTGAGGACATGTTACAGTACGAAATGGCTTAATCTTTCTAATTTATCTGCCATTTGGCTATATTCCCTGATCTCAGGAGGAGTGTATGTTAATGTCTATATCCTCTAGAGATATACAAGTTAAAATAAATGTCCCCAAAAGTGGATTACTTAAATTCATGTATTTGGGGCTAAAAATCATTTTTTTCTATTAGGTTTGATTAAAAACTGCGCATCTTGTTTGCAGACGCTTTGTTTCTCTGCACATTCAGCTTTGATGTGGTCTATGGTCACAAATCGGTCGAGAAGAGCTCAGAAAAGCCAGATAAAGGAGAGTTCCTGCACAGATGCTCAGCTGTCTCAGTAATAGACAGTACACCGAGGCTATAGTAGGCAGATGGTGCAACATTTTTTAAGTAAAAAAAAAAAAGCCCTTTAAACAACAGGCGGTACTCCAGCTTTTCATGACTCCATTAGAATAACCTCTTGATGTGTTTCCAGCTGAATGCAATGGCAAACAGAGCAGCAGGAAAAGGCTACGAGAATGAAGATAACTACTCGGACATCAAGTTTCAGTTTATTGGCATTGAGAACATCCATGTGATGAGGAACAGTTTACAGAAGATGTTGGAAGGTAAATATTCTTCACGGTATGTGCACACGTCGCGTTTTTTCCGAACACTTTTGAAGCAAAAAACTCATCATAATTTCATTGTCCCAGCACAGTGAATGAGAGATCTGAAATCTCGTGCCCTTTTCTTAAAATATGGGGCTGACGTTGGCTTATTATTACTGGTCTGTAATATTTTGTAATAGAGACACTGATGACTCTCGAGCTTTGTAAGGCAGAGCTCAAAGTAACATAAGAATAAATCTATAACTCTCTCTACAGCGACTAATGCAGAAGACGCATATACAGAAAAAAGGGAAGAAATCGCTTCTACACTCAGAAAACGGTTCAATCTTGTGTTAATCAGCAAAATGAATCATCACACTTAGGTTCATTCACATCTGCGTATAAAATCAGCCAGGGCAATGTGAGAAAAAAAAAATCACCTTTCACTCACACCAATTCAATGAGGCAGTGTTCATCTGTCATGGACTTGGGGCGAGGAACTAATCGCAGCATGCTGTGTATGGCCGCGTAAAACAGCCAAAAGTCGGCAATGGGTGCAAGAAAAAACGCACGACACACAGACCATGCGTGTGCCATTTGATTTTTACGCACACATCTCATAGGAAACCCGACATTTCATCAGCTGAGTACACTAAATTTACAGCGTGAACCGTCAGAATAAATAGAAAGATGTCAGTGAGATATATGATTAGTGCAGTGCAGGTGTAGATTATTGTACATGTTGTGAGACAGTGACTGGCGTTATTGTGAATGGACGGTGTGTGTCGCAGAGGCGGAAGTCTCCTGCCCTGTAAGCATGGAATGTTTTCTCTGGGACCTGTAGTTCCACGAGCCTTGTTTAGTTTATGGGGGCTTGGCTTGCAGGTTAGCCGGAGAGTTGGGCGGGTCTGGTTAACCACCTACCTCCCATCAATGGGTGTGCCTCATGGGATATAATCAGACTGTGGTTTGGTCACATGGTCTCTGTTAGAAGGTCCTTGAATAGGACAGGTTTTCCTGGAAGCACATGGAGGACGACATGTGCCTGCATGGTCCGTGATGGCTATCTGAGTTGGGGAAAATCACTGTCCTTCTGTGGGTCTGGAACTGACAGGTTTCGGCTTGTCGAGCAAGACATAGTACAGGTCAGTGGTCCCAGTAAGGCATTTTCCCTGGAACTCAGGTCAGCGTGTGGAGCGACGCTCCTGGAAGGTAACCCTGGACACGGGGGTTGTAGGAAAGGCACACAGGTGTATCTGCTATCGGAACAGACTGGTGGTCATAATATGTTTTGTGGATGTAACGAAATGGACTGTACTTTATGCGGTTTATGCTGTGTCTAAATAAACCGGGTGAACTGTTTAAGTGAAAAAACGTTCCTGTGTGCCTTAATCCCGTTGCAAAGTGAGTGCTCCCCAACACATTCATTGAGTGCTATCGCACAACGTATTTAGCCAATACATATAAATGAAAAACATGGCGTGGGGTTCCCCTTATTTTTACAAACCAGCTGAGAGAAAGCAGACAGCTGGAGACTGGTGTTATTATTCTGGGAAGGGGCCAATATGCACAGATCTTCTCAGACTATTAATATCATCCTGCAGTTGTCTGCCTAGCCTATACTGGTTATAAAAAGGGGGTCCCCTCTATTTAAGCTGATGGCTGGGGGCACATATTAAAAGTCTGGGAAGGGCCATGGAAATTGACCCTTCCCAAACTAATAACACTAGCCCTCAGCCATCCCCCAAAATGGGGCATCCATTAGATGTACCAATTCTGGCGTTTAGCCTCAGCTCTTCCCAATTGTCCTGCTGCATTGGCAATCGAGGTAATGGTTTTGGGGTTCATGTCAGCTTTGCAATGTCTGCTGACATCAAGCCCATGGGTTAGAAAAGGAGAGGTGTCTATCAGACACACCCGTTACTAACCCCATAAGTTGAAGGAGAAAAAACACACTCAAAGTTTTTTATTTTTAACCCCTTCCCGACCTGTGACGCCACATAGGCGTCATGAAAGTCTGTGCCAATCCGACCTGTGACGCCTATGTGGCGCCATGGAGGGATCGCTTTCCTGCAGGTCGGGTGAAAGGGTTAAGTCAAATTTCACCCGCCCTACAGGAACAAGGGGAGTGGTACTTCAGCCCAGGGGGGTGGCTTTGTCCCCCCGTGGCTACGATCGCTCTGATTGGCTGTTGAAAGTGAAACAGCCAATCAGTGCAATTTGTAATATTTCACCAATGAAACTTGGTGAAATATTACAATCCAGCCATGGCCGATGCTGCAATATCATCGGCCACGGCTGGAGACCGCGATTTGCCCCCTCCACCGACTGACAACGGCGATCTGCCGCCGCCATCAGTCTTTCCTCCCCTCCGTTATGTCCCCCCGCCATAATCATCTCCCCTCTTCTCCCCTCCGTCCTGTCTGGCAACCCCCCCCTCCCACTGTTCGGTCCCACCCCCCGTACCTCCGGAGTCCTGGGGTCCCTCTTGGGGTCCATATGGCTTCTAGGATGGGTGCCGCCATCTTACAAAATGGCGGGCGCATGCGCAGTGCGACCGCCGAATCTGCTGGCCGGCAGATTCGTTCCTTCATTTTGATCACTATGATAGATCCTGTCACAGTGATCAAAATAAAAAAATAGTAAATAACCCCCCTTCCTTTATCACCCCCAAAGGTAGGGAACATAATAAAATAAAGAAAATATATTTATTTTTATTTTTCCACTAGGGTTAGGGTTAGAATTAGGGTTAGGGTTGCAATTAGGTTTAGAAATATGGTGAGGGTTAAGGTTCCAATTAGGGTTAGGGTTAGAATTAGGTTTGGAATTAGTGTTAGTGTTAGAATCAGGCTATGTGCACACAGTGCAGATTTGACTGTGGATCCGCAGCGGACTGGCTGCTGCGGATTCGTAGCAGTTTTCCATCACGCTTACAGTACCACGTAAACCTATGGAAAACCAAATCTGCTGTGCCCATGGTGCGGAAAATACCACTCAGTATTTTCCACAGCATGTCCATTCTTTGTGCAGATTCCGCAGCATTTTACACCTGTTCCTGTATAGGAATTCGCAGGTGAAATCCGCACAAAGAAACATTGGAAATCCACGGTAAATACGCACGTAAAACGCAGTGCGTTTTACCTGCGGATTTTTCAAAAACGGTGCGAAAAATCCGCAACGTGGGCACATAGCCATAGGGTTAGGGTTGGAATTAGAGTTAGGCTTAGAATTAGGGTTAGGGTTGGAACTAGGGTTAAGATTAGGGTTAGGGGTGTGTTGTGGTTAGGGTTGGGATTAGGGTTAGGGGTGTGTTGGGGTTAGGGTTGTGGTTTGGGTTGAGATTAGGGTTGGGTGTGTTGGGGTTAGGGTTGTGATTAGGGTCATTGTTAGAGTTGGGATTAGGGTTAGGGGTGTGTTGGAGTTAGAATTGAGGGGTTTCCACTGTTTAGGCACATCAGGGGGTCAACAAATTCGACATGGCGCCACCATTTATTCCAGCCAATCTTGTGTTGAAAAAGTCAAATGGTGCTCCTTCCCTTCTGAGCCCCGACGTGTGCCCAAACAGTGGTTTACCCCCACATATGGGGTACCAGCATACTCAGGACAAACTGGACAACAACTTTTGGGGTCCAATTTCTCCTGTTACCCTCGTGAAAATAAAAAATTGCGGGCTAAAAAAGTATTTTTGAGGAAAGAAAAATTATTTTTTTAATTTTCACGGCTCTGCGTTATAAACTTCTGTGAAGCACTTGGGGATTCAAAGTGCTCACCACATATCTGGATAAGTTCCTTGGGGGCCTAGTTTCCAAAATGGGGTCCCTCGTGGGGGGTTTCTACTGTTTAGGCACATCAGGGGCTCTGCAAAGGCAACATGACGGCCGCAGACCATTCCATCACAGTCTGCATTTCGAAACGTCATTATTTCCCTTCCGAGCCCCGACGTGTGCCCAAACAGTGGTTTACCCCTACATATGGGGTATCTGCGTACTCAGGTCAAACTGGACAACAACTATTGGGGTCCAATTTTTCCTGTTATCCTTGTTATCCAATGTTTAGGCACATCAGGGGCTCTCCAAACGCTATATGGTGTCCGCTAATGATTGGATCTAAAGGCCCCGTCACACTTAGCGACGCTACAGCGATCCCGACAACGATACGACCTGTCAGGGATCGTTGCTGCGTCGCTATGTGGTCGCTGGTGAGATGTCAAACTGTGAGATCTCCCCAACGACGCAGCAGCGATGCGGCGACCTGTAGCGACCTGTACAACGATGTCACATGGCAGCTATTTCATGACGATTAACAGACCTCAATGAGGGACGTCCTGTCATGAGGTCATTGGTAAGGTGTCAAACACAGCGATGTGTGCTACCCAGCGGGACCTCAACGATCAAAAAAAGGTCCAGGCCATTCCGACACGACCAGCGATCTGACAGCAGGGGCCTGGTCGCTGCTACGTGTCACACATAGCGAGATCGCTACTGAGGTCGCTGTTGCGTCACAAAACTTGTGACTCAGCAGCGATCTCGCTAGCGATCTCGCTTTGTGTGACGGGGGCTTTATTTTACATTCAAAAAGTCAAATGGCGCTCCTTCCCTTCGGAGCCCTGCTGTGCGCCCAAACAGTAGTTTACCCCCACATATGAGGTATCGGTGTACTCAGGAGAAACTGCCCAACAAATGTTTGGATCCATTTTATCCTGTTGCCCATGTGAAAAAGAAAAAATTGAGGCTAAAAGAGAATTTTTGTGAAAAAAAAAAGTACTTTTTCATTTTTACGGATAAATTTGTGAAGCACCTGAGGGTTGAAAGTGCTCACTATGCATCTAGATAAGTTCCTTGGGGGTCTAGTTTCCAAAATGGGGTCACTTGTGGGGAAGCTCCTGTGTTTAGGCACACAGGGGCTCTCCAAACGCGACATTGTGTCCGCTAAAGATTGGAGCCAATTTTTCATTCAAAAAATCAAATGGCACTCCTTCCCTTCCGAGCCCTGTCGTGTGCCCAAACAGTGGTTCCCCCCCACATATGGGGTATCGGCGTACTCAGGACAAATTGGACAACAACTTTTGGGGTCCACTTTCTCCTTTTACCCTTTGGAAAATAAAAAAAATTGTTGCTAAAAGATCGTTTTTGTGACTAAAAAGTTAAATGTTCATTTCTCCATCGCCTCATTGGGGGACACAGACCGTGGGTGTATGCTGCTGCCACTAGGAGGCTGACAATAAGTGATACAAAAAAAGTTAGCTCCTCCCCTGCAGTATACACCCTCCTGCTGGCTCTCAGCTAACTAGTTCTTGCTTAGTGTCCGTAGGAGGCACACGGACTGGTCTGCTATTCAGACCCCAAAAACTCTTTTTACCTTTACAACGGACGAATGGGGCGACAAATTCTTTCATGTTCCGATCTCCTTGAACCAACAACAGGCGAGCACGGGAGTTTTACCTCTCCGTATCCTCTCCTGCGACGTGGGAAGCCACTGCCTGAGCTGATTCTAGGGGCGACGGGCCCCTTCAAGGGCACCGAACTCCCCCCTCCCTTATCAGACGAGCACTGGAGTGTCACCTCCAGTATCCTCTTCTGCAGCCAGGCCTATTGCCGGACATTCAGCCCTGCCCACCAGGTTTTACCCTCGGCTGTTCAGAGGCACTTTCCAGCATGGCGTCCGAGCAGCCCCCACTGCACCACCACGAAAAGCGGATGGTACAAGGAGGCGGACGGTTCCTCTCCATCTCCAAAGGGACGATGGATTGAGGACTTTTCTTATCCCTGCACCGTCTAAACAGCAGCAACAGCAGGATCTTTTCTACTTTCTGACCTGCTGAACAAAGCTGCAGACTGGGGTAAGTGCAGTGGCTCGAGCGGTGGAGGGCTCTGCGCAATCGTCGGCTTCTTTCTCCGTTTTCCCTCGTTCGGCGCCGGCTGGCTTCAAAAACTTAGCCTCCGGCTTCGGGTTTGTGTAGGCCGCAACCCGGATCTCCGCCCCCTGCTAGGCCGCGCTTCAGGCTCCACCTCCTTATTCAGGCGCCTCTCATTCAGGACGAGAACTCTATTCTCGGAGGCCATCTTCTTCCTCCTGCCATTTCCAGACACAAGCTCATCCGGAAGTGGCTGCTGCACGCACCAGCGGTATTCAGCACTGAAGACAGCGCTAATCCAGAAAGGGGACTCAGAATTCGGGTATGGAGACAGCAATCCCTCCCTCCGCACCCCTTCCCCATACGCACCGGCAGCATAAAAAGGGACTAGTGTTCCCTGTTTTGTTTAATGATCTCTGGTCTTAAGGGCCCATGACCAGCAAGTGACTGGCAATCCCTGGTCTATAAGGCACTCGCCCAGCATTTCCTGGTCTTAAGGGTACATGACCGCTTTCCCTGGTCTTAAAGGCGCATGTCCAATAGTCGCTGGGCTTATAGGTACATGTCCAGTTTTTTTTTTTTCCCTGGCCTTAAAGACACATGACCAGCATTCCCTGGTCTTATAGGTTTCCTACTTTAAAGAGACTCGTGACCAGTTTTTTTCTTTGCTCTTAAAGTCATGACCAGCCAGAAGCCGGCCGCTTTTAACAGAGTATTTAGCTCAAATGAGCACAAGAGCCCTTCGCCACCGCCGATCCCAGCTCTTCCCAGACTACCTAGCTCCCCCAAGGGGCTTCGCTTCTGGTGTAATCCATGGCTTCTCTGACAAGAAATTGAACCCTCAGGTCTGAAGTGCTCGCAAGACCAATATACATTGACCTCCCCTACATGGGAGCTTTAGGCTAGCAGGGGCCACATGTATTCTAACAAGACTCCGCATATGAATCAGACATCGCCTTGGATCTGGACTTATCATACGCCAGAGCCTCAGAACAGGATTGATTCGCCCATTTAGGCCACAATCTCTGTAATTTGACACGGTCTTCCTCTAGATCACGCAGGGTCCCTCAAAAACAGAAACCTTTAGTAGCGCATCTGCGATTTTCCTGGACAGCGAGCGTCCGGATAAGCGACTCATTGGCGAGCACCATGGTAGCGCTATGGTAAACACCAATGAATAATCGCAAATGGACTTGCTCTAGAAACAGACTCTTCTTCAAGCGTCATGAGATGCCATGCCTGGTTTAACTGTTTTTTTAAGGGGACGGGTCCTTCAAAGGACACCGATCTCCTCACACCAGCACCAATGAGCACATGGAGTGTTGTCTCCACGTATACCCTGGGCAACGGGTCCTTCAAAGGACACCGATCTCCTTACACCAGCATCAGAGGAACACATGGAGTGTCTCCTCCACGTATACTCTGGGCGACGGGTCTCTCAAAGGACACCGATCTCCTCACACCAGCATCAAATGAGCATATGGAGTATTGCCTCCACGTATTCTCGCGGCGATGGGTCCTTCAAAGGATTCCGATCTCCTCACACCTTCGTCAAATGAGCACATGGAGTGTCGCATCCACATATACTCTGGGTGACGGGTCCTTCAAGGGACACCGATCTCCTCACACTATCATCAAAAGAGAGCATGGAGTGGTCGCCTCATGTATACTCTGGGCGACGGGTCCGTCAAAGGACACCGATCTCCTCACGTCATAATCATCATCAAATGAGCACATGGAGTGTCCCCTCTACGTATACTGTTACCACCTGGCACGATGTCAACCCGGCCCTCTGGGGGACTTGATCCCCGTAGTTGTACAGATGCTTTTCTTTTTGACGTCCGAGCAGTTCCCCTCTGCATCGCCACTATTTAGCGGATGATGCGAGGAGGCGGACGATTCCTCTCCACCTCCCTGTTAAGAGGTTTGTTGATTGGGAGTTCATCCTTTTTATCTCTGCACGCTCAAAGACGGCAGCAACTCAAGAGATGGGTTATTTTCCTCACTGGCGAATGCAACCGTGCACTTCGCTACCTGGCGCCTACCAGTTTTTCTGCCCGATGGATCATCTTTTACAAATGCCTCGGACTGTCAGACAATGACTCGTTCCGTCTTGCGGCATCGAGCTCAGCGCTTTACCCTTCCTTAGCCCACACGGGTTACCAGACCAATGGTTTACTGGTCGGACACCTTAGCTTCTTTCATTTACAGAAAGATTGTATAGTGTGCGCAACACATAGGAGTGTCCTATGTACAATATGCTACACACCTCACCATAGGGTGCTTGGTCTAGGTAGTTTTTTGTTACTGATGGTTCCAGTGTTGGTCTATATTTGTTTGTTTCAGATCAATTATCTCTCCTCCGGAGACAGTACAGCGGGCCATTCAAATCTCTTTGAGTGGGAGGCTTTTCTGGTGCATGCCTCTTTGAATGCGGCTAGTTGCGCGATGCTGTCTGCAGCGAATCCCATTTAATTCTGCTTTATGGATCAGAGAACGAAAGCATACTCTGCGTTTAAATAAAAAAAAAAAAGCCTCTGTCATCACTCCCTTACAGGGTGGTTGCTTATTTGGTAAAATTGGGAGTGTTCCCCACGTGGGCACAAAGGATAGCAGGGTCCTATGGAGCCAACCAACAGTGGAAGGATTGTCCTGGACAGTCTAGATCTGAGGGATCTTGGTTCCAAAAAGAAGACCGAAAGGTAAAACCGATCCTGGAACTCTTCTAACAAGCTTCGAAAAGGTCATCCCTCTTTGATTGGAGTTCCCCCACTCGGCCAATAGGAAAGGCTGGAGTTTTTCCTGGCATCCATCGACATTCGGGATTCTTACCTTCACAAGTCACGACCTTGCCCTTCGGCTTTGCTACTGCTCACAAAGTGTTCGCCATTTTCATGACGGCTGTCATGCCCCTCGGGCACTCTGGGTGCGTGGCCGTTCTCTCCTTTCTGGTCGACTTCCAACTGTCCTTCTAGGATTATGCTGAACTCGTCTATATACATATGTACCTTACGATACCCTTCCTCACCCGGGCTAGCGGATAGACTCAGACAGGTCTTCCTCGTTTCCAGTCTAGCAGATATCTTTTTTTTAACGACGATCCTGGACACCTCCAGAGGGTTGGAGTCCTCCCTTGAAACAAGGCTGTGGTCCTTCAACAGGGAGCCCCCGCATGTAATAATTATATGGGTACTACGGAATCTGATAGCATGGGATAAAGCCAGTCTGAGAGCAAACTTGCAACAAAAGATGTATTTACTCAAAAACAGAAATGTAAACAGAACTAACAGATATTTCTGCAATTGTAACGAGGTCTCAGCTCTATATAGAAAGTCACAGCAAACAGAATAGCGAACAAAACATAGTACAGATATTCCTGCAATAGTAACGAGGTCCTCAGCTCTATATAGAAAATCACAGCAAACTGAGTAGCGGGGCGCGACTGCTAATGTGAACCAGTCCAGCAAGGAAATTATGTGGAAGCAAACAAGACACTAAAACGAGGAAGTCCAATAAGGTTATAGTGCAAATGCACACAGTACTTAAATGACGAAGTCCAGCAAAACTTGCTCACACGTGTGCACAGTACTTTTTAGTAGGAGTCCAATTGTTCACAGATGATGCGTCTTGTGAATGACGTCCTGGAAAAGAGAGGACGGGGGGGAGAAAGAGGGAGAGCGCTATCTAAGCGTAGTAGATGAGTACATCTTTCTTGGAGAGAAAAGCACAGCTTGAATCTTGCTCACCTGGTGTGGTTGTGCAAAGAGGCACAACACTGGGAAAAGTTTGGTACACAAAGGAAATCCTTCCACTGGTGTACTGCACGTCGCAGCAGTTCCAGGGGCGAGAGGTAGCTGAATGGGGTGAAGCAGACCACCGATGTAGTGAGCAGCAAAAGCAGGGAGTTAGCCAGCAAACAGGCAGATGCTCAGGAGCCAGCAGCACAAAATACTCAAGCACAGGTGAACAGAAGACCCGGACTTAAATAGTCAGAACAGACAGGAAGTTCCATGACAGGGCAAGATCCAAGACTCCATCTTGGATCAGGGCGAACAGACACCAGGAAAGTCCGGAATCCTTACACCGCACTTGGTCACTCATCCCCTCTTTCCGAGCCGCAATGGCCATCAGGCAATTCTGGCAAATGCCAGAACGGCCTGTCTGGTCGTGGGCTATCTCTTCTGCTACGTCGTTAAGACGCGGGTCCTCAAGACAGGGCTGAATTTAAGCTCCAATTGGTACCTGTCCTCATTCCATCCGAGTTGCTATGAGTATCCGTCAGTAGAATAATAGCAATGGAGGCAGTTCCCTTCGCTCCGCTTGTTTTTTCTACAGGTCAAACAGGTTTCCAAAAGGATAATCTTTGAGCGTCTTTCTCATCCGGGGAAGATCCCTTCCTGTTCAATGGTTGCTAGTAACTACAGAGCGTCCCAGCTCAAGGCCTCTGGTTATTTCGGGAATCCAGTCTCCCCATCAGTTCTTTCTGGGGATCCCAACGGTACCTCTGCGCCTGCAGCAGGCCCAATGCTCTGACAGGTCTCCCCATCCAAATTCAGTTGGATATTATCACGGCTGTGCAATACATCTACCATCTACCAGGTACCCGCGGTCAGACACCTTGACCTACGTTCCTCACCCTCTCTGATGGGCCGAAATCTATCATCCAGTGATCTCGGCAGTACTCATTCCAGGAGTACAGCTCTGAGCGGCAGCTTCTCCTCAGCCACCAGGATCTCGCCTCAAGTGAGTGGGGAATTCATCTGGAAGTCTCCCAGCATGTCTACCTTCACTGAAGCACTCCAGATGTAGATTGGATGGTGCCCAGCCTGAACGCCAATGTACTCCAGTTCATGATTCGGCTTCCAGACCCAATAGCCATCGTTGTGCATGCTCTGGTTCTTCTGTCATACCAGCTCCTTCACGCCATTCCCACTAGTTCTGAGGGTGTTTAGGAAACAGGTAGGCCCCAGTGATCCTGGACATCCGCGTTGTTCAGGTCAATTCGGACAAGTCTTCGGAGCTGGCCGCCCTGTTCCTTCATATCTTTTTTCCTTATTTCCATCAAGGCAAGGTTGTCGTCAGCCCGTCCCCATCCCTTGTTTCCAAGGGGGTATCGTACTTCCAGTGTTACGAGGGCATCTGTTATGAAAGGCAATTCAGTACCACAATGGACATAGCGGTCAGAGCACATACAGTGATCTGACAATAACCCAAAATCATAGAACCGAGCTCTGAGACGTGGGAACTCTGCAGACCGCAATCCCTAATCCTCTCCAAACAACACTAGAGGCAGCCGTGGATTGCGCCTAACTCTGCCTATGCAACTCGGCACAGCCTGAGAAACTAACTAGCCTGAAGATAGAAAATAAGCCTACCTTGCCTCAGAGAAATACCCCAAAGGAAAAGGCAGCCCCCCACATATAATGACTGTGAGTTAAGATGAAAAGACAAACGTAGAGATGAAATAGATTCAGCAAAGTGAGGCCCGACTTTCTTAACAGAGCGAGGATAGAAAAGGCAACTTTGCGGTCTACACAAAACCCTAAAGAAAACCACGCAAAGGGGGCAAAAAGACCCTCCGTACCGAACTAACGGCACGGAGGTACACCCTTTGCGTCCCAGAGCTTCCAGCAACAAATTAGACAAGCTGGACAGAAAAAATAGCAAACAAATAGCAAAGAAGAACTTAGCTATGCAGAGCAGCAGGCCACAGGAATGATCCAGGGAAAAGCAAGTCCAACACTGGAACATTGTCAGGAAGCCAGGATCAAAGCATTAGGTGGAGTTAAGTAGAGAAGCACCTAACGACCTCACCAGATCACCTGAGGGCAGAAACTCAGAAGCCGCAGTACCACTTCCCTCCACCAACAGAAGCTCACAGAGAATCAGCCGAAGTACCACTTGTGACCACAGGAGGGAGCTCTGCCACAGAATTCACAACAGTACCCCCCCCCTTGAGGAGGGGTCACCGAACCCTCACCAGAGCCCCCAGGCCGACCAGGATGAGCCACATGAAAGGCACGAACAAGATCGGGAGCATGGACATCAGAGGCAAAAACCCAGGAATTATCTTCCTGAGCATAACCCTCCCATTTAACCAGATACTGGAGTTTCCGTCTAGAAACACGAGAATCCAAAATCTTCTCCACAATATACTCCAATTCCCCCTCCACCAAAACCGGGGCAGGAGGATCAACAGATGGAACCATAGGTGCCACGTATCTCCGCAACAATGACCTATGGAATACGTTATGTATGGAAAAAGAATCTGGAAGGGTCAGACGAAAAGACACAGGATTAAGAACCTCAGAAATCCTATACGGACCAATGAAACGAGGTTTAAACTTAGGAGAGGAAACCTTCATAGGAATATGACGAGAAGATAACCAAACCAGATCCCCAACACGAAGTCGGGGACCCACACGGCGTCTGCGATTAGCGAAACGTTGAGCCTTCTCCTGGGACAAGGTCAAATTGTCCACTACATGAGTCCAAATCTGCTGCAACCTGTCCACCACAGTATCCACACCAGGACAGTCCGAAGACTCAACCTGTCCTGAAGAGAAACGAGGATGGAACCCAGAATTGCAGAAAAATGGCGAAACAAAGGTAGCCGAGCTGGCCCGATTATTAAGGGCGAACTCAGCCAAAGGCAAAAAGGACACCCAGTCATCCTGATCGGCAGAAACAAAGCATCTCAGATATGTTTCCAAGGTCTGATTAGTTCGTTCGGTCTGGCCATTAATCTGAGGATGGAAAGCAGAGGAAAAAGGCAAGTCAATGCCCATCCTACCACAAAAGGCTCGCCAAAACCTTGAAACAAACTGGGAACCTCTGTCAGAAACGATATTCTCTGGAATGCCATGTAAACAAACCACATGCTGGAAGAACAATGGCACCAAATCAGAGGAGGAAGGCAATTTAGCCAAGGGTACCAAATGGACCATCTTAGAAAAGCGATCACAGACCACCCAAATGACTGACATCTTTTGAGAAACGGGAAGATCAGAAATAAAATCCATAGAGATATGTGTCCAAGGCCTCTTCGGGACCGGCAAGGGCAAAAGCAACCCACTGGCACGAGAACAGCAGGGCTTAGCCCGAGCACAAATCCCACAGGACTGCACAAAAGCACGCACATCCCACGACAGAGACTGCCACCAAAAGGATCTAGCCACTAACTCCCTGGTACCAAAGATTCCAGGATGACCAGCCAACACCGAACAATGAACCTCAGAGATAACTTTATTGGTCCACCTATCAGGGACAAACAGTCTCTCCACTGGACAACGATCAGGTTTATTAGCCTGAAATTTTTGCAGCACCCGCCGCAAATCAGGTGAGATGGCAGACACAATTACTCCTTCCTTGAGGATACCCGCCGGCTCAGACAAACCCGGAGAGTCGGGCACAAAACTCCTAGACAGAGCATCCGCCTTCACATTTTTAGAGCCCGGAAGGTACGAAATCACAAAGTCAAAACGGGCAAAAAACAGCGACCAACGAGCCTGTCTAGGATTCAACCGCTTAGCAGACTCAAGATAAGTCAAGTTCTTATGATCAGTCAATACCACCACGCGATGCTTAGCTCCTTCAAGCCAATGACGCCACTCCTCGAATGCCCACTTCATGGCCAGCAACTCTCGGTTGCCCACATCATAATTTCGCTCAGCAGGCGAAAACCTCCTGGAAAAAAAAGCGCATGGTTTCATCACTGAGCAATCAGAACCTCTCTGCGACAAAACAGCCCCTGCTCCAATCTCAGAAGCATCAACCTCGACCTGGAACGGAAGAGAAACATCTGGTTGACACAACACAGGGGCAGAAGAAAAACGACGCTTCAACTCTTGAAAAGCTTCCACAGCAGCAGAAGACCAATTGACCAAATCAGCACCCTTCTTGGTCAAATCGGTCAATGGTTTGGCAATACTAGAAAAATTGCAGATGAAGCGACGATAAAAATTAGCAAAGCCCAGGAACTTTTGCAGACTTTTCAGAGATGTCGGCTGAGTCCAATCATGGATGGCTTGGACCTTAACAGGATCCATCTTGATAGTAGAAGGGGAAAAGATGAACCCCAAAAATGAAACCTTCTGCACACCAAAGAGACACTTTGATCCCTTCACAAACAAAGAATTAGCACGCAGGACCTGAAAAACTGTTCTGACCTGCTTCACATGAGACTCCCAATCATCCGAGAAGACCAAAATGTCATCCAAGTACACAATCAGGAATTTATCCAGGTACTCTCGGAAGATGTCATGCATAAAGGACTGAAACACTGATGGAGCATTGGCAAGTCCGAATGGCATCACTAGATACTCAAAATGACCCTCGGGCGTATTAAATGCAGTTTTCCATTCATCTCCTCGCCTGATTCGCACCAGATTATACGCACCACGAAGATCTATCTTGGTGAACCAACTAGCCCCCTTAATCCGAGCAAACAAATCAGATAACAATGGCAAGGGGTACTGAAATTTAACCGTGATCTTATTTAGAAGGCGGTAATCTATACAAGGTCTCAGCGAACCATCCTTCTTGGCTACAAAAAAGAACCCTGCTCCTAATGGTGACGATGACGGGCGAATATGCCCCTTCTCCAGGGATTCCTTCACATAACTGCGCATAGCGGCGTGCTCAGGCACGGATAAATTAAACAGTCGACCTTTTGGGAATTTACTACCAGGAATCAAATTGATAGCACAATCGCAATCCCTATGCGGAGGTAGGGCATCGGACTTGGGCTCATCAAATACATCCCGGTAATCAGACAAGAACTCTGGAACCTCAGAAGGGGTGGATGACGAAATTGACAGAAATGGAACATCACCATGTACCCCCTGACAACCCCAGCTGGACACCGACATGGATTTCCAATCTAATACTGGATTGTGGGCTTGTAGCCATAGCAACCCCAACACGACCACATCATGCAGATTATGCAACACCAGAAAGCGAATAACCTCCTGATGTGCAGGAGCCATGCACATGGTCAGCTGGGTCCAGTATTGAGGCTTATTCTTGGCCAAAGGCATGGCATCAATTCCTCTCAATGGAATAGGACACTGCAAGGGCTCTAAGAGAAACCCACAACGCTTAGCATACTCCAAGTCCATCAAATTCAGGGCAGCGCCATGACAGAATACGATGACAAAGAACAGATCAAGGTAACGGACAGAAGAAATTTTGACTGTACCGTACCAATGGTGGCAGACCTAGCGAACCGCTTAGTGCGCTTAGGACAATCAGAGATCGCATGAGTGGAATCACCACAGTAGAAACACAGCCCATTCAGACGTCTGTGTTCTTGCCGTTCAACTGTGGTCAAAGTCCTATCGCACTGCATAGGCTCAGGTTTAAGCTTAGGTAATACCGCCAAATGGTGCACAGATTTACGCTCACGCAAGCGTCGACCGATCTGAATGGCCAAAGACATAGACTCCTTCAAACCAGCAGGCATAGGAAATCCCACCATGACATCCTTAAGGGCTTCAGAGAGACCCTTTCTGAACATAGCTGCCAGCGCAGATTCATTCCATTGAGTGAGCACGGACCACTTTCTAAATTTCTGACAATATACCTCTATCTCATCCTGACCCTGACAAAGAGCCAGCAAATTTTTCTCTGCCTGATCCACTGAATTAGGTTCATCGTACAGCAATCCGAGCGCCAGGAAAAACGCATCGATATTACTCAATGCAGGATCTCCTGACGCAAGAGAAAATGCCCAGTCCTGAGGGTCGCCGCGCAAAAAAGAAATAACAATCAAAACCTGTTGAACTGGATCACCAGAGGAGCGAGGTTTCAAGGCCAGAAATAATTTACAATTATTTTTGAAACTCAGAAACTTAGTTCTATCTCCAAAAAAAAAATCAGGAATAGGAATTCTTGGTTCTAAGGCTACGTTCACACTAGCGTTCGGCTAGTGTGCGTCGGGCGACGCAGCGGCGACGCACGCGTCATGCGCCCCTATGTTTAACATGGGGGACGCATGCGTTTTTGCTTGTTGCGTTTTCCGACACGTGCGTCTTTTTTGACGCTAGCGTCGGACCAAGAAAACGCAACAAGTTGCATTTTTCTTGCGTCCGATTTTCGTCAAAAAACGACGCACGCGTCGAAAAACGCAGCGTTTTTGCGTGCGTCTGCACGCGTTTTTCGGTGCGTTGTGCGTCGCACAACGCTAGTGTGAACGTAGCCTAACATAGATTTCTGATCAATAGTGTCTTGAATCTTTTGTACTCTTGCCGAGAGCTGATCCACAAATGAAGACAGACTTCTAATGTCCATCGCTACACCTGTGTACTGAACCACCCAAATGTCTAGGGGAAAAAAAAGGCAAAACACAGTGCAAAGAAAAAAAAATGGTCTCAGAACTTCTCCTTTCCCTCTATTGAGAATCATTAGTACTTTTGGCTTCCTGTACTGTTATGAAAGGCAATTCAGTACCACAATGGACATAGCGGTCAGAGCACATACAGTGATCTGACAATAACCCAAAATCATAGAACGAGCTCTGAAACGTGGGAACTCTGCAGACCGCAATCCCTAATCCTCTCCAAACAACACTAGAGGCAGCCGTGGATTGCGCCTAATTCTGCCTATGCAACTCGGCACAGCCTGAGAAACTAACTAGCCTGAAGATAGAAAATAAGCCTACCTTGCCTCAGAGAAATACCCCAAAGGAAAAGGCAGCCCCCCACATATGACTGTGAGTTAAGATGAAAAGACAAACGTAGAGATGAAATAGATTCAGCAAAGTGAGGCCCGACTTTCTTAACAGAGCGAGGATAGAAAAGGCAACTTTGCGGTCTACACAAAACCCTAAAGAAAACCACGCAAAGGGGGCAAAAAGACCCTCCGTACCGAACTAACGGCACGGAGGTACACCCTTTGCGTCCCAGAGCTTCCAGCAACAAATTAGACAAGCTGGACAGAAAAAATAGCAAACAAATAGCAAAGAAGAACTTAGCTATGCAGAGCAGCAGGCCACAGGAATGATCCAGGGAAAAGCAAGTCCAACACTGGAACATTGTCAGGAAGCCAGGATCAAAGCATTAGGTGGAGTTAAGTAGAGAAGCACCTAACGACCTCACCAGATCACCTGAGGGAAGAAACTCAGAAGCCGCAGTACCACTTCCCTCCACCAACAGAAGCTCACAGAGAGAATCAGCCGAAGTACCACTTGTGACCACAGGAGGGAGCTCTGCCACAGAATTCACAACAGGCATTGTTCTTCCTTCTCTTTCAGCTCCAGTCCACAAAACGGAATGGGTGCTCCATGCCCTGGACAATGTGAGAGCCCTGAGCAAGTACGTGTAGAGAACGGCGTCTTTCGAGAAGTTGGACACCTCATTTGGGCTTCCTGGTGCTTTTTAAGAAGGGCTTAGCCGTGTCTTCGGCCATGTTAGTCTGGTGGATTCTTTGCACATCCAGAAGTCCTTCCGTGTTAGACGTCCGCCTATTTTCACTCCACTCGATTGATCGAGGTTCCTTGGGTTCTAGGCACCAGGCGTCACCAAAGCGCATCTGTCAGCTTTGCAGGTTCATCCAGTCCGCATGCACCGTTGAAGCATCATAATCCCCAGACCTCCGCAGACGTGAGTCTGGGCAGGCGGACTTTGCAGACCGCGGTGGCGCACTTGTAAGTGGTGTTACACAGGGTCTGTTCTGATGTTGTTCCCGCCCAGGGACTGCTTTGGGACGTCCCACGGTCTGTGTCCCCCAATGAGGCGAAGGAGAAATAGGGATTTTTGTGTAGTCACCGTAAAATCCATTTCTCCGAGCCAATCATTGGGGGACACAGCTCCCCGCCCTGTTATTAGTTTGTTATAATTAACATGCTATTCTCTCATATATAATTTCACATGCTATGCTCTTATATATATATTTATATATATATATATATATATATATATATATATATATATACATATATATATATATATGTATATATATATATATATATATATATATATATATATATATATATATATATATATATAATTGTCTAAGGGTTTTTCTGTCTGTCTGTCTGTCTGTCCTGGAAATCCCACGTCCCTGATTGGTCGAGGCCTGGCGGCATCGACCAATCAGCGACGGGCACAGTATTGACGTAGAAATCCCGCGTCTCTGATTGGTCGAGGCCTGGCGGCATCGACCAATCAGCGACGGGCACAGTATCGACGTAGAAATCCCGCGTCCCTGATTGGTCGAGGCCTGGCGGCATCGACCAATCAGCGACGGGCACAGTATCGACGTAGAAATCCCGCGTCCCTGATTGGTCGAGGCCTGGCGGCATCGACCAATCAGCGACGGGCACAGTATCGACGTAGAAATCCCGCGTCCCTGATTGGTCGAGGCCTGGCGGCATCGACCAATCAGCGACGGGCACAGTATCGACGTAGAAATCCCGCGTCCCTGATTGGTCGAGGCCTGGCGGCATCGACCAATCAGCGACGGGCACAGTATCGACGTAGAAATCCCGCGTCTCTGGTCGAGGCCGCCAGGCCTCGACCAATCAGCGACGATGATGTCATAATGGTTGCCATGGCGACAATTATGTCATAAAGGTTGCCTCGATCAATCAGCGACGGACACAGTCTGCCGCGAATTCTGGAATCATCATTGTCCATATACTACGGAGACATGCATATTCTAGAATACCCGATGCGTTAGAATCGGGCCACAATCTAGTATATATATATATTTACATGCTATACTCTCATATATAATTTGATATACTATATTCACATATGTTATTATTGATCTCCTACTGCTTTTGCATCGAACTGGTTAGCTGAGAGCCAGCAGGAAGGTGTATACTGCAGGGGAGGAGCTAACTTTTTTTGTATCACTTAGGCCTCTTTCACACGTCCAGATAATTCCGGTACCGGAGAAATCGATACTGGAATTATGTGTGTCTGTGTGCTCACGTAGCACATCGGTGTGGCACACGTGCGGCAGCCGTGTGCCGACTGAGGACCACACGGACCGTGCAGGAGACAGCGCTACAGTTAAGCGCTGTCCCTTGCGTGCGGTGCTGAAGCCGGTATTCATCCCTTCTTCCCAGCAGTGTTCGCTGGAGAGAAGGAATGAAAAATCTTTTTTTTTTATTTCTTTTCCCTTAAAAATAAAGTTTGTGCATCCCCTCCCGCCTCCCATCCCCTGTGCCCCCCCCCCCCTCCCCCCCGCTTGCCAGGAAATACTCACCGACACCCAGCTCCAGCGATGTCTCCTCTCAGTGCCGGCAGCAAGCCCTGTGTGAGCGGTCACATGGTCCCGCTCATTACAGTGAGGAATATGCGCTGCCGGCGCTGAGAGGAGGCGCACAGGGGATGGGAGGCAGGAGGGGACGCACAAACTTTATTTTAAGGGAAAATTCCTTGTCTCCAGCGAACGCTGCTGGGAAGAAGGAATGAATTCCGGCTTCAGCACCACACGCGGGGGGGGACAGCGCATACTGTAGCGCTGTCTCTCCTGCGGGTGGTATGTGCACACGGAGGAGAGTGCACACTGTTCTCCGTGTGCATGTGTGCGGGACGCTTTGCGGACCGAGCTGCCGGAGAAAAACGGACATGTCTCCGTGTTTTTAACACGGACACACGGTCCGTGAAAACACGGGGACATGTGCATAGACCTATTCATTTGAATATGGTACGTGAGAAAACTGTCACTACACGTACTGGAGACACTGACGTGTGAAAGAGGCCTTAGTGTCAGCCTCCTAGTGGCAGCAGCATACACCCACGGTCTGTGTCCCCCAATGAGTAAGTAGTCACCGTACTTTATGCACTCCGCTCTGCCTCCCTCTTTTAGTTCCCCGTTTTCTTCTTTCTCATAATGACTAGTACAGAGGAATGGGAGCGTTGTGGAAAGTCTTATCCACGTCTCTCCTGTGGGACGGACCCAGCACCATCAATAGAAAGGCAGGGGAGGCATGGTGCAGACTTACTACAGTGCTCCACATGTCTCTGCAATGGCCATTATAGGAAATAAGATAAGAGGGAGTCATTAGCATCAGAACGGGAGCATTAGAAATGTATACAGTCATGGCCAAAAGTATTGATGGGACCCCTGTAATTCTGTCAGATAATACTCATTTTCTTCCTGAAAATGATTGCAAACACAAATTATTTGGTATTATTATCTTCATTTAATTTGTCTTAGGCCGGGATCACACATGCGAGAAATACGTCCGAGTCTCGCATGGTAATACCCGGCATTGCTGCCGTCACTCAGGAGCAGAGCGTGCGGCTCCATGTATTGCTATGCGGCCGACGCTTCGCTCCTGAGTGACGGCGGCAATGTCGGGTATTACCATGCGAGACTCGGACGTATTTCTCGCATGTGTGATCCCGGCCTTAAATGAAAAAACACAAAAGAGAATGAAGCAAAAAGCAAAACATTGATCATTTCACACAAAACTCCAAATATGGGCCAGACAAAAGTATTGGCACCCTCAGCCTAATACTTGGTTGCACAACCTTTAGCCAAAATAACTGCGACCAACCGCTTCCGGTAACCATCAATGAGTTTCTTACAATGCTCTGCTGGAATTTTAGACCATTCTTCTTTGGCAAACTGCTCCAGGTCCCTGATATTTGAAGGGTGCCTTCCCCAACTGCCATTTTTAGATCACTCCACACGTGTTCTATGGGATTCAGGTCTGGACTCATTGCTGGCCACCTTAGAAGTCTCCAGTGCTTTCTCTCAAACCATTTTCTAGTGCTTTTTGAAGTGTGTTTTGGGTCATTGTCCTGCTGGAAGACCCATGACCTCTGAGGGAGACCCAGCTTTCTCACACTGGGCCCTACATTATGCTGCAAAATTTGTTGGTAGTCTTCAGACATCATAATGCCATGCACATGGTCAAGCAGTCCAGTGCCAGAGGCAGCAAAGCAACCCCAAAACATCAGGGAACCTCCGCCATGTTTGACTGTAGGGACCGTGTTCTTTTCTTTGAATGCCTCTTTTTTTCTCCTGTAAACTCTATGTTGATGCCTTTGCCCAAAAAGCTCTACTTTTGTCTCATCTGACCAGAGAACATTCTTCCAAAACGTTTTAGGCTTTTTCAGGTAAGTTTTGGCAAACTCCAGCCTGGCTTTTTTATGTCTCGGGGTAAGAAGTGGGGTCTTCCTGGGTCTCCTACCATACAGTCCGTTTTCATTCAGACGCCGACGGATAGTACGGGTTGACACTGTTGTACCCTCGGACTGCAGGGCAGCTTGAACTTGTTTGGATGTTAGTCGAGGTTCTTTATCCAATATCTGCACAATCTTGCGTTGAAATCTCTTGTCAATTTTTCTTTTTCGTCCACATCTAGGGAGGTTAGCCACAGTGCCATGGGCTTTAAACTTCTTGATGACACTGCGCACGGTAGACACAGGAACATTCAGGTCTTTGGAGGTGGACTTGTAGCCTTGAGATTGCTCATGCTTCCTCACAATTTGGTTTCTCAAGTCCTCAGACAGTTCTTTGGTCTTCTTTCTTTTCTCCATGCTCAATGTGGTACACACAAGGACACAGGACAGAGGTTGAGTCAACTTTAATCCATGTCAACTGGCTGCAAGTGTGATTTAGTTATTGCCAACACCTGTTAGGTGCCACAGGTAAGTTACAGGTGCTGTTAATTACACAAATTAGAGAAGCATCACATGATTTTTCGAACAGTGCCAATACTTTTGTCCACCCCCTTTTTTATGTTTGGTGTGGAATTATATCCAATTTGGCTTTAGGACAATACTTTTTGTGTTTTTTCATTTAAGACAAATTAAATGAAGATAATAATACCAAATAATTTGAGTTTGCAATCATTTTCAGGAACAAAATGAGTAATATCTGACAGAATTGCAGGGGTGTCAATACTTTTGGCCACATTTAAGTTCAGGGTGTAGGGTCACTGTAGGGGAACTTCCATCTCGTCCTGTAATGAGCCATGTGAGCTCCTTGTCTGATCAGGAGAACACGAGGTGGAATGTCTTTGTACACAGGACTTGGTAGTTGTTGGCTTCTTGGGTTTGGGCTTGTTACGCTGTAGGCCTCGTCTTTACAATGTACTGCCTCCTCTCGGGTTACAGCCTAGGAAGACATATGATAAGTTCAGGTAAGATGATCTGTAGGAAACAAATGGGTGAAGCAGGACTGCAGGACTAAGTTTAGACCAAGTGCGTCAGTAACCTTTGGTGAGATAAACAGGTCACTTTCATTTGGGATCTCAGGAGTACAGATAAACATGAATGAGTGCGGTCATGCATTGCATACGTGGATGTGTGGACTGAAGCCACACAAAGGCCGGAGTCACACATACCGTATAAAAAATCGGTTCATATTTCATGGCCGAGAATTGCAGAAATGTTCCAGAACAGTGATCCGTATGTCATCCGTGCGCAATGCGAGGATGCGATTTTCTCGCATCTAAGCATCCGTGTGACATCCGTATGGCGAGATGTTCTCGCCGGCTTGCAAAATAGTCATATAATGGATCCCGGCCCAGAAAATCATGAATAAATAATGTGGAAGCCTATTTATTGGCTCCACAAGTTCCATCCTACAAGAAAAAACATTTTCTTCGCCAGAGAGGGAAAGCCGACGACCGGGGCCGATATTTGTAGCCTGGCAAGGGGTTAATACCCATGGATTTTCCCAGTCTATGAATATGTATGTTTAGCCTTTACTGGCTATTCTAATAGGGTGGACCCCCCCCCCCAAAAAAAAAAAAATGATGTGGGGTCCCGCTATAATTAATAGCCAGAAAGGCTACGCAGACAGCTGCGGGCTGATATTCATAGCCTAGGAAGGGGCCATGGATATTGCCTCCCACTCCCCCCCCCCCCCCCCCCCCCCGGCTAAAAATACCCACACCCAGCCACTCCAGAAAAGGAGCACCAATTCTGGCACTTCGCCTGTCTCTTCCCATTCCCGTGTAGCGGTGGCATATGGGGCACTAAGGGGTTAATGTGACCTTGCTATTGTAAGGTGACATTAAGCCAGGTTAATAATGTCCATTAATCTAATATCCATTAATCTAATAGTATGAAACGGTTAAAAAAAAAATACACACACATTAAGAATAAAGTATTTTAATGAAAAAATTAAACACACCGGTTTTCCATATTACACTCTCAATCCAAGCCCTTGTTCTTCTGTGAAAAAATAAAAAATCAACAGTATCCCATACCTGTCCGCCGTACAGTCTAGTCCCACGCTGCAATCCATTTTAAGGGGTTAAACAAGGGGTTAAATGGTTTACAACTGGGAGCGGTGCTAATGCTAGCGCCCCGACTGTAAAGCACTGTGTAATGAATGAAAAGCTGCCTGCGCAGCCTCCCCGCCTGACCGGACATGAACTCTCTAGCGTGGGAAAGTTTCTGAAATTTTTCCCATGCTGTTGAGTTCACCTCAGGTCAGGCTGTGAGTCTGCTAATGACACTCGGCTCCTGCTCGCAGCAGAGCAGGAGCCGAGTGTCATGCGTCTGTGCTCCGATTCTCTCGCACAGGGAGGATCGGAGCACAGCTGCGGAGGAGGCGGAGAAATTACTTTCTCCATCTCCTCCATTGCTGGGGTCCGCTTATAGCGCACATCACTCGGATGTTATCCGAGTGGTGTGCGCTGTCTCACTCGCACCCATAGGCTTATATGGGTGTGAGTGAGCCGAGAGTTGTCCTCGGTCCGAGACAATCGCAGCATGCTGCGATTGTCTCGGACCGAGGAAAACGGCCGACAAAAAGTCGGCTGGTGGGAGCTGCCCCATAGCTTAACATTGGTCCGAGTTTTTTTTATCGCATTGCACTTGGCCGTTTAAAACGCCAGTGTGACGCCGGCCTAAGAGAAGCACTCTTCTACATCTTTGGTTATAGCTTATCCCCAGGGAAACAGACGGATCATCTGTCCAAAATTGTACGCGTCGGACACTTAAAGGTGTATTCACATATTCAAATTATTATCCCAATATAGGTGTAACAATAATAATATTAGCAAATACTTACAATTAGAAATGTAGTATAGTTCTTCTGATTAGTTATGTTGCTTACCCCATATGTAGCACATTGCAGTAGCTTAGCTATCCATGGTTAAACCTACTGACAACTAACCGTAACTATGGGTGGTCGTGACTTGTAACCATGGATACCTAAGCTAATTCAATGCCATGCACATGGGCTAAGTGACATTGCTAATCAGAAGGACTATACTACCGACATTAGTCTAATATGTATGGTGGGCTTCAGTTAGGTAGTTTGCTTCCATTACAGCTAAAGATACCAGTAGACAGGTAGTTTATACAATGGGCTTTGTGCCTCTTAGTAATGGTCACCCCCAGACTTTGCAGATCCCAGTAATGGTCACCCCTAGACTTTGTAGATCCCAGTATACCACACAGTAGAACATTTGCCGCATGTAACAACAGTTTGGCTTTTGTAGATCCTTATTTCCATGAAGAACGGATGCAGCCAAATGTCTCAGAATACTAAGAATTATTCAGGGGTGGTTCCTTGAATAGTCAGATATTTTCTTTCCTCGATGTCCTGGAATGAGGTGAGGGCTCAGCAGGAGAAGCTCGGAGATTATCATTCCATCATGATGTCATTGTCGACTCTTCAGACGTCGTCTTCTCACCGTGGGACATTTTCCTTCTCGGAGGAAGCTTTATATTTACCCTGTCAGTGTTGTGCATTGTTACTTATTTTTATGTTATGTGAATGTTTTATAGAGGAGAATATTGACCACTGAGCCTTTATTATATAATTCTCGGTACAGCTACTAAATATATCCTAAAGATAATATACAATCACGTTTGTTGTAGCTGCGGAATTTTATTCTAGTGGTTTCCTGCTTCCTGATTGTCATTCGACCCGGAGTGGAGGCGAGATTTATAAATACTATCTGACCCGGGTCGCTTGTGAAGTCCGAGTACTATCGACGTTCTCATACAAGCGTTGATTATTTAAAAGAGAATATGCCAGTTAGAAGTTTGTAATTATTAAAACCACACATTGATGAATATTCTTTTTTTTTTTCAATATTATTTCAATTTCTGATTGTCGAGATTTTTCTCATTCTATTCTCTACATGATCAGGTGGCAATCTTACCTGAGCTGCATTTAACAGGATTCATAGATAAGACGTACAGCGGATTTAAGCACTAGAATGCTGTAGAGTGTGGATGTCTATTGGCTTATAGGCATGCTCTCTGACCTGTGCAGAGGTCATTGTGCAGAGAGGGGAGAAGGTCACCTTTTATCTATGTGATAGAGATGTTATTTTAATCCTGCCAGTGATGATAATAAGATTACTGGTGTGAATCTACAGAACAGGAATGGTCAACCAATGCTGTGACTTAATGTGCACTTACACTGAAAGATTACAATCGAGCGTTGCTGGGAAGTGGAGTGTAACTAGGCTATAGTGTAAATGAGAAAAATGCTTGATCGTCGGGTGAAATGATTTTTAATCAGGCTTAAAAATCATTGTTCTGTGCGAACGGAACTGCCAAGAACAATAGTAGCCCACTGAACATTCAACGCACATTGTTTAGCGTGGTCTTCCTGTGTAAACAGGCTTTTAATTATTTACCATTTAGCAGTAGTTTAATGCCACTAATCCGTCACTGTAAATGCATCCTTAGTGGAGAAAGAGAAGGAGTCTGCGTGACTCCAGACGAAGCTAATGGCGGCTGTTAACTATTTTGAATGTGCACTGTCAATCAATGGGTTACTTTTTAGCCCCTTAGAGTATGATGCCCCCAAACAGTAGGATACATCACAGTGAATCCCTCATCATATTTTTTCTCTCACAATACTCACTACATGCAGAATATAATGATCCCACAGCAAATCCCACCAGAATGCACCCAGACTACTCTCCCCCCCCCCCCACACACACACACAGTATGATGCTCCTACAGCCCCCCACACATATACACACACACAGTATGATGGCTTCCACAGTTGCCTCACACAGTATGACGGCCCCCAATAGTTCCCTCACACAGTATGACGGCCCCCAATAGTTCCCTCACACAGTATGACGGCCCCCAATTGTTCCCTCACACAGTATGACGGCCCCCAACAGTTCCCTCACAAAATATGACGGCCCCCAACAGTTCCCTCACACAGTATGACGGCCCCCAACAGTTCCCTTACACATTATGACGGCTGCTCCGCAATCCCCACACAATGTACAATGGATCGCAGTGTATGCTTTTTTTTAATTGCCAAAATAAAAAAACTCCACCCAGAGGGCCTGATCTAGTGATATCACGGCACCTGCAGCCCTGAGATTGATCTCAGACATACAGGCTGACTGATAGGAAAAAGAGGCTCCATCATTCAGAATGATCTGTGGAAGAAGCATGCACGCAGCGTAGGGCCTTCCCAGCTACTGTGCCCCATAGTGGTCTATGGGCGGAATGCCTTACCGTTAAGGCTTTTCTTAGTACTTTTGGCCACAGGCTGAGTGCCATAGGAGACCATGATTTCCAGTAAATACCCCTATACTGTGGTATTGCAGTATATATAATCAATCCACAGATAACAGGTTTGTCCCCTAATGGCACTAAAAAAATAATGTAAAAAAAAAAAAAGTTTGTAAGAATATAAAATATATATAAACTTTTAAATGACCCCATTTTCGCCATATTAAAAACAAAGAAATGTGAAAAAACAATTGGTTTTGCTGCATCCGTAAAAGTCGTATGTATGAAAATACGGAACTAACTCGACCTGTCCTCTGCCTTTGACACAGTCGACCACTGCCTATGGCTACAGATTCTTTCTTCCCTTGGCATCAAAAACCTTGCCCTGTCCTGGATTGTCTCATACCTTTCTGACCTCACATTTAGCATTTCCCACTCCCACACCACCTCCTCATCCCGCCCTCTCTCCGTTGGAGTCCATCAAGGCTCTGTCCTAGGGCTCCTACTTTTCTCCATCTATACCCTTGGCCTAGGACAACTCATAAAGTCCCATGGATGCCAGTACCACCTTTATCCTGATGACACTCAGATCTACCTCTCTGGCCCAGACGTCACCTCTCTGTTGTCCAGAATCCCGGAGTGTCTATCAGCCATATCCTCCTTCTTCACCTTTTGCTTCGTAAAACTCAATGTAGACAAAACTGAAGTCATCATCTTTCCCCCATCTCATGTATCCCCCCCCCCCACCTGATCTGTATTTTATGGTAAACGGTATCACGCTCTCTCCCACACCTGAAATCCGCTGCCTTGAGGTAACTCTCGGCTCTGCCCTGTCCTTCAAACCGCACGCCCAAACTGTTGCCACCTCCTGTCACCTCCAACTCAAAAGTATTGCCAGAATCCGTCCCTTCCTCAGCCCACAATCTACCAAAACTCTTGTGCAGGCCCTCATCCTCTCCTGCCTCGATTACTGCAACACCCTCCTCTGTGGCCTCCCCGCTAACTCTCTTGCACCACTCCAGTCTGTCCTCAACTCTGCTGCCCGGCTAATCCACCTCTCTCCTCGCTACTCCCCTGCTTCTCCCCTCTGCCAATCCCCCCCCTGGCTCCCAATTCCCCAACGAATCCAGTTCAAACTACTAACACTGATCTACAAAGCCATCCACAACCTGTCCCCTCCCTATAGCTCCAAACTAATCTCCCAATATCTTCTCTCATGTACTCACGTAATCTCCGATCCTCCCAAGACCTTGTACTCTCCTCCACACTTATTTGTTCCTCACACAACCGCCTCCAAGATTTCTCCCGAATATCCCCCATCATCTGGAATTCCACGCCTCAACACGTCCCACCACCCTCGGATCCTTCAGACGGAACCTGAAAACCCATCTCTTCAGGAAAGCCTACAGCCTGCAATAACCATTCTGCCACCTCACCACCACCCGAGCTGCCGCCTCACCACCACCCGAGCTGCCGCCTCACCACCACCCGAGCTGCCGCGTCTCCACCACCAGAGCTGCCGCACCCCCGACCTTCTGTCTCTTCCCCATTATCCCGTAGAATGTAAGTCTGCAAGGACAGGGTCCTCTCCCCGTCTGTCATTGTAAATTTGTTTACTGTAAACAATATCTATAACTCTGTATAATAATCTTTATAATAATAATAATAATCTTTATTTATATAGCGCCAACATATTCCGCAGCGCTTTACAGTTTAACAGTTTCAAACACAACAGTCATAGGTAACAATGTTAACAATACAGTAATAAAGTATGTAAGTCTGTATGTAACCCCTTTCTCATGTACATCACCATGGAATTAATGGTGCTATATAAATAAATAATAATAACTAACCTTTCTGGTTAATATTGCAAAAAAAAAAATCAAATAGCCAAAACTGTGGCTTTTTGTCACCTCACTTTACAAAAAATGTGATACAAAGCTATCAAAACGTTGTATGTACCCCAAATTGGCATCAATAAAAACGTCAGCTCCATTAACACAAAAAGCACAAAAATACAAATGTCCCTGGCACACCTTAGGAAGTAGGCAAACTCTGCGGAACTCACTTGTAGGTGTATGTACCAAACATAAAATGTTATCGTCCTTCTGGAAATGTTTATATAAAGTGGCCAACCACCAATATGATAAATAATCCAAGATCTTTCATTTTCATGAATGGAGTATTGTACCCAACCCAAGAGGGATGCATGGTTTTATAATCTCCAACAATCCCTTTAAGTAAATATCTTGTGTGTAGTTGGAGGATTTAGATCAAGTCTTGGAGCAGAAATATTTCACATAGAGGATCTGATCTAGTGAGCTTATTGTTCTGTTCATGATTGCAGTTTGTGACCTCCGGTCTCCTTCTATGGGTGAATTTCTTTGGGGTCTCGAAGCCTCTGGATGGTTAAAACACGTGAAAACAATCCTGGATGCTGGCATCTTCATTACAAAGGTATTCAGATGTGTTGTCTCTGCTCATATTGTACTGCTGGTTGTCTGGTTTGTGCTGCTCTAGGCACGGACTGTACAAAAACTATCCTCTTAGTGCCGAGAACAAATGGCGTTTGTAATTGTAGAAATGTGTAATATTTTACATTTAATTTGCACATTTAGGCCGTGTCAGAAGAGGGCGCCAGCGTGCTCGTTCATTGTTCTGATGGATGGGACCGCACCGCTCAGGTCTGCTCGGTATCCGGTCTCTTACTTGACCCCTATTACCGAACCATCAGAGGATTTATGGTAAGAGGTTTTAGTTCATATTCTGGTGGAGATTTACTGAGTTTATATTTTTTGGCATATTCTAAATTTATTTTTCCCAATTACTATTAGGTGTTAATTGAAAAAGACTGGATTTCATTTGGACACAAATTTAATCACAGGTAACGCTGGTCACTGCACATATGCTGAAAAATCAAACAGTCGCTTATTTAAAGAGGACCTTGCACCAAATGTTTCATGTTGAACTGAAAACACATACGGTAGCTTCAGAGCAGAATAAAATGTTCTTGTTTTTTTTTATCTCACTGTTGCAGGGATATTAGCAATCAAAGTGTTTGGCACCTAATGACTTAATTTTCATTACCTCCAAGAGGGTGTTATCAGAGAGCTTTCACTAGGGGAGGGGGCATGTACGTCTCCTTGTATGATGCTCTCCAATTATAAGCAGGCAACAACATACTAGAGAAAGAACGAGCTCCCATTATAGCTTAGAGCAGCTTTCTCAGTGTGTTAGTTATGAGAGCCCCAATTTTCCTGGTCTAACCTCCTGCATGATTAGTACTGTACTAATCCCAGCAAACAACACCTTTTCAGATAAGGTCCCAGTAGTCAGTGTGGTGGGAGGGACAGCACAGCAGAGTTTAGAGGTGTCACATTCCAAATCTCCTATCATAGCAATCATCTCCGCTGCACTGATGCTCCTCCACACTGTTTGTCCAGAGATGTGTCAGTATCACACTTATGTCTGTTGTGCGCAGGGCAACTTGTAATCTCTGTGCAGAGATATCAGAGCAGGGTGTCATTATATGTGTCACACAGGAGCAGCCCAGGCTACAGGCAGCTATTGTGGGGTGTGTTTTTTCTACAGTATGTTGTTGCCTGTTTATGATTGCAGTACTTTTAGTAAATCTAATCTTTAATTAAATCCATAAGATGGCTTTAAAGTTCTTATTTGAGAAAAAAAAGAGAAACCCACCAAACATGCTAATATAATATACTTACACTGTAGTTTTTCTCTGTTATTTCCATTCTCAGGTGGTTTTGGGAGTGGAGTCCACCTATAAAAGATGTTGTATGCATATGCCCTAATGCATTGCTTCAACGTAATTTTTTTCTTTAGGTATGGAAATTTAGATGGGGATCCCAAGGAAGTGTCGCCCGTGATAGACCAGTTCCTGGAATGTGTCTGGCAGCTGATGGAGCAGTTCCCCTGTGCGTTTGAGTTTAATGAGAGATTCTTGGTCCACATACAACACCATATATACTCCTGTCAGTATGGAAACTTTCTGTGCAACTGCGAGAAGGAGAGGAAAGAACTGAGGTGAGAGAATATGGGCTCCGTGTATGGTCACTATAGGCTTGTCGTAGGAATAGGATATGGCTGGCTGAAGGGTCACCGATGATGATCTGAGGGTGCCCCACTGTCTGGATATTCAGCAATCACCTATAAACTGGCAGCAAATGTTCCGTACCTGTGCAGAGGTCCTGCAGCAGAATGTATAAAGTGGTACCGTATTGGAGAGATGTCATCACTTCATGGGTAGTGGGGGTGTCAGACCTCCGGGACTCCCTTTGATCTGGAGACTGAATGTGTACGTAAGCCTAAACCATTTCAGTTTTTTCCTGCCCATCCGGGTCGCTGGCAGTGCCGCGGTGCAGGGAAACATTAGAATGGTTAAGTCAAAATGCCAATAATAAAATAAGTTAGGTTCATGGATGTAGGCATTACCCGGGTCCTGATGTAACAGATGGCCCATGAGAAGACACTGCTGGAAGGTACTCTCTGTTCTGAGTACTGCTGACATTTTGGAGATCTTCTTTCCTGGTTACAAAATTTCTTAACTTGCATGTCAGTAGCCAAGGACATGAGATACATACTTGTGACTAGAGGATCATGGTGTTAATGGGGTATTCTCAAAATGTCAAGCCATCACTGAGGCCTCATTCAGACGTCCATGTTGCACATACGTATGGTATCCGTTTTTTTTTTTCACGGACACAGCACGTACCCATTATAAGCTAATGCTATTCACATGCCCGTGTATTTTCATGGACTACGTGTCTGTGCAAAACTCACGTAGACAGGTCTGTTTTTCTTCTAGTAGGACGGCATCGTAGCATGGATGACATCGGTGTGCTGTCCCTAGTTTACATTACAAAGTAGAAGAGAAACTTTATCATTTTTTTATCCATACGAGAAAATACTTGATAACACACTGATGGTAAAAACGGACATGCGGACCATACACTGATGACACACCGATCCTAAAAACTGATGGCACCAATACCATTTTTTACATACCTGTTTACACATGTACGTGTGAATGAGGCCTTATACTGATCACCGGAGAGCCCCATTGTCAGCATTGCTGAAAGTCCCATCAGTCAGACCTCAGCATTCAGCCGTTTATCTCCTGTAAAGGGTCTCCATCAGCCCAGAAAGACTGTTCAGATCAAGTACAGGCGCTCGGTTCACCATGGCGGGGCCAAGCAGTTCGGTGCACCTTCCCACTCATTTTCCATTTTACGTATTTTCTATTTCTATGCAGTCAGAGCTGTCAATAGAGTGGAAAAGAAGTGGGAAGGTGTACTGAACGATATGGCCACGCAAGGGGGGACCCTAGTCAGCTGCAGACGAGCGTAGCCAAAAATTGTCCAAGTTTAACATTTCCCTTAATAAAAACTATTTAAATTTAAAAAAAAAAAAAGTCTCCAAGTTTCATCCAGAAAAATCTAATCTTCCGTGTGCCGTCAGTTTGTCCATTTTTACATCCGTGTACAGTCTGCTTAAAAAAATGTACATGATCAAATACAGTTTACGAGGGAAATGCATCCGTAACCTCAGGTGTCACGTGGATGTTCTGTGTGCAGTCTGGTTATTTTTTTTTTCTCTACACCCATAGACTTGAATGGGTGATTTTCCTCCAAGATTCAGAAGAGAATAGCGCATGCTGCAATGGACGGAAAAAAAACCACAAAACAAAACGTTCATCTCCATCCATAGCCCTATTGAATGAGTTGGGTCAGTGTGCTTTCTGTATACTATTCCATCAGACAGCACACATCTGATTTATACGCTTGTCTGCCCGAGCCCTGAGGCCGACACCACATACTGACCTTTTTGGAGCCGGATTTTCCAATTTTGACTTATCAAGCTACTGTACAAAGAAACACGAAAAGGTCTTGAAAGGAAGAGAACTTAGTATTGATGAGCGAATATACTCGTTACTCAAGATTTCCCGAGCACGCTCAGGTGTCCTCCCGAGTATTTTTAGTGCTCGGAGATTTAGTTTTTCTTGCCGCAGCTGAATGATTTACATCTATTACCCAGCATAAGTACATGTGGGGGTTGCCTCGTTGCTAGAGAATCCCCACATGTACTTATGCTGGCTAACAGATGTAAATCATTCAGCTGAGGTGAGGAAAACTAAATCTCCGAGCACTAAAAAATACTCGGAGGACCCCCGAGCGTGCTCGGGAAATCTCGAGTAACGAGTATATTCGCTCATCACTAGGACTCATTCATTCCGTTTTACCAGAGTGTGGTCAGTGTCCGATTTTGTTGTCTGAGATTCATCAGTTTGTCTCAGATGAGAAAAGTCTTTTTATCTTTTTCTATCAAAGAATGGACAACACTCCGATGGCTCCAATTGCCGTTGTTTTTTTTCCACTGACCCATAGATTTGCATTGTCGATTTTGATCCGACACTTCGATGAATATTGCACATTACCTCAATTTTTCATCTCTCAGATAATCACAGACACGTGAATGGCCCCTATCACTCTTCTAGGTACAAGTGCCATCTGTGAAAAACACAACTAGGACTCATACACAAAAAATGGCGGTCTGCATGAGCCCTTCGTGTTAGGGTGCAGGGCTGAGGGTTTATTTCCAGCTCTCATTAACTACATGTCAGTGATGGGATCATCATCTTCCAGGATTCAGGAGAGAACCTACTCCCTTTGGTCTTACTTGTGGAAGCAGCGGTTGGATTACATGAACCCTCTGTACAGACCGGATCACAGTCAGACACAAGGAACTCTGAGACCAAACACCACTCCATGCCACTTCAGGTAAGACGTTCCATTGATCTTCTCTGCCCTGAATAAAGCAGACCTAGAATACACCGTCTACTTATCATTCCCATACAGAGACATCGGGCCTACAGGGTGCGGTATCCTGAGCCCAACATGTCACTCAGGGGAGACGTGCAAGGCCCGGCACCTCTCCTGTAACCTGGTCTATATTTATTATTGGGGTTCCCTCAGAATTTAGGCGTCCGCTCCACCTTCTGCCTGGCACAGATCAATTCACTTTACACAGATTTACTGACATCTATGACAGCTAGTGGCACTGTGATTAATTTACCACATATTCAGACTGCAATAAAATACAAGTATTGATCTGTGGGGGTCCGACTGCTGGGATGGGACCCCTAACAATCCCTAGAAGGAGGTTCTGCAGAGTCCTGTCTGAATAGAGCCGAGGTGGAGCACGTACATCTCTGCTCCATTCATTCTCTATGGAACTGACCAATAAGTTATCCTAAATCCTGTTCATAGGGGATTACTTATATACTTGCTGCAACCCCTTGGAAAGTGGATGTCCCCGATTGGGAACGTTTCATATAAAGTCAAGTTTGGGTCAGGAGACCTGAAGCCAGTCAGCACCGCAGTCATAGTCTGTTTTTATCAATGGTTCTTCCACAGGCAAAGAGAAAGTGACAGATTTCCCAAGCTCATTCCAGTAGCCGGTCAGTGAATAATGAAGGACAGCACTAGGCTGCAACTCGGAAGACGAAGGGTGAATTTGGTCCTCAAATGTTTATATATGGAGAAAAGGTCACCAAAATAACAAAGCGGACATGTGGCCAGTGTCAGGATAGACGGTGTCAGTGTGCTGTCCGGGGAATGGGGCCTAGCTTGCCACCACTAGTGATGAGCGTGTGCTCGTTACTCGAGTTTTCCGAGCATGCTCGAGTCTCAACCAAGTACTGCCGGTGCTCGGATGCGATGCTCGGATCCATGCCCTACATGTTGCGTGGTCTAAAGAAAGATGCAGGGATTTCCTGCCATACACGGTTAAACTGGAGCCATGTTACAGCCACGAAACATGCAGGGCAGGGATCAGAGCATCGGCAATACTCGGTTGAGACTCGAGCACGCTCGGAAAACTCGAGTAACGAGCACTCGCTCATCACTAGCCACCACAGATTTTCACTGATCTGAAGCCCCCAGCCATGGATCATCCAGGGGGACTAATCTGAGGAAAGAATCCTTGTTAGGGCTCCCTCACACTCATGTATAACACGCCCGAGTGCTATGTGATGTTTTATAGGACAGCACTCGGCCCAGTGTTATTCTGTGGAGCAATGCATTTCTGCCCTACCGGCATGAGAAAAAAATTGCAGCAAACAGAGCGACTCCGATAATCGGATCATGATTATGATCATCATCATCATACAAGTATAAGGGAGCATGTGAGACATTGGACTGCACTCGGATGCCATCCAAATGCAGTCCGATGTACGCGATCCGAGACAATGGAGAAGTTAATTTCTCCATCTTTTCCGTACCTGCGCTGTGATTTTCTCATGTGAGAGAATCGTATCACTCTCATATGACACTCGGGTCACACTCTGTACGGTCTGAGCCGAGTGTCATTAGCACGATTGGCCCGATTCTCTCACATGAGAGAACATGCGCCAGTGCGAGCGAGCCCATGTGCGTACAAAGGCTGTTCAGTGATGGGGCTTAAGAACATTTAGCATTAGAGTTTCTTGATGACCATCTTGGTTAGCTGTGCATACATTAACCCCTTACTTATTTTTCCCCATGGAAGGTTTTGGAGGGGCCTCTATAACCGATTTGAGAAAGGAATGCACCCTCGGCAGTCAGTGACAGATTTTCTCCAGGCAGTAAAAGAAGAGACCCAGCAGCTAGAGGAGGAAATGGCGTTCATGGAGAAGGTATGGAGGACTACCACTGAAAATCCACCTTCCTGACCTACAGTACATGTATTTGATGTTTATGCCTCAGCTTCGGTTTCAGTGTAAACCAATTCAGCTTTTAATGGTGACTATGAAAAACAATTTTAATGATGATATATGCCCACGATAACCCGCAAAAAGAGGCGAACGTTCTTTAGCCGTGCCCTATGTCTTAGACGTTCTCCAACACAATGACTGGACGAGAGCGCCATTAAAGGGAATCTGTTACCAGGTTTTTGATGCCCCATCTGTGAGCAGCATAATGTAGGGGCAGAGACCCTTATTCCAGCAATGTATCACTTAATCGGCTAGATGCTGTCATTTCGATAACAGTAATTTTATCTGCTGCAGATCTAGCAGTGCTCTGACTGCTGAGCTCTGTATAACCCCGCCCACACCACTGATTGGCAGGGTTCTGCAAATGTAGTGTACACAAAGTAGCCAATCAGTGGTGTGGACGGGGTTATACAGAGCTTATGAATATGTAGGACTACCTGGCAACAGGATCACTAGTCCCCAGTGATAATCTGCTGATAAAATAGTGATTTTATGAAAGCTACAGCAAACAGCCCAGTAAGTGATACATCACTGGAATCAGGGTGCCTGCCCCTACATCATGCTGCTTGCAGACTAGGTGACAAAAACCTTTTGACAGATTCCCTTTATGACCTTGATCATATAGTTACATCCAAGATCACCTCCCTCCCTTTGATGTGGGCTCTGGCGAGGAGCCCGCCACTTTGGTTGGTGCTCCTAGCAGCTGAGCATTTTGGCTGAAGCCCTGCTGTGTGTAGCATAAGTGATTGGATGATCGCAGCTTTTAGTCTTCTATGGCGACTATTGAAGGCAGTGAAAATTTAAAAAATTTATTTTTACTAAATATTAAAAAAAATTAAAAAAAAATGTATAAAAGTTCAAATCTCCCCCTTTTTGCCCCATTCAAAATAAAACACTAAACAAAATACACATATTTGGTATTGCGACTTTCAGAGTCGCCAGATCTATCAATATATAAAAAGAAATAATCCGATCGTTGGGTCAAAGTTTTCAAGTAAAGGTTCAGCTAGGCGGCCAATAATTGGGTCAGGGAGGGTTCCCTCATTCCCAACTATCGGCGGTCTAACCAGGCCAACAAACATCAGATGTGGGGGGCAAAATATTCATTGGTGCATTTATTTTTGAGCAAGTTTGGAAATGATCATCGTTGGTAGTACATTGTGCTTTGTAATGGAGAAATGTGCTGCCGATAACATAAGTGTGGCCGGCCTTACTAACAGACCAGTGGTTACGTAATGGCACATTATCACGTCCTGACCCAATGGAAGGATACAATTAATAGAACTTTTGCTCTTGTCTAACAATTTTTCCTTTAGAGATTAACAAAACTGGAAACTCGAGAGACAAATGAAACCCACAAGAATCTCAGTGACCAGCCCAAAATCCACCACTTCCAGATCTGCATCACCAAACACTCTCCGGCTAACACGCCTCAAGATTACAGCACCAACCTGAAGCTGTTTCCCTCTCGTAGTCCATCCCAAGGCGAGGAGGACTCGGCCCTCATCCTAACCCAGGACCATCTGAAGAGCTCGGACCCGGACCTGTCGGCCAACAGTGACCAGGAGTCTGGGGTGGAGGACTTGAGCTGCCGGTCTCCAAGTGGTGGAGACTCGTTACCCAGCGAGGACAGTGGGAAGGATCCCGACTCCGATGAAGCAGTGTTCCTGACCGCTTAGAGGTCTTACTAACCACCTGCTAATATATTAGTGCTTCTATTTATTTATAGGGAACAGTGTGATGGGAGCTGGGAGGGAGGGAGGGAGTATCGAGCGGACCAGAAGCTAACGTCCTATATAGTCGGTCTGATCCAGGCTATTGAACGGCTGACAATTGGCTATATATAAGCATATACACAGATTGATGATGGAACAATGATGGGGACACACGGTATCGGCAGCACGTCTCCGGTTTACACTGGGCAATGTGCTGCCGATAAGGATAAAACTTATGGCACCTGATGAAACCGCTCTTTCCTCGATTGTCTGCCGATTGTGGTCCTGTTTAGATGGGCCAATAATCGTATTACTAAATGTCTCCTATGAGCGCCCGTTCATCGAGTACTGGCTGGTCGCCATAAGTGTGTGTCTGCAGGCTCTGGGAATATTCAGAAGCCGTCATCTTTTTAGAGAAGGGTCTGGGCCAACCTCATGATGTGGTCAGTGTCCTTGCATGATTTCAATCCACATGTTCTGTGAAGCAGGAATCATTTCCAAATCTGTGGACGTTTATACGGCTCGTGATTGACATAGGAGCCGTGTGCTGGAAATATGGATACCGGCATAGTTTCCAGGCTTAGGTCCACTGTTCCCCATGATAAGCAGATATCAGAGTGCACACGATGTGACTGTGCTTTGCTTCTGTAGATGTTGCTGGTAGACTAATGGTGGTCACCCAGGACCTGACACTGGATATTAGTTCCCTACCTCCTAGGTATGTTAAGAATCACTATCACATGCAGGGCTCTTGCCGCTTCGAAAAAGTCCTGGAAAAAAGCGCAAATGCTTTAGACATAAATTGCTTGATCTGTGATGCTGTAGAAGACCACGGCAATTACGGGTATGTGCACACGTCAGGATTTCTTGCAGAAATTTTCCTGACAAAAACGGGACATTTCCGCCAGAAATCCGCATGCGTTTTTACCACGATTTTACCGCGTTATGGGGCGTTTTTCCCCAAATGCATGGAATGGCAGGAAAAATGCAGAAAATCCGCAAAATTAATGAACATGCTTTTTTTTTTACCGCAATGCGTTTTTTTTTTTTGCGGAAAAACAACGCATCACGTGCACAAAACATGCAGAATGCATTCTAAATGATAGGATGCATAATGTATGCGTTTTTAATTAGTTTTTATAGCGTTTTTACCACAAACAAACGTGAAAAAAACGCGAAAAAACCTGAACGTGTGCGCATAGCCTTACAGTAGAAGCATGGGATTTTCACCATGGGATTAAAACCATGACCCAATGTCTATGACTGAATAATCCCTTAAAGACCAATGTTTTGTGCTATGGTATATCATCGGTCCAATCTTGTGGAACTTTATACTGTAGACACAGACTGCAAACAAAACAAAACTTCAGAGTCTCATTTGGAGCCTTTAAAGGGGTTGTCCAGGACTTTAACTTTAATGGCCTATACTTGGGATAGGTCATCGATGTCTGATCGATGGTGCTGTAGCTGTTCCTGTGTCAGCGGCGTCCGGAACTGCAGAGCCCCCCTGGGTACTACAAATCCATCACCCATTGACATCAATATGTGGAGGATGTGTAGTATCAGCTGCAGCCACTATTCTGTCGACAGGTCCAAACTGAGCCGTTCCGGCTGTCACCGATAACAGCTGATCGGAGGGGGTGCCAGGTGTCGCACCCCCACTGATCAAACATTGATGACCCATCCTAAGGAAAGGCCATCAATGTTAGAGTCCCAGACAACCCCTATAATAGGTATCGGTAAAGATCTAGTCGGCTTTTCAGAACTACTAAATAAGTCAGTGCTTATGAGGTAGAGCAGTGACCCCAAAGAATTGGCACTCTGAGAAATCTGCTCTGGTCCCTATAGGATGGCCCTACACATCGCATTTCCCATCACTTTTTGCAGAATACACTGGGGGGAGGAAAAGTTGAGTAATGGGATACCACTTTTGAAAAACAAAAATAAAAGCCAATATTAGATAATAAGAATGTAGTCCAGAAGTTACTCTTCCCTTTTGTATTTCTGGAGGAATTCGAGCTGTGTACACTGCAGCCATCCTGCTCGTCAGTGGACTAGCTGGGTCCCACGTCCTTGAACCCTTGCATGTCATCTGGGGCTCGGAGGCATGGGGTTCTCGTGAAGAGCTGCCGACACTGGTTTTCATCCTGTTCCTTTTATAATTGGGCTTCCAGGGAGTTACATACAGGGATCCCAGCGTCACATTACTGGGGTAGTACTAATAAGGTAGGAGTCAATGTTGTGCAGTAACCCCCGCCATCCTGTAACGTGTCTGCCTGCTGTGCACAGCCAGCGGCGGCCATCTTGAATGTTTAGTGAAGCTGCTATTAGTTTTTTTTTGTAAATTGCATGGATAATCTTACCTGAATAATGGTTCTCACTTCTTGGCTTCGCTGCTCATTGTGACCAATATCCTACTGGTTTTATAGAAGAGTTTACAAGCGCTTGTAGTGCGACTATACAAGAACAAAGCTACTAGGTGTAATAGGAAGATCATAAAACGTCCCTCCCAACTACAGATTCCAGAATCTTATGAAGACGCTGCTTGTAAGTGAGGTCCGTGATAAAAACATGGAACAGAACCAACGCCATCTGTTCGTAGGTCCATAATGCGTGCCCGGGTGTAGGTCAGCGTTGTGGAGGGGGATGGGCTGAACTGTACTAACAGACATTCCGCTGGCTCTGCAGGGGGAGGTGGGAATAGATTTTCTTTTTCGAATCCAAAACCATCCTAAAGTAGAACTCCCAAAAATAATGAAAGGGAAGCCTCTAAAAGGGTCACTAATTCTCAAAATGAAGAAGGGCAAAAGATATACAGTAGGGGAAATAAGAATTTGATCCCTTGCTGATTTTGCAAGTTTGCCCACTGACAAAGACATGAACAGTCTATACTTTTAAGGGTAGGTTAATTTTAATAACGAGAGATATAATATCAAAAATAAAATTCAGAAAATCACATTGTGTATAGAAATTTGCATTTTGCAGTGAGAAATAAGTATTTGATCCCTCTGGCAAACAAGACTTAATACTTGGTGGTAAAACCATTGTTGGCAAGCACATCAGTCAGATTTTTTTTTCCAGTTGATGATGAGGTTTGCGCACATGTCAGGAGGAATTTTGGTCCACTCCTCTTTGCAGATCATCTCTAAATCATTAAGATTTTGAGGCTGTCGCTTGGCAACTCGGAGCTTCAACTCCCTCCATAAGTTTTCTATGGGATTAAGGTCTGGAGACTGGCTAGGCCACTCCGTGAGCTTAATGTACTTCTTTTTGAGCCATTCCTTTGTTCCCTTATCTGTATGTTTTGGGTCATTGTCTCGCTGGAAGACCCAAGCATGTTTCCATCTCCATACTTGACCGTGGGGACATTGTTCTTTGGGTCATAAGCATTTCTCTTCAAACACGGCGAGTTGAGTTAATGCCAAAGAGCTCAATTTTTGTCTTATGGGACCACGAAATTAGCAAGGGATTAAATACTTATTTCCCCCACTGACCTTACTTTTGTTCATTCTCTGCATGATCCTAAAAGAGATGGGGCCCGAGTCATCAAGACTAGCGCTAATCACATTGGTCTTAATGAGGGGATGTGCTGGAGTCAGCCAGATGCTCCCGATTCATGAAGACATGCATGCCTCTATGTGAATTGGGGACGCCGGACAGGTGGCATACACCTCAGTGTGCATCGACAAATTCTACCCCTGCACTTGTTGGAGTAAGATTTGTGGCGTAGTGAACGCCGCCATAGGATCAGGAAAATGAATTGCGGGGATTTTTTTTTTCTCACTTTCTTGGATTAGTGGTCCTTTAAGCATGCTAAAATTGTGAGCCCTCATTAAAAACCGCTGAGTGCCCATTTACACCATAGCGCTCCTACCTTCTGCCCCCTCAGTATGATCATATTGGGCACATGGGAGCCGGCTGGCATTTTCCCAGTACAAGGAAGAAAGTTAAAGGGAACCTGTCACCCCGAAAATCCCGGGTGAGGTAATCCCACCGGCATCAGGGGCTTATCTACAGCATTCTGTAATGCCGATGTTACCTGAAAGGGAGAAAGACGTTATATTATACTTACCCAGGGGCGGTCCCGCTGCTGGTCAGGTCGGATGGGCGTCTCCGGTCCGCTGCGGCGCCTCCCATCTTCATTACAAGACGTCCTCTTCTGATCTTCAGCCACGGCTCCGGCGCAGGCGTACTTTGCTCTGCCCTGTTGAGGGCAGACAAAGTACTGCAGTGCGCAGGCGCCGGGCCTCTGACCTTTCCGGCGCCTGCGCACTGCAGTACTATCCTCTGCCCTCAAGAGGGCAGAGCAAAGTACGCCTGCGCTGGAGCCGTGGCTGAAGATCAGAAGAGGACGTCATGGAAAGAAGATAGGAGGCGCCGCAGCGGAGCAGAGATGCCCATCCGACCTGACCAGCAGCGGGACCGCCCCTGGGTAAGTATAATATAACGTCTTTTTCTCCCTTTTCAGGTAACATCGGGGGCTTATCTACAGCATTACAGAATGCTGCAGATAAGCCCCTGATGCCGGTGGGCTTACTTCACCCGGGATTTTCGGGGTGACAGGTTCCCTTTAAAGATCAACTGGATTTCGGCCGTGTCCATACCAAAATGCTGGACCGCCAGTGCCGAGAAGTGTGTTCATGGGGTCTCCAAGGGTATGTTCCTATGTAATCACTCTAGAAAAACACGGGTAATTACATATAAAATGATATAAAATTGTGCGTATTTGGTGTATTTTCTGTACATTTTTTTTCTGCTTTGATCGTAATGGGGAAAAAAATGGAGTAAAAATACTTGAAATAATTGCTATGTAGCATATTTTTAATAAATGCACTGCACGTCAATAAACAAGAAAAAATATGCAACATGTGAATGAGATTTCATGGCTATTTATTGAACAAAGATTATCTTAAAAAAAAAAAATGGACAGAAAAAAAAAAGCGTTTGTGTGAGCAAACCCCAACTGTGGTGCCATAGTTTTTTGGGGAGTTCTCCTTGATTGCAAAGGGTTTTGTGTTTTTGTTTTTTTACAAGAAATAAATCACTTTTTTATTTATTGTTTTATTTATTGATGCCATCATTGCTTATTTTTGTGACAAGTATAATGAAATCATGATCTATTTTTTTATTTTATGTTGCATATTTTGGCTGTAATTTATATGCAGAAATTGATTTGTGTTTTCAGATATTTTAAAACCTGTTGTCAAGCAATATTCCCCTGATTGTGACTATATCAGTACAAAGTATGTATGTAAAGTCATTTATTCCGTACTGTGCAATTAAAATATTTTTTGGAAACTCACTTGTACTGTGTGTTCCCTGTGCATAGACTACATTGGGCCGATGGCCTTTACGGACATTGTCATCATGGCGCACTTATAGAAGATGCTACAGAATTACACTTTTTTTTTTTTTATATATAAAGTAATACTTTTTTTAAGCAATACATTACTCACCCTCTCCTGGTCCAATGCTGAATGTCAGCTGCTGCTCCTGGTGTCTGTTATTGTTTGCACTGTTGATGTCACATTGACAGCGCTGCAGCCAGTCAGCGATTTCAGCAGCTCTCAGCAATTAGTGCCATCAGAGCCACGGAATTCAGTTATTGGCTGCGGCACTGTCGACGGGAGGTCCAAGCTGAAGACATTACATCTGGTTCAATTTGATAGGTACTGCTTTGGGGAGCATTTGAGGGTTTTTTTTTTTCTTACATGTATATAATTATCAACCGTCAGAATAAATATTGTATAATTAATAGTTCAGATTATTATCGGCGTGACAAAACCAATTATTTTAATGTGTTGGGAAAAAAAGGTTTTGCGTTTACTCTGGTTTAATATTTCCCAACTATTTTTTTTTATTTTTTAAGTTACCGTAATTGCTAACATAATGAACCTCAACATTTCCTTAAAGCAATGTATTGTGTCCGTCAGTGTTATCCCATTAATCCTGAGCGGTCTAATAAAGAGCAAATATGATGGAAGATGTGAATTTGACTAAGGCATCAGATCCAACATGGCCACCCGCAGGCAATTGGGTAACAAAGGAGCCAGTATATTGTGTGGAAGGGCTAGTGATGAGCGAATATACCTGTTGCTCGGGTTTTCCTGAGCATGCTCGGGTGTCCTCCGAGTATTTGTTAGAGTTCGGAGATTTAGTTTTCATCGCGGCATCTGAATGATTTACAGCTACTAGCCAGGCTGAGTACATGTGGGGGTTGCCTGGTTGCTAGGGAATCCCCACATGTCATCAAGCTGGCTAGTAGCTGTAAATCATTCAGCTGCCATGATGAAAACTGAATCTCCGAGCACTAAAAAATACTTGGAGGTCACCCGAGCGTGCTCTGGAAAACCCGAGCAACGAGTATATTCACTCATCACTAGTAAGGGCTCGTTCAGACATCTGTGCAAATGTTCTGGTATCGGACAGCAATGTCCGGAGTGGCCGCGGCTCTCCTGACCTGAGCGAGTCAGTGTCATAGAAATATATAATAAAGCCGTCCCGCTCGGGTCAGGAGAGCCGCGGCCAGTCCGTGTATTGGCGGTCCGTGCTTGGACCGATCACCATGGACGTCTGAATGAGCATTTATTGAATAGGTGATGCAATCACTATTGACCACAGGGGTTAATACGGTCAGGATTGGAGTCTATCACCAATGCCGGCCTCTGGGTAATATATACAGCTTATACCTTCTGTATATGGAACAGCCATAGATTATGGGTATGAATCATATACGCCCTACACTATCCACCCTAAATATTGGGAAGATGGCACAAAACATGGTTGTCTGGGACGTGACACTTCTCAAAAGTTAGGTCATCTTTTTAGTAGGGGCACCAACCCTGGTGGTCTATCCTGAATATAGGTCTGTAAAAATCAAATGTAAAGCCATCATTTCTATGATAGAAAATACATTTAGCTATGTATAGAGATATTTTTATTATCAAAAGGTAGTGGTCACTAAAGGCAATAAATAAATATCAGTACCGGGAAGCAGCCACAAGTCTATTAGTGCTGCTTGGTGTATTCCCATCATATGGTACCTGTGCACGCCGCCATTACTGACAGGCCTGTATGTACAGAAGCGTGAAATGACACCAGAAGCCCAGTAAGAAGAATTCACAAGTCATTCATTTATGGAGTAAAAGGCTCAATTCACAGAAATTAAGTATTTAATATAAACCATTCCAATATGGGTAACAGAAAGTAAAAAATATTAGAAGTATCCTACAGCAGATACAGAGTTGAGTCGATGTGAAATGAACAGTAGGAGTTAAATTGTACAAAATAAAAATAAACAGATCCGATAATCTATCAACAGAACAGAGCACAATCATTGTTACCTTCCAATCAGAAATACAAAAAATGTGCTTCCTGGGGTTCAGCAACCAACTTCTATGTCAACTAGTCTAAGAGACCTAAAAAAGAGAAAGCGGAGAATTAGTAGGTACGGGCTTCATGAGAACAGCGAGCGTATAAATCCAGCAGTGTCTGGCACAATGGACCATGGCCCTGAACATCCTCGGCAGAGAGCGTGGCTGGCGCTCTATGGACACTAGTGGTGATCAGACACGGGAGCGCCTCAGCGGACTGCTGGGGAACTGTTCATTTTCTGTTCCTCAGCATTACAGAAGACCTCTCATGAAGATTTTTTTAAAATAAATGTGTGTATATTAGTGATAAGCGCATATGCTCGGATAAGGTGTTATCTGAGCATGCTCGGGGCGAACCGAGTGACTTCCGCGTGGTCGAAAAATATGTTTGAGTCCCTGCATGTCTCACAGGTTTATTGACAGCCGCAACACATCTGGAGATTGCCTGTTTGTTAGACAATCCCTTCACGTGTTGCGGCTGTAGAACAGAAATACAGCTGCGGGAAATCAAACATATTTTTCTAGCAGGCTGAAGTCACTCAGTTAGCCCCGAGCATGCTCAGATAACACCTTATCCCAGCACATTCGCTCTTTACTAGCGTGTACATGTATGTAACATAGCACGTGTGTAATAATGTACTCATCTACCTCCATCTTCAGCGGGATCCGGCGCCATTCAGCCCGACTTCTCTGTGATGGAACCGCTCTTTAGACTCCGTGGGTCACACTGTACTCTGCGTGACCTGGAAGTGGCTACTACAATGTAAATCTATGGGGCGTCAGAGCCTGGCTCCATAGACTTGTAATGTAAGAGTTCAAGCACACCACGGTATGTACTGGAAGAGTGCGGTCAGATTTCTATTATTGGATAGCACCTGGACCATTGTTATTCAATGGTGACAGATTATTTTAAACACTCGCGAGACCCCAGCACCATAGTGTGAGCACGAGAGTCTGAAGAGTGGTGACGTCACCGAGAAGAAAAGCAGAATGGCGCTGGCTCCCGGAGACATAGGAGAGGAGTATAACAGCACAATACACTACATACACATTTACTAACAAAAATCCCTTTGTGGGAGGGCTTCATGGAGGTACGGTACGAGACCACTCATGTCTCTGCTGAATGCCTGCGTAGGGCCTTTGTGGCTAGCTATTTTCCCGGCCCATTGTGATCTTTATTGTATGCATGGACCCTGCTGGTTGTCATCTTAGTGCGCCTTGAAAACCGTTTAGACGTTACAGCGGAAACTCTCCAAATCCTCATCAAAAATCCTGAAAAACTTGGGAGGTTCAGTTTCTGCTCTGAAAATGGGGCACAAAGACTCCTTGTACTCACAGCCTTAGTACTTGTCCATCAACTTAAATCGAGTAGATCCATCCCTAATGCCTGATGCAATGCTTCACTAGAGCGTATACCCTGTATAAGGAGCCCGGCTATATGTGATACTTAAAGCACCAGCTGTTTTTCAGCGCTGGAGTGGTGCCACTAATCTAAGTCCCTACCCCTAGTCTCATCCTCACCATCCACTGTCTCCTTTTCTTATTAGCGCTGCTCCATCGCTCTCCAGCAGTTTGTGCCCTGCCGGATGCTTCAGTGTGTGCTGGGAGGTCACTAATGTAAGTCTGAGGCTCCCATAGATTACACAGAGCTTGTGACCGTCACCTCTGGTCAGTCAGTGGAGCGGTGCCACAAATTGCAGAAGATGGCGGCTGGTGAATATAATTGTAGGAGCCGGGAACTTAGATTAGTGACACCACTCCAGCGCTGAAATAAAAAGAAATGCTGGCGTGGTGCTTTAAAGGGGTTTTCCACTACACCCACAATGACAACCTATGCTTAGGACAGGTTGACAACCCTATCAAATAGATGGGGGTCCGACGCTCGGTCCCCTTACAATCAGCTACTAGTGAGGCATGGTATGTATGGATGGTTTATATGTACATGCAGAGGACATGTGGAATATTACCGTACCTATAGCGGTGCATGGATGGTGCATATGTACATGCAGAGGACATGGCGGTATATTACTATACCTATATCAGTGCATGGTATGTAAGGATGGTGCATATGTACATACAGAGGACAAGGCGGTATATTACCGTACCTAAAGCGGTGCATGGTGTGTATGGATGGTTTATATGTACATGCAGAGGACATGTGGAATATTACCGTACCTATAGCGGTGCATGGATGGTGCATATGTACATGCAGAGGACATGGCGGTATATTACTATACCTATAGCGGTGCATGGTATGTATGGATGGTGTATATGCACATGCAGAGAACGTGGCGGTATATTACCGTACCTATAGTGGTGCATGGTATGATGGTATGTATGGATGGTGTATATGTACATGAGGAGAACATGGCGGTATATTACCGTACCTATAGCGGTGCATGGTATGTATGGATGGTGTATATGCACATGCAGAGAACATGGCGGTATATTACCGTACCTATAGTGGTGCATGGTATGTATGGATGGTGTATATGCACATGCAGAGAACGTGGCGGTATATTACCGTACCTATAGTGGTGCATGGTATGATGGTATGTATGGATGGTGTATATGTACATGAGGAGAACATGGCGGTATATTACCGTACCTATAGTGGTGCATGGTATGTATGGATGGTGTATATGTACATGCAGAGAACATGGCGGTATATTACCGTACCTATAGTGGTGCATGGTATGTATGGATGGTGTATATGTACATGCAGAGAACATGGCGGTATATTACCGTACCTATATCAGTGCATGGTATGTAAGGATGGTGCATATGTACATACAGAGGACAAGGCGGTATATTACCGTACCTAAAGCGGTGCATGGTGTGTATGGATGGTGTATATGTACATGCAGAGGACATGGCGGTATATTACCATACCTATAGCGGTGCATGGTATGTATGGATGGTGTATATGTACATGCAGAGGACATGGCGGTATATTACCATACCTATAGCGGTGCATGGTATGTATGGATTGTGAATATGTACATGCAGAGGACATGGCGGTATATTACCGTACCTATAGCGGCGCATGGTACTGGCTGTGCAGGGATATGGACTGTTGCAGCTTCTCTTCTTTGGCTCTTCTACTGTGGCAGCACTGAGGGACAGGGAATAAATCGTCAGTCATGTGAATGGCTTATTGAGACACAAGTGACAAGACTCGGCTCCATTTCCTCCGGTCTCTGCACAGACACACAATAAGATGTACAGAGAAATTACATTGACCCTTAGGCCATGTAGCCATTGTGATCACTATCAATATGTGGAGTTATCTTTGTCTTTAATAGGCTTCTTCTTGTAACCGCTGGATGTGTGCATTATGGGTCCATTATTGGTACATTATCAGTCCATTATCGATACATTATAGGTACAATTACCAGTACATTATCGGTACATTATCAATGCATTATTGGTGCATTATAGGTAAGGTCCATTATCGGTGCAATATCGGTACATTATTGGTGCATTATAGGTCCATTATCGGTATATTATCAGAACATTATAGGTGTATTATCGGAACATTATAGGTGCATTATCGGTGCATTATAGGTATATTATCGGAACATTATCGGTGCATTATAGGTATATTATCGGAACATTATAGGTGCATTATCGGTGCATTATAGGTATATTATCGGAACATTATAGGTACACTATCGGTGCATTATCGGTACATTATCAATGCATCAGTGAGTGCCAGGAGAACATACAATGTGGAGTCCATGTCTTCCCACTCATCAGTAATGGCCGGTGTCCGCTGCTCCATCACCACCATCCAGATAGCACAGAACACTCTCTCTATGTATCCGAGGCAGAACAACCCAGATATTCAATTTCCAACAACGCTGGCATTAATGGCAGCAATTCCCTTAATATCTTAGGGAACTGCTATTCATGCAATTGCCCAGTATATTAGTGCACCACTATAAAACCAATAAATCAGCACTTACTGTTCTCTTCTCCATGAACAGAGTTACAAAATCATCTATTTCTGTTTTTCCTTCGAGGAAATTTTCGGCAATATTGTCAGACTCCTCTTCAGCTTCGTGGGCAGCAACTTTTAACCTGGCCTGTAGTGCGCTCAGACTGCAGCTCTGCGGGAAGGGAAGGAGCAGGACGTTACATCTCGCCCCAGACGGCACCATATATCAGACGGCACTATATCAGTCACTTATTTTACCGGCGGGAGTAAGTTCCCCAGTAAATGGGCTCGTTTACAGCTCCTCCATTGCAACCAATCATAGTGCAGCTTTCACTCCCTAAACTGCTCCTAAAAAGTGAGAGCCGTGCTCTTGTTTGTTGCTATGAAGGCACCTTGTCATCTACCATTCACCTGGTATAACCTCACAGCGCTAATCATCAGGATAAAATACATGTCTGATCCAAGTCTGGACAATTGGACATAAGTCTGTCCAGGAGAAACGATCACGATGCATCAATGGGTGTTACATGGAACAGTGGGCGAGATGATGGTGAAGACCCCGTATAGGACTATAGCGGTGATCTGGGAACAGGCCGCGACATCATACACAACACTAACCTACTACACCAGGCGGTCTCCATACTCAGCCATTTCTCGCCTGCTCTCCTTATGGTGCCCGCCGTCCACTCCCCGCACTGTAAACCCTCCACAAAGGTCCCATTGTTCTACTGAACAATAATGGAGTTTGTGGATCTTGCCGCTTTCTGCAGATTATTACAATTTCACCATGAAGAAATTACATTTATCACTTATCAAAGAGATCTGCTGACAGTTCTACAATTAAAGGGAATGTGTCATCACAAAAATGACCAGGATTTTATGTTAACGGAAACCTGTCCTCTTCCCCAAGACCCCAAACCATCACCACGTATTTATTGATCCATGTATACCGGAAAGATATATATCTTGGTACCGTGAGGTCTCTCAATTCTAAATATTTTTCCATTTATACCAGCATTTTAGTGGCTTTCTCATTTTTGCATATAGCTAAAATCAATGTTATGGCTGTGGTGGCAATGTTCTAATTGGTGGGCCTAGTCATGGGGGTCGTCGCCTTCTCCCCGGGCATGCACAGTGCGCTGATGAAGACGAGGAGCGTGCACAAAGCTTACTGTGCAGGAAGGCAGAGATTTCAGCTCTGGCAAATCAAGACAGTGGCATGATAAGATTGGTCTGAGGAAAGCAATGCCCCCTCGAATAGTCTCCCACTAATCATCATGACGGCTATTAGAAACATGAAGTTAGCCATATGCAGAAACCAATAAGTCTCTAGTAACGGGATTTTTTTAGGGTATAAACTGATCAATAAATCCATGGTGGTGGTTTGGGAGGGGGGAAATGAGAAAGCTGACAGATTCCCTTTACAGGATTTTTTAATTTTCCATAACGCAATCTATGTAAAAAATAAAATCCAAAGTGGCCATTAATCCTAATACTAGACTCAAACTTTATCTTCAGTCCACATGGCTTTTCATCAGTCTCATGATCATCCCAGACAGGATTATAATGAAAGGTCACAATCAATATACAATAGAATCCACCAATCACAAGGGGTGATATCGCAGCCACACAGGTGCCATCTTTTCTCTAGTCTGTATCGGCCATGTTACCTCGCTCAGCTCATGCTGTCTTTGCATCTTCTTTTCAAACGTGGTTTTCATTTGAGTCAGAAGCTCATACTGCGGGAGAAAAAACACACGGAAATGAGCGCAAATTCACACGTGCCGGACTCGCTGCAGCTTTTACGGCCAGATCAGCATAAGTTTACAAGGCAAGAGGATAAGACTTTACAGATCTCATCCACAAGCCGTAAAGATTTCCCATATGGAAAAACGAGCATGCCGAAGATGTTCTAAATCCCCACCGGCTTCTTCTGTGGTGGAATTACAGCAGATTATCAATGTGAATTTCACCAACTGAAATCCGCAGGAAAGCCTTAGCACAATCCACAAGTGAACCCAGCCCACCATAAAGACTGCACCAGCCATGTCAGTCCCGTCCACAGTGACTTACCTTATCTAATAATCCTTGTCGCTTTGACTCCAGAATTGGCTCAATCTGAAGATTCTTTTCTGAATTAAAAAAATAAAATAAAATTAGGAGGTGCAAAAAGCCATGGGAAGTCATGACATCAGCAGAAAAATAAATATTAGGTGGTTCAACTGATGGTCTATAAAAAGGTGTCTCATTACTGAGGTGCCACACAAGAAACATCTCATGATGGGTAAAACCACTGGAGGGTTGATTGTGACTTGTAGGATCGCTACTTCCAACAGGTGGCGCTATAGAGTTTAAGTCCTCTTTTTCTCAGAAGAGGCAATTTGCATATTATATTTCCCAGAGGAGCGTTGCACGGCGAATAAGTCTCCTTACCTTGACAAGCCAGAGATGGTATGTCACTCTCCATAAGGAGAAATGATACCCCTTAGTCCCAGACAGAGGAGTAAAAAGAATTATCAGAAAAGTGGTCCTAGAGTCAAGGACCACCTGTGGAGAGTTACAGAAGGACCTGGAATCAGCAGGTACAATTGTTTCTAAGAAACGTATAAGGCTATGTGCACACTTTGCAGATTGGGGTGCAGAATTTTCTGCACAAAATCCGCATCTCCTGGCAGAAAACGCAGGTGCAGATTTGATGTGTATTTTTATGCGGATTTTGTGTGTTTTTGTGGCGGATTTGATGCAGATTTTGTGCGTTTTTTTTACCACTGCGGATTTCTATAATAGAAGGGTGCAGAAAAGCTGCAGATCCGCACAAAAGAAGTGACATGGTACTTCTTTTCATCTGCAACGTTTTTGATGCAGAATTTTCCACACCATTAGCACAGCTTTTTTTCCCCCATTGATTTACATTGTACTGTAAATCACTTTGTGGATCTGCAGCGTTTCTGCACGCCCAAAACGCTGCAGATCCGCACTAAATCCGTATCATGTGCACACAGCCTAAGTGATGAACTCAACCTCCATGGCCTGTATACGCACTCACCACACAAGTCTCCATTACTGAACAACCATTTTGCGCCATTACTGCGCTTCTATAATACTATACATAATACTATAGATATATATAGATATATATATCATATATATATATAAAACATATATATATATATATAAAACATATATATATATATAAAACATATATATATATATATAAAACATATATATATATATAAAACATATATATATATATATATATATATATATATATATATATATATATATATATATATATATATATATATATATATATATATATATATATACACACACTGCTTAAAAAAATAAAGGGAACACTAAAGTCCCACATCCTAGATATCACTGAATGAAATATTCCAATTGTAAATCTTTATTCATTACATAGTGGAATGTGTTGAGAACAATAAAACCTAAAAATGATCAACGTAAATCACAACTAATATCCCACGGAGGTCTGGAGTTGGAAAGATGCTCAAAATCAAAGTGGAAAATTAAGTTACAGGCTGATCCAACTTCAGTAGAAATGCCTCAAGACAAGGAAATGATGCTCAGTTGTGTGTGGCCTCCACGTGCCTGTATGACCTCCCTACAACGCCTGGAAATGCTTCTGATGAGGCGGCGGATGATCTCCTGAGGGATTTCCTCCCAGACCTGGACTAAAGCATCCGCCAACTCCTGGACAGTCTGTGGTGCAACATAACGTTGGTGGATGGTGCGAAACATTATGTCCCAGATGTGTTCAATCGGATTCAGGTCTGGGGAATGGGCGGGCCAGTCCATAGCTTCAATGCCTTCATCTCGCAGGAACTGCTGACACACTCCAGCCACATGAGGTCTGGCTATGTCCTGCATTAGGAGGAATCCAGGGCCAACCACACCAGCATGTGGTCTCACAAGAGGTCTGAGCATCTCCTCTCTGTACCTAATAGCAGTCAGGCTACCTCTGGCGAGAACATGGAGGACAGTGCGGCCATCCAAAGAAATGCCACCTCACACCATTACTGACCCACTGCCAAACCGGTGATGCTGAAGGATACTGCAGGCAGCAGATCGCTCTCCATGACATCTCCAGACTGTCACATGTGCTCAGTGTGAACCTGCTTTCATCTGTGAAGAACACAGGGCACCAGTGGCGATTTTGCCAATCCTAGTGTTCTGTGGCAAATGCCAAGCGTCCCGAACGGTGTTGGGCTATGAGCACAACCCCCATTTGTGGACGTCGGGCATTCAGATCATCCTCATTGAGTCAAATTCTAACCGTTTGTGCAGACACATGCACATTTGTGGCCTGCTGGAGGTCACTTTGCAGGGCTCTGGCAGTGCTCCTCCTGTTCCTACTTGAACAAAGGCTGAAGTAGCGGTCCTGCTGTTGGGTTGTTGCCCTCTTACGGCTCCCTCCACGTCTCCTGGTAGTGCCTCCAGCCTCTGGACACTACACTGACAGACACAGCAAACCTTCTTGCCACAGCTCGCATTGATGTGCCATCCTGGATAAGCTGCACTACCTGGGCCACTTGTGTGGGTTGTAGAGTCCGTCTCATACTACCACAAGTGTGAAAGCACAACCAACATTCAAAAGTGACCAAAACATCAGCCAGAAAACATTGGTACTGAGATGTGGTCTGTGGTCCCCACCTGCAGAACCTCTCCATTATTGAGTGTGTTTTGATAATTGCCAATAATTTCCATCTGTTGTCTATTCCATTTACACAACAGCATGTGAAATTGATTGTCAAACAGTGCTGCTTCCTAAGTGGACAATTTGATTTCACAGAAGTTTGATTTATTTGGAGTTATATTATGTTGTTTAAGTGTTCCCTTTATTTTTTTAGGTTCTGTATGGAGTTCAGATCAGGCGAACAAGGAGGCCATGTCATTATTTTTTCTTCTTTGAGACCTTTACTGGCCAGCCACACTGTGGAGTAGTTGGAGGCATGTGATGGAGCATTGTCCTGCATGAAAATCATGTTTTTCTTGAACGAAATCAACTTCTTCCTGTACCACTGCTTGAAGAAGTTGTCTTCCAGAAACTGGCAGTAGTTCTGGGAGTTGAGCTTCACTCCATCCTTAACCCAAAAAGGTCCCCAAAGTTAATCTTTGATGCTACCAGCCCATACCAGTACCCCACCTCCACCTTGCTGGCATCTGAGTCGGAGTGGAGCTCTTTGCCCTTTACTGATCCAGCCTCTGGCCCATCCATCTGGCCCATCAAGAGTCACTCTCTTCATCAGTCCATAAAACCTTTGAAAAGTCATTCTTAAGATATTTCTTAGCCCAGTCTTGACGTTTTATCTTATGTTTCTTGTTCAAAGGTGGTCGTTTTTCAGCCTTCATTACCTTGGCCATGTCCCTGAGTATCGCACACCTTGTGCTTTTTGTTACTCCAGTAACGTTGCAGCTCTGAAATATGGCAAACTGTTGGCAAATGGCATCTTCACGCTTGATTTTCCTCAATTCATGGGCAGTTATTTTGCGTCTTTTTAGCCCAACACGCTTCTTGCGACCCTGTTGGCTATTTGCCATGAAACACTTGATTGTTCGGTGATCACGCTTCAAAAGTTTGGCAATTTCAAGACTGCTGCATCCCTCTGCAAGACATCTCACAATTTTGGTCTTTTCGGAGCCCGTCAAGTCTCTCTTCTGACCCATTTTGCCAAAGGAAAGGAAGTTGCCTAATAATTAAGCACACCTTATATAGGGTTTTGATGTCATTAGGCAACACCCCTCCTCATTACAGAGATGCACATCACCTGATTTACTTAATTGGTAGTTGGCTCTCAAGCCAGAACAGCTTGGAGTAGGACAACATGTATAAAAAGTATCATGTGATCAAAATACAACTTGCCTAATAATTCTGCTCACAGTGTGTGTATATACAGTTAGGTCCATATATATTTCGACAGAGACAACATTTTTCTAATTTTTGTTATAGATATTACCACAATGAATTTTAAACAAAACAATTCAGATGCAGTTGAAGTTCAGACTTTCAGCTTTCATTTGAGGGTATCCACATTAAAATTGGATGAAGGGTTTAGGAATTTCAGCTCCTTAACATGCGCCACCCTGTTTTTAAAGGGACCAAAAGTAATTGGACAATTGACTCCAAGGCTATTTCATGGACAGGTGTGGGCAATCCCTTCGTTATGTATTTCTCAATTAAGCAGATAAAAGGCCTGGAGTTGATTTGAGGTGTGGTGCTTGCATTTGGAAGGTTTTGCTGTGAAGTAAACATGCGGTCAAAGGAGCTCTCAATGCAGGTGAAACAAGCCATCCTTAAGCTGCGAAAACAGAAAAAACCATCAGAGAAATTGCTACAATATTAGGAGTGGCAAAATCTACAGTTTGGTACATTCTGAGAAAGAAAGAAAGCACTTGTGAACTCATCAATGCAAAAAGACCTGGGCGCCCACGGAAGACAACAATGGTGGATGATCGCAGAATAATCTCCATGGTGAAGAGAAACCCCTTCACAACAGCCAACCAAGTGAACAACACTCTCCAGGGGGTCGGTGTATCAATATCCAAATCTACTATAAAGAGAAGACTGCATGAAAGTAAATACAGAGGGTTCACTGCACGGTGCAAGCCACTCATAAGCATCAAGAATAAAAAGGCTAAACTGGACTTTGCTAAAAAAGCCAGCACAGTTCTGGAAGAACATTCTTTGGACAGATGAAACCAAGATCAACCTCTACCAGAATGATGGAAAGAGAAAAGTATGGTGAAGGCGTGGTACAGCTCATGATCCAAAGCATACCACATCATCTGTAAAACACGGCGGAGGCAGTGTGATGGCCTGGGCATGCATGGCTGCCAGTGGCACTGGGTCACTAGTGTTTATTGATGATGTGACACAGGACAGAAACAGCCGAATGAATTCTGAGGTATTCAGAGCCATACTGTGTGCTCAGATCCAGCCAAATGCAGCCAAACTGATTGGTCGTCGTTTCATACTACAGATGGACAATGACCCAAAACATAAAGCCAAAGCAACACAGGAGTTTATTAAAGCAAAGAAGTGGAATATTCTTGAATGGCCAAGTCAGTCACCTGATCTCAACCCAATTGAGCATGCATTTCACTTGTTAAAGACTAGAATTCAGACAGAAAGGCCCACAAACAAACAGCAACTGAAAACCACCGCAGTGAAGGCCTGGCAGAGCATCAAAAAGGAGGAAACACAGCGTCTGGTGATGTCCATGAGTTCAAGACTTCAGGCAGTCATTGCCAACAAAGGGTTTTCAACCCAAGTACTAAAAATGAACATTTTATTTAAAATTATTGCATCTGTCCAATTACTTTTGGTCCCTTTAAAAACAGGGTGGCACATGTTAAGGAGCTGAAACTCCTAAGCCCTTCATCCAATTTTAATGTGGATACACTCAAACGAAAAAGCTGAAAGTCTGAACTTCAACTGCATCTGAATTGTTTTGTTTAAATTTTGTGGTAATGTCTGTAACCAAAATTAGAAAAATGGTGTCTCTGTCCAAATATATATGGACCTAACTGTATATATACACACACACACACACACACACACTAGATGGTGGCCCGATTCTAAAGCATCGGGTATTCTAAAACATGCACGTCCACGTAGTATATTGCACAGCCCATGTAGTATATTGCCCAGCCACGTAGTATATTGCCCAGCCACGTAGTATATTGCCCAGCCACGTACTATATTGCCCAGCCACGTACTATATTGCCCAGCCACGTACTATATTGCCCAGCCACGTACTATATTGCCCAGCCACGTACTATATTGCCCAGCCACGTACTATATTGCCCAGCCACGTACTATATTGCCCAGCCACGTACTATATTGCCCAGCCACGTAGTATATTGCCCAGTCACGTAGTATATTGCCCAGTCACGTAGTATATTGCCCTGTCTCGTAGTATACAGCACAGAGCCACGTAGTATATTGCCCAGCCACGTAGTATATTGCCCAGCCACGTAGTATATTGCCCAGCCACGTAGTATATTGCCCAGCCACGTACTATATTGCCCAGCCACGTACTATATTGCCCAGCCACGTACTATATTGCCCAGCCACGTACTATATTGCCCAGTCACGTACTATATTGCCCAGTCACGTACTATATTGCCCAGTCACGTAGTATATTGCCCAGTCACGTAGTATATTGCCCAGCCACGTAGTATATTGCCCAGCCACGTAGTATATTGCCCAGTCACGTAGTATATTGCCCAGCCACGTAGTATATTGCCCAGCCACGTAGTATATTGCCCAGCCACGTAGTATATTGCCCAGCCACGTAGTATATTGCCCAGCCACGTAGTATATTGCCCAGACACGTATGTAACAGGTTAAAATAAAAAAGAAACATATACTCTCCCTCCGAGGGCCCCTTGTAGTCCTCTCGCCTGTGTGCGGTGCAGGCGGCAGCTTCCGGTCCCAGGGTTGGTATGAGCGCAGGACCTGTGATGACGTCGCGGTCATGACATGACATGACCGTGACGTCATGGAAGGTCCTTCTCGCATACCATTCTTGGCCCCGGAACCTGCCGCTTGCACTGCCGAGGAGAGGACTTGACAGCGGAGGGTGAGAATAACCTTTTTTTTTTAAATTATTATTTGTATCATTAGATCTTTTTACTATTGATGCCGCATACGCATCATCAATAGTAAAAAGTTGGTCACACAGGGTTAATAGCTGCGTTAATGGAGTGCGTTACACCGCGGTCCGGTAACGCTGGCATTAACCCTGTGTGAGGGCTGACCGGAGGGGAGTACGGAGCGGGCACTGACTGACTGCAGGGAGGAAAGAGCGGCCATTTTTCCGCCGGACTGTGCCGGTCGCTGATTGGTTGCGGCAAAACAGCCACGACCAATCAGCGACTTGGGTTTCCATGACAGACAGAGGCCGCGACCAATGAATATCTGTGACAGAAAGACAGACAGAAAGATGGAAGTGACCCTTAGACAATTATATAGTAGATAGATCTATATATATATATAATAAATATATATATATATATATAGATCTATATATAATAAATATATATATATAGATCTATATATATATATATATAATAAATATATATATATATATAATAAATATATATATATATATATATATATATATATATATATATATATATATCTACATATACATATATATATCTACATATACATATATACACATACATATATATATTTTTTTGTTACACTTCATTCCTCAAAAAGGTATTCAAATACCATCCATCAAATCTTACTTGCCAGCTCCTCGATATTTTTCACCAGGTCCTCTTTATCGGATATAATCTGTTTTAATTGTGGAAGATTCACAAACTGCTCCAGAAGAACATCCTCCTGCTCCATCATATCTGTGAGCTGTGACACGCTAAAGTATAGAAAAAAGAAACGTGTGTCGAAGACTTCTATGGAAATGTTAGGACAGTGTGCAGAATAAGGGGGGCACTGACCCTTATATAAGGGGTGGCACTGGGGAATACGATGTGTGTGTAAATTTACCATTATAACTGGCTAAAGAACGGATAATGGTCAGACATTCTGTCCTCTACACCCACCTTATCGCTATCAGAACCACACGGACTGTCACTAGAGTGTGGGCGGCATCATTGGGAGAAGGCAATGAAACTATATGCTGCAATATTGCAGGATGCAGTGTAAGAGAGCAAATGGTCACAGGTTCTAGTCCCCCAAAGGAGTAAAAAAAAAAAATAAAGCAAATAAATGTATATAATCCACTTTCCTCAATTTAAAAGTAGACACAAAAAGTAAGGAACATATTTGGCATTTCCATGTCCAGAAAAGTCTGATTTATCAAATTATTTATCCTACATGTTTAATGCCAAAGAAACCCCAAAACGGACAGATTTTTTTTCGCAGATGCATTCCCCCTCCAAAAATGTCATAAAAGCGACCACAGTGTAATATGCATCCTACAATGGTAAAATAAAAACATCATATAGGCGCAAAAAAACAAGTTCTTACACAACGCCATTAAAAGAAAGATAAAAAAAGATTTAACAGGTTACAGGTCTCAGAAAGTGACAACAGAAGTCAAACTAAAATAAAAAAATTCATTTTTTTTCACCACACAAAAATTAAATTTAGTTTTTTTTTTTTAATTTTAGCATTGAACAAAAAAAATACATATCTGGTATCACTAAAATCGCACTAACCTGAAGAATAATATTGTCAGGTCTTTTTTACAGTGCAACAAAAGCTATAAAAACAGAAACTATGGCAAAATTGTGTTGTTTTTTTATTTTAAATTTTTCTTTTCACAATTTCACCCCAGCTTAATTTTTCCTTGTTTTCCAGCACATATGTCGAATGAAAAAAAAAAAAAAAAAAAGTTATGCCTCTTGGAAGGAGGGAAGGAAAACAAGCAACATAGTATCCAATAACTAGTGTGACCGATGCGAGAGTAAGCACAGTGTGCACATGAACATACATTTATGTATATTTATAGAGTATAGAAAAATACAAACCTCAAGTCTGACAGCTCAGGAAACGTTTCTGGGAGATCAGGCATCTTGTATGTAAAGCCATTCACACCCACCTAAGAAATATATACAGGTACTTGTGAGAGGTTATAGCAACAGAACTGTTTGATGCCTAGGTTACCGGCCACCACTGCAGTCTATCAGCGGTGGCCAGTCTCCTAGGCAAGGAAGGTATGCTAGGAAGCTGTTTGCTATACAGCTTGTAAGTGCAGCTCTGAAGTTGGCCGGCTCCTGGTTCCAGTCAGCTTCGGTGCCCCTGTGCTCCTCCGATGCTGCAAAGTCAAAACGGTCTCTGCCGGCAGAATAGGAAAGCACATAGCTCAGACCAGCAGTGCGACCATGCTGCTGGTTTCAAAGGGTCAATCTTCAGGAGCGCACTGCTCCCAGCAAGCAGGTAGCCAGGAAGACAGAGGAGCAGTGTGCTCCTGATGAAACAAGATTAGAATAGCCCTTAAAGGGGTTGTCCGGTCTAAAACGGCACGTCTGCAGTCACTATGTGAATTATCACATAGCGCTCTGCTGTCCACAAGTATATGCACACTCTCGGCCAGAATCCGACCAGACCGTTTCCGGCCTCACACAATACACTTGTAGTCGGATTGCAGCCAGGAGCGTGCATATACTTGTGGCCACGTGACTGCTGCTCCCCCTGCCGACAGCGGAGAATCCTCACAGTGCGCAGTGCACACTATGTGAGGATTCATTAGCCTGCAGTCACATAGAGAGAACGAAGACTTGTTGTTTTAGGCTGGACAACCCCTTTAAAGAAACATCTTCCCTGCCCACCTTTAAAGTTTAGAAGGGAAAATAGAGGGTCGGCACTACATTTACCGGAGTGGCGCCAGTGGAGAAATAGCACTAGACAGAATCCCTATAAGGATGGCTCTAAAAGGATAACAGCAGAAATATGCCGGAAATGAGCCAGAAGTGAACAGAAGGTACGACTAACCACTTAATAAATGTACTAAATTTCTTTCCCTTTCCACCACACTTACTCTCATCATGCTGACATACGCTCTAACAGTTTTGGCTCCATTACTCCTCACTCTCCTTCGCTATCCCCAAAGCCCAGCACCCTCTAACCAAGTAATAATCTCTCCTTCCCTCTTACCTCCTCCGCTTACCTGCTCCTCAACCTCCTATCTCTTCTAATAAAACACAAAACAAGCCGCCCACTCTCCTGCTCTGTCTCTCTCGGCTTCCCCTAACTGCTGGTGACATATCTCCCAATCCTGGACCCCACAGCTCATACCTCCTATTACTACCCCCTCCTATCGCTCCCAACCCAATATAAACATCCAAAATCTTGCCCACCTCAAATCCATGCCCATGATGCCCAGCCCTCTGCAACCTCTCTGGATCACTATGGAAAGCCCGTTCCATCTGCAATAAACTCCACGTGATTCACAACCTCTTTATCTCTCGTAGTCTTTCCTTTCTGGGCATCACCGAAACATAGCTGACACACTCTGTCACAGCCTCCCCTGCTGCACTGTTACGGAGGCCTCCACTTTACCCACACTCCTTGCCCTGGCAACAAACATGGTGGAAGAGTGGGCCTTCTCCTTTCTTCCAAATGTACCTTTAACCCAATCCCACCTCTATCCTCCCTTATCCTCCCTCATTTGAAGTCCACTCTGTCCGCATCTACTCCCCCTACAACCTCCAAATGGCAATCATATACCGACCTCAGGCCCAAACACTGCCTTTATTGACCAATTCTTCACCTGGCTCCTTCACTTTCTGTCTGCTGACATTCCCACCATCATCATGGGTGACTTCAACATCCCCATTGACACCCACCAGTCAGCAGCCTCCAAACTCCTGTCCCTCACTTCATCTTTTGGACTTACTCAGTGGTCCTCCTCAGCCACCCACACAGACGGACATACATTAGACGTGGTCTTCACCCGTCTCTGCTCCCTATCTAACTTCACAACCTCCCCTCTCCCTCTATCTGACCACCATGTACTCACTTACTCACGCCTGTCCTCCTCACCTGTCATCCATGTCCAGCAACATGCGCACCCCTGCAGAAACCTCGCACACCTTGATATCCACTCACTCTCTGACTCTATCCTACCACTAGCATCCATATCCTCACTCCACGACACAGACACTGCCACTAGTTTCTACAATGCCACTTTTGCATCAGCCGTTGACTCGGTCGCCCCTGTCATGCATAGCAGAGTGCGACAAATCAATAGACAACCCTGGCAGAATAACATCACTAAAAAGCTTCGGCAAGTATCCAGAATTGCAGAACGGCGTTGGAAGAAAATGCATTCGCAAGATGATTTCACTGCACTCAAACAAGCAACACTCGCATTCAAATCAGCTCTCACCTCTGCTAAACAGGCCTACTTCACAACCCTCGTATCTTCCTTATCCCACCACCCCAAACAGTTTTTCAACACTTATTTACCTCCTCCGCCCACCACTGCCCCCTCCGAGTTCCCTAATCGTTGCCGAGGACTTTGCCACGCACTTCAAAAATAAGCTAGACCAAACAAGGCAAGTCTTTGTTGTCAAATCACCACAACCCCTTTGTATACCAGACCAGTGCCCAAACCCCATAACTTCCCTCTACAAAATCACTGAAGGGGAGCTTGCTCATCTTCTCTCCAAATCACACCTCACCACTTGTGCGCTTGACCCCATCCAAATTACTAAATGACTTGCTTAGAGCCAAAGCTAACAGACAATTCTCTATGCTCCTCCTTCTAGACCTGTCCTCTGCCTTCGACACAGTTGAACACTGCCTCTTACTACAGATCCTCTCCTCCTTTGGTGTCAAAGACCTTGCCCTATCTTGGATCTCCTCATTCCTTATCAACCACACATTTAGCGTCTCCCACTCCCACACTACCTCTTCATCTCTCCCCCTCTCTGTTGGAGTCCCTCAAGGCTCTGTCCTAGGACCCTTACTCTTCTCAATCTATACACTCGGCCTGGGACAACTCATGAGGTCCTATGGCTTCCAGTACCATCTATATGCCGATGACACTCAGATCTACCTCTCTGGCCCAGATGTCACCTCTCTGCTCTCCAGAATCCCAGAGTGTCTATCAGCCATATCCTCCTTCTACGCTCGCTTCCTCAAGCTCAATGTGGACAAAACTGAACTAATTATCTTTCCTCCATCTTGCATATCTTCCCTACCTGATTTATCAAAATAAATGAAATCATATTTTCCCCTGTCCCCAAAATCTGCTGCCTCAGAGTAACCCTTGACTCAGCCCTGTCCTTAAAACCGCACATCCAAGTTCTCGCCACCTCCTGTCACCTCCAGCTCAAAAATATTTCCAGAATCCGTCCTTTCCTTAACCCACACTCTACCAAAATGCTTGTGCATGCCCTAATCATCTCCCGCCTCGACTACTGCAACATCCTCCTCTGTGGCCTACCTTCTAACACTCTCGCACCCCTCCAGTCCATCCTTAACTCTGCTGCCCGACTAATTAATCTCTCTCCTCACTACACTCCTGCTTCCCCTCTTTGCTAATCCCTTCACTGGCTCCCAATTTCCCAGCGTATCCAGTTTAAACTACTAACACTGACCTACAAAGCCATCCATAATCTTTCTCCTCCGTATATTTCCAAACTAATCTCTCAATATCTTCCCTCATGTAATCTCCGGTCCTCCCAAGACCTCCTTCTCTCCTACATACTTATTCGCTCCTCACCCAATCGGTCCGTAGACTTCTCCCGAATATCCCCATCCTCTGGAATTCTGTGCCCCAACCCGTCCAGTTATCCACCACATTTGGATCCTTCAAAAGAAACCTGAAAACCCATCTCTTCAGGAAAGCTTAGAACCTGTAATGACCACACGGCCACCTCAACACCATCGGAGCTACTGCAACCCCCGACCTACTGTCTCCTTCCCCATAATCCTGAAGAATGTAAGCCCGCAAGGGCAGGGTCCTCGCCCCTCTGTACCAGTCTGTCATTGTTAGTTTTGTTTACTGTAAGTGATATTTGTACTTTGATGTAACCCCGTCTCATATACAGGACCATGGAATTAATGGTGCTATATAAATAAATAATAATAATCCAGCCACTCACATGCACTGAAGCCCATATTACGCACATATAGAAACAAATCAATGTTTCACCTAGAAAGCTTAAATCGTCATTTTTTGGCTTTTTCTGATGATGCGCACTTACTTCAGAAGTGGGGACAGGTACAGGCAGATCTGTAATCAGGCCGTATGCGGGGGCCGCGGCTTTGGCAGAGGCGTAGGTGGAAGGGACAGGTTCAGATACTGGCACCGATCTATTGTTATCTTGTGTAGGAAAAGGTGGAAGGAAAGAAAAGCCGGGATGGGGGTACGGAGGTCTCCCTGCGGGATTGCTGTACAAGCTGAAAGGCAAGAGAAGGTATCCGCCATTAGATTAGTATTCTCCCAAGCACGATCCTAATGAAACATGACATACAATATCTGTAGGCAATGGCCGAAGCCAACATGACAGCAGATAAATCACTACTATGTGCTGTAATTCTTCCGCTCTGCACATAGTGTACGGACAGATACAGGATTAACACACAGTTACCCTGCAATCCTATTAGCAGAGCAAAGAGGTTAATCTGCAGATAAGGTTAGTGACGGGCTAAAGGTACCTTCACACATAACGATATTGTTAACGATATCGTTGCTATTTGTGACGTAGCAACGATATCGTTAATGAAATCGTTATGTGTGACAGCGACCAACGATCAGGCCCCTGCTGGGAGATCGTTGGTCGCTGAATAAAGTCCAGAACTTTATTTCGTCGCTGGATCTCCCGTGGACATCGCTGGATCGGCGTGTGTGACACCGATCCAGCGATGTCTTCACTGGTAACCAGGGTAAACATCGGGTAACTAAGCGCAGGGCCGCGCTTAGTAACCCGATGTTTACCCTGGTTACCATGCTAAAAGTAAAAAAAAAACAAACACTACATGCTTACCTACCGCTGTCTGGCCTCCAGCGCTGCGCTCTGCACTCCTCCTGTACTGGCTGTGAGCCGGAAAGCAGAGCGGTGACGTCACCGCTCTGCTTTCCGGCTCCCAGACAGTACAGGAGGAGAGCAGAGAAGCAGAGCGCAGCGCTGGAGGACAGACGGCTGTAGGTAAGTATGTACTGTTTGTTTTTTTTTTTACTTTTAGCATGGTAACCAGGGTAAACATCGGGTTACTAAGCGCGGCCCTGCGCTTAGTTACCCGATGTTTACCCTGGTTACCGGCATCGTTGGTCGCTGGAGAGCGGTCTGTGTGACAGCTCTCCAGCGACCAAACAGCGACGCTGCAGCGATTCGGATCGTTGTCGGTATCGCTGCAGCGTCGCTTAATGTGAAGGGGCCTTAAGTGAGGACACTATGTAACCTGTACTCCGCCTTACCAGGTCTCTACTGCTAGTGTAGCCGCAATGCATGGTGCACAGTGGTGAGAAAGGTCGGGGTCTCGCTCACCCGCAGCAGCAACATAAGTCCGTGGATGTAACGTAGTTAACAAGGCTGAAAAAAGACATTTGTCCATCTAGTTCAGCCTATATTTCGTCAGAATAAATCCCCAGATTCTCACTGCTCTAAAAGTAAAGAATCCTCTTCTGTGTTGGTGGAAAAACCTTCTCTCCTCCAGACGCAGAGAATGTCCCCTTGTGAATGTCACCCCCCTTGTGAACGTCACAGTATGGAAGTTGTTGGCCAAACACCCCTCTTCCTGCAGTCCTCCAGCCAGTGCACTCCAGCCATCTTCGGACAGCGCTTACAAGCTCTATTGGGAAGGACTTGTAGCACTGCGCCTATTTTGCCACTGCTGATGAAGAAAACAAAACTAAAAATCCTTCCATAATTGAAAAAGGAAAGGATATTTAGTAAATTGCAAAGCTGCTTGATTTTACAAACACTTTGTAATTTCACAAGGGAATAACCCTTTAAACTTGAGGATCCTCCACCATAACAATGAAAGGTTCAGAGATCTCAGGACAGGAATGTAAACAACTAAGAAAACACTGAACAGCACTGCAATATAATTACTTACTAGGGGAAAGAACCAGAGGTTGGGGCCAGGGTCGGAGGACTTTTCCAAAACTCTTCTAGTAAATTCTGGACTATTTTCCCAAGATCTGAGTGCATAGTAAACTAAAAAAGAGAAAATTGTTCAGCTGTTAATGGCTGTAAAGTCTCATCAGCTAGTGATTCATGTGACTAATGGCACAACACCCCCTAACAAGGTCAGAGCTGTATGGCTTTATACAGAGCACATAAAGTATGGCAGTATCAGTGATCCAGCAGGCTGGAGGGCGCAGCGAGACCCTCGAGAGCAGGAGCCACTGGCAATCACTTCTCCATCACGATATCCCTCAGTAATGACACAAAACAAAACCCCACCGGCCTTATGTGTGAACCCGACATTAAAAATCTAATCTATAAGAAGAAATCTAAAACGTTCCTTTTATATAGTTCTCCTGAGTGGAGATCTGTGACAAAGACCCCGGCTACTAAAATAAAGAGGTGTATTCCCTAGGAGATAAGAATACTGTGGCATCTTCTTCCCAGGTCCCCTGCGCTGATCTTCTGGAAATGTCTGGATACACGGACCACGGGGCACTGCCATGCTCCTGGTCACAGTGATTCTGCCTACTGTCAGCACTGATCAGACACCGACAAGGAGGAGGGTAACGCCCCGTTGTCAATTTACAAGTTAAAAGACAAACTCTGCAGATCTGTGATTTTATGGGGGCTAAAGCTTACTAGATCAGACGTGATGTGACAGATCTGCTTTATAAGAAAAAACACCCCAGTCATGAAAAGGTTAAACGCCAACACTCTTCAGCCCAGTGCTCCTTACGTTATGTACTAAGGGACAGGTCACGTTGGTGCCTTGCTTGTCCACGAGGTGATGTCTTATCGGTGGAAAGATGGTGATCAGAGGCTTGTCTTGAGGAAACTGTTGAGGAAGTAATCTGCAATAAAACCAGAAAGTATTAAAGCCGGACGCGGATACATGACTGCGGCCCACATGTGCCAGGTCTGGGGCGTTCCGGACCCCGCACCCTCATCGCAATGTAAAATATACTTAGGTGGCACATAGTGTGAGGCATCAAGGGAGCGGTCAGCAGCATTACATATGATCAGAGGGGGACGATAAGATCCAATGTGACCATCATGGCAAATCTAGTGTAGGAAACATATGTAAATCAGGCTGGAAGTGCACTGGGGGCGTGTCACTGGACGGCTGCTTCCAAGTGCACTGACACGCCCCCACTGCACTCCCCGACCAATCTGCATACACTAGATTTCCCATGACTGGCATATCGGATATCTACAGAAAAGGTATCATATTTTAAGGAGGGACGATCGAAGACACAGCTATGCCACACTTCCATATGTAAAAGGGAGCTGAGAGGACCCTTTAAGCCACCATATTGATTTCCTGTGAATTCTTATGAATATCAATTAAACATCTTATGTTAATACGAGCCGTGAAGCAATATCATTTCATGGCTTCATTTCATGACCTGACTACAGCTGACAAGTCACTGCAGGTGCTGATTACACGCAGTGGGGCATTTATCAATGGCGGGGGACACAGATATTCTAGAAGCAGTGATCATGGTCTGCTTGTTCAGGCACTGTCCACTACCTTGATATTGATGATAGGTCTCTAACATGGAATCAGTGGGGGCCATCACCACAAGTGAATAGGAGCTGTGCGGCCTCTCTGGGCAGCGGGTGTCAGAACCCCCATCAATTAGATATTGATAACCAAAGCTGAGCTGATCAATATCAAAGTAGTGGACCATCCCTTTAATTCCCATTAGGTTCCTCTTTTGGTTATGCACCAGATAGCCCTTTAATAACTCTGACCAATGTAACGTAATCTCTAAACTAAAACAAAAGCACTCCGCTTCACTTACATATTTATGCTGATGGTGAAATTCTTGAAGGTGACGGGCAGTCTGTACTCCACATCTTTCTGAATTTCAGAAATACTGGAAAGAAAAAAAAAAAAAGAAAAATTAATGTAGACCATTCTACAAACTGAAAACACAGGTGGATATGTGTAAAGCTAACTGATGCTCCAGCATTGTGGGTGTTGGACCGTGCAGTCCTATAAGACACGATTTGTCTGCTGCCTCAATGAATTGAATGTTTCTATTGAATTGGCCTTGCCATAGCCCCTAATAGCGATCTGGGTCCGATTCGGCAGAGTGGCAGGAGGTCCGGCCAATCTGACCACATTATGGATACAAAAAGCTCCATATCACGACCACAAGAAAAAGGCCGAACCAAGAAGTGTGATAACAGGAGGCAGAGAGAGAATAACACCAGGAGGACTGCAGAATGCAGCATCAAGAGACACATGAAATGTTGCCATGGATTGGAAGTAATAACCATCCCAGACATCAGGTTCCCCTTTGAGAGGTCACAAGATAATATCTGAAGGCCCTAAAATGGAGATCTGGCAGCAGGTTTTGCTACTCCATCGACATGACGTAGAGGCAGAGACCTGATTCCGGCTGTGTCACAAAAGGTACTTTCACACATAACGATATTGTTAACGATATCGTTGCTTTTTGTGACGTAGCAACGATATCGTTAATGAAATCGTTATGTGTGACAGCGACCAACGATCAGGCCCCTGCTGGGAGATCGTTGGTCGCTGAATAAAAGGCCCCTTCACATTAAGCGACGCTGCAGCGATACCGACAACGATCCGGATCGCTGCAGCGTCGCTGTTTGGTCGCTGGAGAGCTGTCACACAGACAGCTCTCCAGCGACCAACGATGTTGGTAACCAGGGTAAACATCGGGTAACTAAGCGCAGGGCCGCGCTTAGTAACCCGATGTTTACCCTGGTTACCATCCTAAAAGTAAAAAAACAAACAAACACTACATACTTACATACAGCCGTCTGTCCTCCAGCGCTGTGCTCTGCACTACTCCTGTACTGGCTGTGAGCACAGCGGCCGGAAAGCAGAGCGGTGACGTCACCGCTCTGCTTTCCGGCTGACCGACGCTCACAGACAGTACAGGAGGAGTGCAGAGCACAGCGCTGGAGGACAGACGGCTGTATGTAAGTATGTACTATTTGTTTTTTTTTACTTTTAGGATGGTAACCAGGGTAAACATCGGGTTACTAAGCGCGGCCCTGCGCTTAGTTACCCGATGTTTACCCTGGTTACCGACATCGTTGGTCGCTGGAGAGATGTCTGTGTGACAGCTCTCCAGCGACCAAACAGCGACGCTGCAGCGATCCGGATCGTTGTCGGTATCGCTGCAGCGTTAATGTGAAGGGGCCTTTAGGGTAGGTTTCCACGGTCAGGATTGCATCAGGATTTGCACCTGAGGTCACTGGCACGTCACCTGTGTTTTGGATGCATTTTTTTCATGCGGATTTGTGTGTGTTTTTTGTAAGCTAAATAAATATATACAAAAAAAAAAATAAAAAAAAAAGAATTGTGATGTTATTTCTTGTCAACTTTTTCTATTACATACTCCACTGAAGAATAATATTTACACACACAGCTAGATATTAGATAGCTAGATAATAAATACCGTAGATAGATACGACAGATAATTAGATACGATAGATAATAGATAGATAAATACGATAGACAGATCTACAGATAGATCTATCGATCTATCTAGTTAGAAAAAATGGAACAGAACTAAAAGTTAAATGGGTGCAAAGTCTCACAGCAATCAATCCATACTTGCCAACATATAGTAGTAAAAAACGGAAGGCAGAACTCCAAAAAAATAGTTTCAAAATAAGGTGGACTTTATTAGGTCCATATGGCGTGGCGACGTTTCGGCTATAAGCCTTTTTCAAGCCTATCGATCTATCTATCCATCTATTATTCTTTTATCGATATATCTATCGATAGATGTATCTATTGATAGATAAATATATCTATAGATACCTAGATATATCGAGAGATAATAGATAGATATATCGATATACGATAGATAGAGATAGATAGATAGATAGATAGATACCACAGATAATACCAAGCCCGATGTTTAGTAATAAACATAATAAAATGGTACATAAAGAGTTAGGCCGGGATCACACATGCGAGAAACTTGGATGAGTCTCGCACCTCAATACCCGGCACTGCCACCGGCACGCGGGACCGGAGTGTGCAGCTGCATGTGTTTCTATGTAACTGAACGCTCCGGTCCCGAGTGCCAGCGGCAGTGACGGGTATTGAGGCCTTCAGCGCAATATGTTTAATTAAAAAAAAAATTTTGAAAAAACCAAAAACGATGTTTGTAGCCTGGGAAGGGGTTAATACCCATGGAGCTTCCCAGGCTATGAATATCAGCCAGCAACTGTATATTTAGCCTTTACTATTAAGAGAGGGGGATCCCCCAAAAAATGACATGGGGTCCCCCTATAATTTATAGCCAGAAAGCCTAAGCAGACAGCTGCGGGCTGATATTCATAGCCTAGAGAGGGGCCATGGATATTGTCCCCCCCCCTGGCTACAAATACCAGTCCGCAGCCGCCCCAGAAATGGCACATCTATATACATAATTGTCTAAGGGGTACTTCCGTCTGTCTGTCTGTCCTTTGTCACGGATATTCATTGGTCGTGGCCTCTCTCTATCATGGAAATCCAAGTCGCTGATTGGTTATGGCTGCTTTGCGGCGACCAATCAGCGACGGGCACAGTCCGGAAGAAAATGGCCGCTCCTTCCTCCCCGCAGTCAGTGTCCCCGGCGCTCCGCTCCCCGCAGTCAGTGTCCCCGGCGCTCTGCTCCCTGCAGTCAGTGTCCCCGGCGCCTGCTCCATACTCCCCTCCGGTCACCGCTAACACAGGGTTAATACCGGCGGTAACGGACCGCGTTATGCCGCGGGTAACGCATTCCGTTACCGCTGCTATTAACCCTCTGTGTACCCAACCTTTTACTATTGATGCTGCCTATGCGGCATCAATAGTAAAAGAAAGTAATGTTAAAAATTATAAAAAAAAAAAAAAACCTGCTATACTCACCCTCCGTTGTCCGCTCAGCCGCTCGTGCCTGCCGCCATCTTCTTTTCCCAGCGATGCTTTGCAAAATTACCCACAAGACCCAGCGGTCTCGCGAGACCGCTAAGTCATATGGGTAATTTCACAAAGCATCCGGGGAACGCAAGATGGCGGCAGCCGCGCGCCCATCTGCACAGCGCCGTTGGATCCCAGGAAGCGGAGAGACGGGACCCTGAGGAGCAGCGACCAGAATGGTGAGTATGTTCAACTACAAGGGGCCCTCGGATCGTTAGGTGAGTATGTTTATTTTTTTAACCTGTGACATACGTGGCTCGGTAATATACTACGTCACTGGGCAATATACTATGTGGCTCTGTGCTGTATACTACAAAGCTGTGCAATATACTACATCGCTGTGCAATATACTACGTCGCTGTGCAATATACTACCTCGCTCTGCAATATACTACGTGGCTCTGTGTTTTATACTACGCGGCTGGGCAATATACTACGTGTATGTGCTGTATACTACGTCGCTGTGCAATATACTACGTGGCTCTGTGCTGTATACTATGTGGCTGGGCAATATACTACGTCGATCAGCAATATACTACGTGGACATGCATATTCTAGAATACCCGATGCGTTAGAATCGGGCCACCATCTAGTCTGTAAGATACGCCAATTCCGGCGTTTAGCCTCTCTCTTCCCACTGCCCTGTAGCGGTGGCATATGGGGTAATAAGGGGTTAATGTCACCTTTGTAAGGTGACATTAAGTCAGCTTAGGCCTCTTTCACACATTTGTTTTTTTAGAATCAGTCACAATCCGTCGTTTTTTCCCATAGACTTGTATTAGCGACAGATTGTGACGGATGGCCTTCAGTTTAGTCGTTGTCCGTCGAACAGAGACAATGTACATACTAACGTTGCCCGGAACCCAGTTTTCCTTTCAGGAAACACACGCTCTCTCTCTCAATTCCAGCTGCAACTACTTCAACGGACCCGTTAAAAAAAAAAAAAACGGATCCACTGCATCAGTTTTTCACAATCGGCACAGGATCCGCCCTTTCAAGACTTTGATGGATTGTGACTGATTCTAAAAAAACGGATGTGTGAAAGAGGCCTTAGTAATGGAGAAGCGTCAACAAGAAACCTACCATTACTAATCGGTTTTACCACATCTAATGATAGTCTATGGTAAATTACGGAGCATCGCCGCATTGTAAACAGACATGCTGCGTTCTGGAAAGATTTGCTGCATGTCAGTTTACGTGGGTCTGCCACCTGCGTGTTTTAACACTAGAAGTCCCAGAGAGGGGTCATTTAACATTTCTACCTTTGGCACCCAGAGAGCTCGAAACTTCTGGGACTTCTAGTGTTAATGCATAGTGGAGATGGGGTTTCAGCAAATCCCCTCCACTATGCTGTAACATCTAGACGCTGCGTGTTTGACGCTGCGGCTCTTCACGGAGCGTTTCCTGACTGTGGAAACACACCCTTACTGTGCTGCTGGCTGCAGTTTTGATAAATGTTACTTTTCTGTGCTGCAGACCCAGCAGTGCTCTAAATGCTCAGCTCTGTATAACCCCGCCCACACCACTGATTGGCAGCTTTGTGTGCTTTGTGCCAATCAGTGGTGGGGGCGTGGTTATACAGAGCTCATGAATATGGAGGACTACATGACAGCTAGTCCTCTAGTGATAATCTCCTCCAACTAGTGTAAGTGACACATCGCTGGAATCAGGGTCTCTGGCCCTACATTATGCTGCTCTCAGATAACATGGCAGAAATCTGGTGACAGATTCCCTTTTAGCTCTCCTCCCTAGTAATCAGGAAAAGAGACGACAATTTTGAGGTCTGTGCAAAGCGAAAGGGACACCTACCTAGGTTCACTGATTGTCTGCTGAAATAAAAAAAAATCTACTTTCTGAATTCAGAATAGAAAAACCAGTGGCTGAGCCTTTATATATAGAAGTGGGATGACGTTGCTGATCGGGTGATGACTACTGAGTCACATGAATGTGTTATTACAGCACGGCAGAGATCCAGGAAGCACATACACGTCCTGATAACTATTCGTGCCGGTGACCGGACAGCCCCCTACCCTGCAGCTACAGAACATGGTGCTAGATGTTCTGTAAGGAAAAGTGTGGGACGAGGAGCTCACGAGACGACTAGAATAAGCCTCTCCTTATATATAACACTGTGCCGGGGGGGTCCGACCCCACTGACCTTACATTGTGATCTATGGACCTCCGTTATTGTGACCTTTCTTTTCTAAAATGTAATGAAGGCATAGTGATATTACTGAACTGCCAGGACTTGTACCGAGACATAAAAGGAAAGAGTCGCGGCTCCTCCATGCGGTGTCCCTGCACAGCGACGCTCCCGATTATCAGCTGTGCAGGGACACGACGCAGCTCCAGACACAGACATAATGGCCGCGAGGGGCGAATGTGCAGGAGAAAAGCCAAAAGGGACCTCACTTCTCTGCTCGGCCTACTGGACCCAATGGTCTGAATGCTACGGCATATGCTAGCTACAGGGAATATTATTCTGCCATGGAAACAAAGAAAAACAAACTGCAAACAGCAGCCATTAATATTTAGATTTGTCATGAACATAAAACCGCAATCTAGGACCAGTAAGTCCATTTCCAGCCTACTTTACGTTATATTGAGATGTGTGTGTGTGCCATATATTAGCAAAACTACGCGAAATATATGTTAAAATACACTATAGTACAATATTAGCATCCTGTCCCTTTAAAACTGTAAATACATCTGTCACCATAGTAACAGCATTCATAAACAGCCAATAGGATTGCTCGGTTTTAATTTGAAAAAATAAAAAGGTTCTATGTGGTCAGTTTGTTCCATCTCATCTGAGTGTGAAGACAGACAGCAGCGATCAGCGAGAGATTCCAGGTATAACCCTGCTCTCATATAACGGACGGACCCCACATCCCACCACACGCACCCAGAGACCACCACTCACAGGAATGGTCACATTTATCAGGACATACGTCATCATTTCCCCAACACATGAGACGCTGGGACACCAGTGGGGGGCCGGCATCTGTTACATCTCCACCGGTCTAAAAGGCATCACCTATCCAGAAATCAGTGGCCACTTGTTCCAACTAGACATCCCCTTTAACGGAAGGGATCACATATTTATCAATCAGTATATTATTCATTTCCCAGTAACGCTCGCGAGTATATAGCCCACCTAAGTCAGAGAAACCCCCCTGCTGACGGCTCCTGATGCTTTATAGGATGTGGATCGGTTTCTACAAGTGGAGCTATCAGCGGACACCATGGGGATCGGGCATTCTGCCAGCGCTGGACCAGGTAGGATCCATCAGTCTGTGGGATCTGACCCTTCTCTATGCTGCTGTTATGTGGGGTCTTCAGCTTCACTTTAACCCCTTCCAAACATGTCCAAGCTAGGTTTTTGTGTTTTTTTTTACGTGTGAGGTCTTGTTATTTGCGGGACGAGTTGTACTTATAAATGACACCAATCACATTACCACATTGTGTACTGAAAAATGGGGAAATGGGGAAAAAAAATCTAAGTGCAGTAAAATTGGGGAAACAAAACAGGAAGTGTGACATTAGTTTGTAGGAACCGTTTTAACAATGTACATTGTGTGATAAAAAAATTTTTTTTTGCCGCATTGTGGGAAAAGAAAAAAATGCAATTTGGTTTTTTTTTTTTTCTGTTTACCGATCAGGGTAATTAGTTTTATATTTTGATGGATCGGACATACGAATATACCAAGTGTCTGCTTTTATTATCTTTCTTTTTAGTTGGATGTGAATTGAAAGTGTGGGGTTTTCTTCATATTTTTTTTTAGACTTTTTAGCATATTTGCATACATCATCTGATCGCTTGTGCTATATACAGCTATACCACAGCAATGCTCCATGTAGTACACAAATGAAGCTCCATGATGACTCAAGTCAAGGAGGTCATCAACAGACCCCCGGCTGTCACAGCCATCCATTGGCGCCCTATGATGGCGTCACAGGGACACCGATGGGCGCATGAAATGACGAGCCCCAATGCCAGCTTCCTGTGAATGCTGTAGTCAGACTGACAGCAGCATGTGACAGGTTAACAGTCGTTGTTTGTCACAGCCACTATCTGCCTTGCATGGGGCGAGCTGACCCTGTGAGCCTGCTCCATACACCCTATACTGACTTACGCCATGCAAGTACGGCGGATGTTGGTAAGGAGATCAAGGGGTTCTCCAGCTTTGGCGACATTTTTGTTTTCAACTTCAGTGCAATTATTTTGGGCTAAAACAAATTTTTGTAATTGTGTTTCATTAAAAATGTTGCCCCCAAAAGCCTCTGTGCTGTACTGTCACTTGCTGGCTGCGGAATTACCTAACTGAGAATCTATCAGTGAGCATCTTCTGATGATGCTTCTCCCGTCACCCCTCCTCCAGAAGGAGCGCCTGATGGTGACCAGCCCCATTGCCCAAAGATATGCCATAACTGATGAAGAACGAGCCAGGGAGAAAAGGAAAAGGGAAGAAAGAGGCAAAAAACTAAAACTGGGCAACTACCTGGATGAAGAGGAAGAAGAGGAAGAGAAGGTGGCAAAGAAGATTAAACTGGGCAACTACCTGGATGAAGAGGAAGAGGAGGAGAAGGTGGCTAAGAAGATTAAACTGGGCAACTACCTGGAAGAAGAGGAAGAGGAGGAGAAGGTGGCAAAGAAGATTAAACTGGGCAACTACCTGGAAGAAGAGGAAGAGGAGGAGAAGGTGGCAAAGATTAAACTGGGCATCACGGAAGATGAATTAAGACGCAAGACCCTAAAAGAACTGTGCGCCTGGCTGGATGAAGAGGAGGAAGAAGAGGAAACCGAGGAAGAAAAAAGGAAAAAAGAGGAGAAAGCAGAGAGGACGAAACTCTACATAAGGATCCCTACAAGCAGCACATGAAGCAGGACCAGGCCGACATCAGCCATTACATCAGCCGGTATATGAGAGAAAAGAGGAACATCATGTGGACCGTCCTGCTGGGACCTCTCTGCCGATAACTTCACATACGGCAATACCGGCAGGTAAGTATAAAACCACCGGGAATAATAAGAGCAGGATAGTAGTAATATAGCGGTAGTATATCAGTGTTAGTGTAATAAGAGTAATAATATTAGTGATAATAGCAAGAAAGTAATAAAAATAGTAATAATATAACAGTAGTAATAGTAGTAGGTAGAATAGCAGTGTGATCCGGGGTTCTCGGACTGATCGCCCTTTCTCGGGGTCAAGAAGGAATTTTCCCCCTGAGACACAACTTGGCTGAAGGTGTCCAGGGGTTTTCGCCTTCTTCTGGATCAACACTGTAGGTATAGGGTAGTATAAGTAGTGATAGAGAAGAATAATACTGTAATAAAATAGCAGGATATTAATAGTAACAATATAAAATAGTTGTGTTTAGAAAAAGAATAAAAACCTAAATAAATATAATTCTAGAAAAGTTAGGATAGGAATGTAATAAAATAGCAGAACATTAATAATAGTATAAAATCTATAAAAATAACTAAACCTTATATTAAAATATAAATAACAATAGTCATAGAATTAGTAGTGTAATATTAATTAGATAACTAATAATAATGTAATTAGGTTTGATCCAGGGTTCTCGGACTGATCGCCTTTTCTCGGGGTCAAGAAGGAATTTTTCCCCTGAGACACAAATTGGCTGAAGGTGTCCAGGGGTTTTCGCCTTCTTCTGGATCAAGTATCTTCTGGGTAGTATAAGTAGTGATAGGGAAGAAGAATAATACTGTAATAAGATAGGATATTAATAATAATAATTATTATAGAAGTAGTTCAGTTATTTTAAGTGGTGATAGAAAAGTTAGATTAGTAACATAATAAGATAGCAGGACATAGGACACAGATATAAAAACTATAAAAAAAACAAAAAAACCTAAATTAAAATAGTAGCAGTAGAACTTGTAGTGTAATATTAATTAGATAGCTAGTAATAACGTAATTAGCTTTGATCCAGGGTTCTCGGACTGATCGCCTTTTCTCGGGGTCAAGAAGGAATTTTTCCCCTGAGACACAAATTGGCTGAAGGTGTCCAGGGGTTTTTGCCTTCTTCTGGATCAAAAATAACATTAGGCATTATTTATTAGGATTTTATTAGCACCACTATTAGAATAAGAAGGGTAATAATAATAATAATAATAATAATAATAAAAAAGAATGTAACAGGTGTAAATTTCTATATATAATGGTGCATTAATAATAAAAATGTTAGAAATTTTAAGAGATTAGTGAGTTAGTAAGATAGTGTTAAGTTAGTGTAGGGACCCATCTGAAGAGGTCGCCTTGACGTTGGCAGATGGGCTCGCACATATTGATCTCTATGTGCGCTAAGAACCTCATGTTTACTTGTAGTGAAAATACAGAACAAATATCATTTCGAATATGCCTAAATCAAAAACATAGTCAGCATCTAGGTGGTTAGACAGGAGAGGACTTTCCCTTCATCCAATGGCTCCTCATCAATTTGATTGAAGGTGCTGATGGATTGCTGCTGTTCGTCCTTCGCAGGTGAAGACGACCATGACTTCAGGGTTTAGAAGCTCGGTAGCTGTGGGTCTGGAGGCCCCATGACTACCATATTACTTTATAATAATAATCTTTATTTATTTATATTACTGCCTCTATTCGACCCTGCCAGAGACCTAATAGCATACCTGTCACAGCTTTGCTGACTGTTCTGCAGCTATTAGTCATACCGCTGCTGCCCATCAGATCTGACACTGCTGCTATATCCAATGTCATGGATATTTATATTTATTTATACACTTTATCCAATATAAAGTGTATAATACACACTTTAGGGCGCACATGTGGGCACTGGTATAATACACACTTTAGGGCACACATGTGGGCACTGGTATAATACACACTTTAGGGCACACATGTGGGCACTGGTATAATACACACTTTAGGGCACACATGTGGGCACTGGTATAATACACACTATGGGGCACACATGTGGGCACTGGTATAATACACACTTTAGGGCACACATGTGGGCACTGGTATAATACACACTATAGGGCGCACATGTGGGCACTGGTATAATACACACTTTAGGGCGCACATGTGGGCACTGGTATAATACACACTTTAGGGCACACATGTGGGCACTGGTATAATACACACTATTGGGCACTGGTATAATACACACTATAGGGCACACGTGGGCATTGGTATAATACATGCACTTTTGGGCACACATGTGGGCACTAGTATAATACACACTTTAGGGCACACATGTAGGCACTGGTATAATACACACACTATAGGGCACACATGTGGGCACTGCTATAATACACACTATAGGGCACACATGCGGGCACTGGTATAATACACACACTATAGGGCACACATGTGGGCACTGGTATAATACACACACTAGAGGGCACACATGTGGGCACTGGTATAATACACACACTATAGGGCACGGGTATAATACACACACTATAGGGCACACATGTGGGCACTGGTATAATACACACACTACAGGGCACGGGTATAATACACACATTATAGGGCACACATACGGGCACTGGTACAATACACACACTATAGGGCACACATGCGGGCACTGGTATAATACACACACTATAGGGCACGGGTATAATACACACACTATAGGGCACACATGCGGGCACTGGTATAATACACACACTATAGGGCACACATGCGGGCACTGGTATAATACACACACTATAGGGCACACATGCGGGCACTGGTATAATACACACACTATAGGGCACACATGCGGGCACTGGTATAATACACACATGCGGGCACTGGTATAATACACACACTATAGGGCACACATGCGGGCACTAGTATAACACACACTATAGGGCACGGGTATAATATTATCATGATTAAGGGTGCTGCGTCACCTGAAACGCGTAGATAGTGTTTTTTACCTATATTGTGCTGATGTTTTATCCTCTGCTTCTTACATGAAGTGAATAAAGTATTTAGTTTTTACTTTTCACTGCTTCGTTGAGCTGGAATTCCCTTTTTCTTTTCACGGGTATAATACACACACTATAGGGCTCACATGCGGGCACTGGTATAACACACACTATAGGGCACACATGCGGGCATTCCGTATAATACACACACTATAGGGCTCACATGTGGGCACGGGTATAACACACACTATAGGGCTCACATGCGGGCACTGGTATAATACACACACTATAGGGCACACATGCGGGCACTGGTATAATACACACACTATAGGGCACACATGTGGGCACTGGTATAATACACACACTATAGGGCACACATGCGGGCACTAGTATAATACACACACTATAGGGCACGGGTATAACACACACTATAGGGCACACATGCGGGCACTGGTATAACACACTATAGGGCTCACATGCGGGCACTGGTATAATACACACACTATAGGGCACACATGCGGGCACTGGTATAATACACAAAACTATAGGGCACACATGCGGGCACTGGTATAATACACACACTATAGGGCACACATGCGGCACTGGTATAATACACACACTATAGGGCACTGGTATAATACACACACTATAGGGCACACATGCGGGCACTGGTATAATACACACACTATAGGGCACTGGTATAATACACACACTATAGGGCACACATGCGGCACTGGTATAATACACACACTATAGGGCACTGGTATAATACACACACTATAGGGCACACATGCGGCACTGGTATAATACACACACTATAGGGCACTGGTATAATACACACACTGTAGGGCACACATGCGGGCACTGGTATAATACACACACTATAGGGCACACATGCGGGCACTGGTATAATACACACACTATAGGGCACACATGCGGGCACTGGTATAATACACACACTATAGGGCACTGGTATAATACACACACTATAGGGCACACATGCGGCACTGGTATAATACACACACTATAGGGCACTGGTATAATACACACACTATAGGGCACACATGCGGCACTGGTATAATACACACACTATAGGGCACTGGTATAATACACACACTGTAGGGCACACATGCGGGCACTGGTATAATACACACACTATAGGGCACACATGCGGGCACTGGTATAATACACACACTATAGGGCTCACATGCGGGCACTGGTATAACACACTATAGGGCTCACATGCGGGCACTGGTATAATATACACACTATAGGGCACACATGCGGGCACTGGTATAATACACACACTATAGGGCACACATGCGGGCACTGGTATAATACACACACTATAGGGCACTGGTATAATACACACACTATAGGGCACACTTGCGGCACTGGTATAATACACACACTATAGGGCACTGGTATAATACACACACTATAGGGCACACGTGCGGGCACTGGTATAATACACACACTAAAGGGCACACGTGCGGGCACTGGTATGATACACATTATAGGGCACTGGTATAATACACGCACTATAGGGCACGGGTATAACACACACTGTAGGGCACACATGCGGGCACTGGTATAACACACACTATAGGGCACACATGCGGGCATGGGTATAACACACACTATAGGGCATACATGCGGGCACGGGTATAACACACACTATAGGGCATACATGCGGGCACGGGTATAACACACTATAGGGCACACATGCGGGCACGGGTATAACACACAATATAGGGCACGGGTAGAACACACACTATAGGGCATACATGCGGGCACAGGTATAATACACACTATAGGGCACTGGTATAACACACTATAGGGCACACATGCGGGCACGGGTATAACACACTGTAGGGCACACATGCGGGCACTGGTATAACACACACTATAGGGCTCACATGCGGGCACGGGTATAACACACACACTATAGGGCACACATGCGGGCACTGGTATAATACACAATATAGGGCACAGGTATAACACACACTATAGGGCACACATGCGGGCACTGGTATAACACACACTATAGGGCACACATGCGGGCACTGGTATAACACACACTATAGGGCTCACATGCGGGCACGTTTATAACACACACACTATAGGGCACACATGCGGGCATTGGTATAATATACACACTATAGGGCACACATGCGGGCACTGGTATAATACACACACTATAGGGCACACATGCGGGCACTGGTATAATACACACACTATAGGGCACACATGCGGGCACTGGTATAATACACACACTATAGGGCACACATGCGGGCACAGGTATAATACACACTATAGGGCACTGGTATAACACACTATAGGGCACACATGCGGGCACGGGTATAACACACTGTAGGGCACACATGCGGGCACTGGTATAACACACACTATAGGGCACACATGCGGGCACGGGTATAACACACACTATAGGGCTCACATGCGGGCACGGGTATAACACACACACTATAGGGCACACATGCGGGCACTGGTATAATACACAATATAGGGCACAGGTATAACACACACTATAGGGCACACATGCGGGCACTGGTATAACACACACTATAGGGCACACATGCGGGCACTGGTATAACACACACTATAGGGCACACATGCGGGCACTGGTATAACACACACTATAGGGCTCACATGCGGGCACGTTTATAACACACACACTATAGGGCACACATGCGGGCATTGGTATAATATACACACTATAGGGCACACATGCGGGCACTGGTATAATACACACACTATAGGGCACACATGCGGGCACTGGTATAATACACACACTATAGGGCACACATGCGGGCACTGGTATAATACACACACTATAGGGCACACATGCGGGCACTGGTATAATACACACACTATAGGGCACACATGCGGGCACTGGTATAATACACACACTATAGGGCACACATGCGGGCACTGGTATAATACACACACTATAGGGCACACATGCGGGCACTGGTATAATACACACACTATAGGGCACACATGCGGGCACTGGTATAATACACACACTATAGGGCACACATGCGGGCACTGGTATAATACACACACTATAGGGCTCACATGCGGGCACTGGTATAATACACACACTATAGGGCACACATGCGGGCACTGGTATAATACACACACTATAGGGCACACATGCGGGCACTGGTATAATACACACACTATAGGGCACACATGCGGGCACTGGTATAATACACACACTATAGGGCACACGTGCGGGCACTGGTATAATACACACACTATAGGGCACACGTGCGGGCACTGGTATAATACACACACTATAGGGCACACGTGCGGGCACTGGTATAATACACACACTAAAGGGCACACGTGCGGGCACTGGTATGATACACACTATAGGGCACTGGTATAATACACACACTATAGGGCACGGGTATAACACACACTGTAGGGCACACATGCGGGCACGGGTATAACACACTATAGGGCATACATGCGGGCACGGGTATAACACACACTGTAGGGCACACATGCGGGCACTGGTACAATACACACACTATAGGGCACGGGTATAATACACACTATAGGGCACTCACTTGCTATGGCACGCCTTCAGAGAGTCGATCTGCCGCTGCTTCTGCTGCTGGAGGCTGGTGAGAGGAGGCAGAGGTCGGGGGCTCTTAGAGAAGAGCCAGCTCATGGTGCCAGTGCCCGGAGGACGGTGCAGCTGTTGTTGTGGAGAGTTGGGATGATGGGATTATCCGCTCAGCAGACAGGACAACACTCGCCGTCCTCGGTGTACGGGGCACATGGGGCAGAGCCCGGTCACACGGGCGGCACTGCGGGCTCTCCTGGGCACACACACCAGGGGCGGGAGGGGCCGGACATGTATGTGCTCCGGGCAGTGCGGACCTCAGTCCCGGCGACGTGCTGTGTACATCATTATGCAAGCTCTGCCTTCGCTATTGATTTCTACGGGTCGCAACTTGTGACAGTTCCGTGACGACCACATCACATGGGCGGAACCTGGCCCAGCAGCCAGGCTGAGAGGTGACGTCATCACCCGGTGCCAGATGGGGAGGTCATCTGCTGTGGAGAGTGGTCGCGCTGGTGACGTATTGGCCTAGGAGATCCCTTCTGACCTCATAGAGAGCTGCCGTGACGCCGGACTGAGCCGGGGGAGACTTATTGGTGAGCGGACATAGTGGGAGGTAAGGGGCAGGAGAGGCTGCCATTGTCACAATGGACTGGTGTCAGGGGCTGCAGGAAATAAGCTTTCCAGGATGATTCCCACGGATAAATGGCGCCAGTGCTATCCCCTGCAGTGTCAGTATGTGCTATCCCCTGCAGAGCAGAGTGACCCGTGTGCAATGTCAGGCTGTGCTATCCCCTGCAGTGCAGCAGTGACCCGTGTGCAGTGTCAGGCTGTGCTATCCCCTGCAGAGCAGAGTGACCCGTGTGCAATGTCAGGCTGTGCTATCCCCTGCAGTGCAGCAGTGACCCGTGTGCAGTGCCAGGCTGTGCTATCCCCTGCAGAGCAGAGTGACCCGTGTGCAGTGTCAGGCTGTGCTATTCCCTGCAGTGCAGCAGTGACCCGTGTGCAGTGTCAGGCTGTGCTATCCCCTGCAGTGCAGCAGTGACCCGTGTGCAGTGTCAGGCTGTGCTATCCCCTGCAGTGCAGCAGTGACCCGTGTGCAGTGTCAGGCTGTGCTATCCCCTGCAGTGCAGCAGTGACCCGTGTGCAGTGTCAGGCTGTGCTATCCCCTGCAGAGCAGAGTGACCCGTGTGCAGTGTCAGGCTGTGCTATCCCCTGCAGAGCAGAGTGACCCGTGTGCAATGTCAGGCTGTGCTATCCCCTGCAGTGCAGCAGTGACCCGTGTGCAGTGTCAGGCTGTGCTATCCCCTGCAGAGCAGAGTGACCCGTGTGCAATGTCAGGCTGTGCTATCCCCTGCAGTGCAGCAGTGACCCGTGTGCAGTGCCAGGCTGTGCTATCCCCTGCAGAGCAGAGTGACCCGTGTGCAGTGTCAGGCTGTGCTATCCCCTGCAGAGCAGAGTGACCCGTGTGCAGTGTCAGGCTGTGCTATTCCCTGCAGTGCAGCAGTGACCCGTGTGCAGTGTCAGGCTGTGCTATCCCCTGCAGTGCAGCAGTGACCCGTGTGCAGTGTCAGGCTGTGCTATCCCCTGCAGTGCAGCAGTGACCCGTGTGCAGTGTCAGGCTGTGCTATCCCCTGCAGTGCAGCAGTGACCCGTGTGCAGTGTCAGGCTGTGCTATCCCCTGCAGTGCAGCAGTGACCCGTGTGCAGTGTCAGGCTGTGCTATCCCCTGCAGTGCAGCAGTGACCCGTGTGCAGTGTCAGGCTGTGCTATCCCCTGCAGTGCAGCAGTGACCCGTGTGCAGTGTCAGGCTGTGCTATCCCCTGCAGTGCAGCAGTGACCCGTGTGCAGTGTCAGGCTGTGCTATCCCCTGCAGAGCAGAGTGACCCGTGTGCAGTGTCAGTATGTGCTATCCCCTGCAGAGCAGAGTGACCCGTGTGCAGTGCCAGGCTGTGCTATTCCCTGCAGTGCAGCAGTGACCCGTGTGCAGTGTCAGGCTGTGCTATCCCCTGCAGTGCAGCAGTGACCCGTGTGCAGTGTCAGGCTGTGCTATCCCCTGCAGTGCAGCAGTGACCCGTGTGCAGTGTCAGGCTGTGCTATCCCCTGCAGTGCAGCAGTGACCCGTGTGCAGTGTCAGGCTGTGCTATCCCCTGCAGTGCAGCAGTGACCCGTGTGCAGTGTCAGGCTGTGCTATCCCCTGCAGTGCAGCAGTGACCCGTGTGCAGTGTCAGGCTGTGCTATCCCCTGCAGTGCAGCAGTGACCCGTGTGCAGTGTCAGGCTGTGCTATCCCCTGCAGTGCAGCAGTGACCCGTGTGCAGTGTCAGGCTGTGCTATTCCCTGCAGAGCAGCAGTACCCGTGTGCAATGTCAGGCTGTGCTATCCCCTGCAGTGCAGCCGTAACCCGTGTGCAATGTCAGGCTGTGCTATCCCCTGCAGTGCAGCCGTAACCCGTGTGCAATGTCAGGCTGTGCTATCCCCTGCAGTGCAGCAGTAACCCGTGTGCAGTGCCAGGCTGTGCTATCCCCTGCAGTGCAGCAGTACCCGTGTGCAGTGTCAGGCTGTGCTATCCCCTGCAGTGCAGCAGTGACCCGTGTGCAGTGTCAGGCTGTGCTATCCCCTGCAGTGCAGCAGTGACCCGTGTGCAGTGTCAGGCTGTGCTATCCCCTGCAGTGCAGCAGTGACCCGTGTGCAGTGTCAGGCTGTGCTATCCCCTGCAGTGCAGCAGTACCCGTGTGCAGTGTCAGGCTGTGCTATCCCCTGCAGAGCAGAGTGACCCGTGTGCAGTGTCAGTATGTGCTATCCCCTGCAGAGCAGAGTGACCCGTGTGCAGTGTCAGGCTGTGCTATCACCTGCAGAGCAGAGTGACCCGTGTGCAGTGTCAGTATGTGCTATCCCCTGCAGAGCAGAGTGACCCGTGTGCAGTGCCAGGCTGTGCTATTCCCTGCAGTGCAGCAGTGACCCGTGTGCAGTGTCAGGCTGTGCTATCCCCTGCAGTGCAGCAGTGACCCGTGTGCAGTGTCAGGCTGTGCTATCCCCTGCAGTGCAGCAGTGACCCGTGTGCAGTGTCAGGCTGTGCTATCCCCTGCAGTGCAGCAGTGACCCGTGTGCAGTGTCAGGCTGTGCTATCCCCTGCAGTGCAGCAGTGACCCGTGTGCAGTGTCAGGCTGTGCTATCCCCTGCAGTGCAGCAGTGACCCGTGTGCAGTGTCAGGCTGTGCTATCCCCTGCAGTGCAGCAGTGACCCGTGTGCAGTGTCAGGCTGTGCTATCCCCTGCAGTGCAGCAGTGACCCGTGTGCAGTGTCAGGCTGTGCTATTCCCTGCAGAGCAGCAGTACCCGTGTGCAATGTCAGGCTGTGCTATCCCCTGCAGTGCAGCCGTAACCCGTGTGCAATGTCAGGCTGTGCTATCCCCTGCAGTGCAGCCGTAACCCGTGTGCAATGTCAGGCTGTGCTATCCCCTGCAGTGCAGCAGTAACCCGTGTGCAGTGCCAGGCTGTGCTATCCCCTGCAGAGCAGAGTGACCCGTGTGCAGTGTCAGTATGTGCTATCCCCTGCAGAGCAGAGTGACCCGTGTGCAGTGCCAGGCTGTGCTATTCCCTGCAGTGCAGCAGTGACCCGTGTGCAGTGTCAGGCTGTGCTATCCCCTGCAGTGCAGCAGTGACCCGTGTGCAGTGTCAGGCTGTGCTATCCCCTGCAGTGCAGCAGTGACCCGTGTGCAGTGTCAGGCTGTGCTATCCCCTGCAGTGCAGCAGTGACCCGTGTGCAGTGTCAGGCTGTGCTATCCCCTGCAGTGCAGCAGTGACCCGTGTGCAGTGTCAGGCTGTGCTATCCCCTGCAGTGCAGCAGTGACCCGTGTGCAGTGTCAGGCTGTGCTATCCCCTGCAGTGCAGCAGTGACCCGTGTGCAGTGTCAGGCTGTGCTATCCCCTGCAGTGCAGCAGTGACCCGTGTGCAGTGTCAGGCTGTGCTATTCCCTGCAGAGCAGCAGTACCCGTGTGCAATGTCAGGCTGTGCTATCCCCTGCAGTGCAGCCGTAACCCGTGTGCAATGTCAGGCTGTGCTATCCCCTGCAGTGCAGCCGTAACCCGTGTGCAATGTCAGGCTGTGCTATCCCCTGCAGTGCAGCAGTAACCCGTGTGCAGTGCCAGGCTGTGCTATCCCCTGCAGTGCAGCAGTACCCGTGTGCAGTGTCAGGCTGTGCTATCCCCTGCAGTGCAGCAGTGACCCGTGTGCAGTGTCAGGCTGTGCTATCCCCTGCAGTGCAGCAGTGACCCGTGTGCAGTGTCAGGCTGTGCTATCCCCTGCAGTGCAGCAGTGACCCGTGTGCAGTGTCAGGCTGTGCTATCCCCTGCAGTGCAGCAGTACCCGTGTGCAGTGTCAGGCTGTGCTATTCCCTGCAGAGCAGCAGTACCCGTGTGCAATGTCAGGCTGTGCTATCCCCTGCAGTGCAGCCGTAACCCGTGTGCAGTGTCAGGCTGTGCTATCCCCTGCAGTGCAGCAGTACCCGTGTGCAGTGCCAGGCTGTGTTATCCCCTGCAGAGCAGAGTGACCCGGGTGCAGTGTCGGGCTGTGCTATCCCCTGCAGTGCAGCAGTGACCCGTGTGCAGTGTCAGGCTGTGTTATCCCCTGCAGAGCAGAGTAACCCGTGTGCAGTGTCAGGCTGTGCTATCCCCTGCAGTGCAGCAGTGACCCGTGTGCAGTGTCAGGCTGTGCTATCCCCTGCAGTGCAGCAGTACCCGTGTGCAGTGTCAGGCTGTGCTATTCCCTGCAGAGCAGCAGTACCCGTGTGCAATGTCAGGCTGTGCTATCCCCTGCAGTGCAGCCGTAACCCGTGTGCAATGTCAGGCTGTGCTATCCCCTGCAGTGCAGCAGTAACCCGTGTGCAGTGCCAGGCTGTGCTATCCCCTGCAGTGCAGCAGTACCCGTGTGCAGTGTCAGGCTGTGCTATCCCCTGCAGTGCAGCAGTGACCCGTGTGCAGTGTCAGGCTGTGCTATTCCCTGCAGAGCAGCAGTACCCGTGTGCAATGTCAGGCTGTGCTATCCCCTGCAGTGCAGCAGTACCCGTGTGCAGTGTCAGGCTGTGCTATTCCCTGCAGAGCAGCAGTACCCGTGTGCAATGTCAGGCTGTGCTATCCCCTGCAGTGCAGCCGTAACCCGTGTGCAATGTCAGGCTGTGCTATCCCCTGCAGTGCAGCAGTAACCCGTGTGCAGTGCCAGGCTGTGCTATCCCCTGCAGTGCAGCAGTACCCGTGTGCAGTGTCAGGCTGTGCTATCCCCTGCAGTGCAGCAGTGACCCGTGTGCAGTGTCAGGCTGTGCTATTCCCTGCAGAGCAGCAGTACCCGTGTGCAGTGTCAGGCTGTGCTATCCCCTGCAGTGCAGCCGTAACCCGTGTGCAGTGTCAGGCTGTGCTATCCCCTGCAGTGCAGCAGTGACCCGTGTGCAGTGTCAGGCTGTGCTATCCCCTGCAGTGCAGCAGTGACCCGTGTGCAGTGTCAGGCTGTGCTATCCCCTGCAGTGCAGCAGTACCCGTGTGCAGTGTCAGGCTGTGCTATTCCCTGCAGAGCAGCAGTACCCGTGTGCAATGTCAGGCTGTGCTATCCCCTGCAGTGCAGCCGTAACCCGTGTGCAGTGTCAGGCTGTGCTATCCCCTGCAGTGCAGCAGTACCCGTGTGCAGTGCCAGGCTGTGTTATCCCCTGCAGAGCAGAGTGACCCGGGTGCAGCGTCGGGCTGTGCCAGCCCCTGCAGAGCAGAGTGACCCGTGTGCAGTGTCAGTATGTGCCATCCCCTGCAGAGCAGAGTGACCCGTGTGCAGTGTCAGGCTGTGCTATCCCCTGCAGAGCAGAGTGACCCGGGTGCAGTGTCAGTATGTGCTATCCCCTGCAAAGCAGAGTGACCCGTGTGCAGTGTCGGGCTGTGCCAGCCCCTGCAGAGCAGAGTGACCCGGGTGCAGTGTCAGTATGTGCTATCCCCTGCAGAGCAGAGTGACCCGTGTGCAGTGTCAGTATGTGCTATCCCCTGCAGAGCAGAGTGACCCGTGTGCAGTGTCGTGCTGTGCTATCCCCTGCACAGCAGAGTGACCCGTGTGCAGTGTAATGTTTTTATTTTCCCATCCGCACTTGTGTAGCGCTGGTTATTCGTGGGCTGAGCGGCTCCTGACACCCAACATGTCTATTATTCCATAGATGGAGCTCTGCCAGGCTTGTTTTTTGTTTGCTGAACAGTAGAAATATGCTTTTGCTTATCTACTTTTTCCAAGCATGTTTCTGGCCCTCTAGGAGACTTGATCTCTTGTGTTTAATAAATACAAATATATAGTAAAATTAGCGTAGGAGCACGTTGATGGCAAGATCTTTAGAAGGCCCCTGGCTGCCATGACAGACACCATTGCTTTTCAGACTTGTTACAGGAACGCTATCCGCACAGGATCAAGTGAAGTCCTGTGGCTTGGTGCATCACAGCGGGGTCAATTATTTATATACAGCTCTTCACCTGCTTGTTTTCATTCGGTGTCAACCATCCTTTTCTTTGATTGACAGCTCTCACTTCATAGGGCCAGAAATGGGTGGGAGTTTGATGGGGGAATAAAAGGCAGGTGGGAAGGTGTATGTAAATGATTGGCCCCGCCATGAAGCCCCGAGCGCCTGTACTATGTTCTAACAGTCATTCTGTGGTGACAGTCCTTTTAAATGCTGCCGTGAAAGATTGACAGCAGCAATCTGAGCTGGCTCCAGTCGCTACTGATAGATCTCTATAACCTAACTCTCACCTTTCCCCTTGGAGTAGGTTCACATCACCAATTTCTCCGCGTCTGAGAAAACTGGTCTGATTATTCTGATTTGCCTTTGACCAGAGTATTGTTCAAGAGTCATCAGCTTTTCTTGGACGTGGAGAGAAGAAAAAAACAAAAAAGTTTCTCCACCCTCTCCTTTCTGTCAGTTCGTGAAAATCGAACTGCACTTGAATGTCATCTGAGTGCTGTAATTTTGTTGTTTTTTTTTTCCACACGGTCGCATAGACTTGTATTGCCAATTATAAAAAGTGTCTCTGATTTTTTTTATTTTTTTCCCACAAACCATTAAGTCAGAGGAAGAGATCGGACATGTGCATGGCCCCATAGAATATGATAGGTAGAGGTGCTATCTATGACAACCACGGATGGCCGTACAAGAATATCAGTCGTGTGCACAAGCACCTACCCTTATGGAATGGGTCTTGTTCCTGAGCACTCCCCGTACACCAGCACCCTGACTTGTGATGTACATATAAATCCTATGTTGGGGAAGGCGTTAGTTCTTTAATGGTAAAAAAAAAATATATATATATATATATCCTTTAATTACTTGTAGAGGTTGTCTCCTACTGTGCAATCCATTCTGGTGCAGAAAAAAAATATCAGTCCCACTCCTGTGATTTTCAGGCTGTCTATCACAAAGTTTATGTGATTGCAGTCATGTGACCACTGCAGCCAATCAGTGGCTGCACAGTTCCAATGGCCTGAAGTGTAGAGGCTTAAGCCAATCAGCTGCTGGATAAAAAAACAATCCCAGCATGCACCATTATCTTCATTTTTTTAGATGAGTCTCGTTAATTCAAATCTATGGGTGCCCCCAAAAAAGATCCTTTACGAATATATTGCAGTTATTATCGTGGGAAACTATATTTTGTCTAGTAATTTTTTTTTACCTGCCGATGTATAAAATCAGGTGACACTGATGCAGATAGATGGAATACGGATGAAAAACTGGACCTTTGGCCTCATTCACACACAAGTATTTGGTCAGGGTTTCCAAGCCAAAATCAGGAGTGGCGCTTACAGAGAGAAGCTGCAGAGGAAAGATTCAGGCATGGTCTGTGGTTTGGGGCCACTGTTGGTTTTGGTTTACAAATATCAATGACAGGTTGATGTTTAGACCGGGCAAACTGCACAATTCTGATTTTTGTCAATTTTGAATATTTTATTTCAGCTCCATCCTTCATCATTGTCGTCTTTGCCAGTTTTGGGGAAGGCTAAGCCCCTGTAGGTGCACGTGTAGGGAGAGGGGCCTGATGGAACTCGCTCATAAATTCTGGGAATGCAATAGAAGACTAGAGGAGCTGTGATATTCTGCCTCATTTAACCCATTAACACATCATCTTACAGTTCCAGCAAAGTGGCTGAAACTTATAGGAATCTCCTGCCCGCTGTGCTTCTTGGTAAAGCAGTAAACTGACCTCCGGTCCGTGTTTCAGATCTGCAGCATGTCCATTTCTCTTGCGGTTACACTGAGTTTTCTGTGCAGATTTTCCCCATAGACTTGCATTAGGTGCGGAAAAACGCACGTGCCATTCTGCAGCGGTGAAGCATAAAAAACGCATGTAATCTGCACCCAAGTATGTCAATAACGTTGTGAAAATGATATTCCAAGGAAGTGTCAAAAACAAAGCAGCTTTATTTAAAGCATGACTCGCCAGCAAGAAAGTAAAACGGCAGCGTACAAAAAATAAAACTCAATAAAAATAACCTGATTTACGTAAGTGCAGAAAACCTGCACCATCATAAAATCACCAATAGCTCATTATGAGAATGTAACCCCATGTGGGGGGGGTTAGGCATTAAAAAAAATCTATTTTCAAGTGTAAACTCTTTGGAGAGTTTTTTGTAGGAGTTTTTAATTTCCAGATCCTTGTCCTGAAGTTTTTTTAGGAGCTTTTGAAGCTTTTTTTTTTTTTTTTTTTTTCCTTCAGCCTTTTTAATTGGACACTGCCTATTTTGTAGCATTTTTCATCAGGATCACACTCACATAAGGAACATGACTTTTCTTCTTTCCACCAGGCATTTTTTCAAAAGCTGAAGTGTAAAAACAATTGAAAAATGCCTCCTAAACAGCAAAGTGGATCAATATTGAGCTTTTCAAGAGTTTTTTTTACACAAATTATGTGTTTTGAGGGCGTTTGTTTGAACTCCTCAATGAGTTTTGGGGAGCTTTTGACAGTGTATACTTTCATTTTGCCAAAAACGCAGCACCTTACAGTTCCAGCATAGTGGGATGGGATTTATGGAGATCTCACGCCTGTGTTTTTTTGCCCTTTTTTTTTTTTTTTTTTATTATTCAACACAAATTGACCTGTGCACCCTGTTACAAATCTGCAACACATCAGTTTTTCTTGTGGGTAGGCTGCGTTTTATGTGCAGATTTTCCCCCTTAGACTTGCATTCTATGCAAAAGAAATCCCCAAGTAAAAGGCCTATGGTCCAGAAATACACTAAAAACGCATGTAATCCGCACAATAGTTTCACCAAATACCAGAAGCTTTAAAAACAAAGCCGCTTTATTTACATCATGACAAAGGAAACAAAAGCTTCCGCTTCAAAAACGTGATAAAAACATGAAAAAAGCAATGGAAAAATTCTGCATCTATTAGTTAAATTAGGTTAAGTAACCTATGAAAATCTGCATCATCAAAAACTCATCATTGGAACATCACCCAAGATGTTTTACAGTAAGTGCACGCGATAAGTATTTGCTACAGATATTTCTACATGAACTAGGTCTCTTGGCGATAAAAATGGTGCATAAAAAAGTTTTGTTTTTGATGTTTTTTTCCTATTTATTAGAATAGGTGAAAAATTGATATGTTGCAGACCGGAAATTGCTTAAAATCTGCAAGGAAAAGATCACAATACGTGCATGAGATTTCCTGGGGCAGAAAAATGCTGTGGTTTTTCGTGACAAAAATGCACGGGAAAACCGCAATGTGTGAACACACTCTGACTTGTCATTTTGCATCCAGGTTGTGAGTTTCTTTCTGTATGGTTTACACTGGGCAGGACCGGAGGAATGGGTTACCCCTCTCCCACCCTTGTGTGCTTGGCTCCCTGTGGATTCACCTTCCCTACATGCCCTCCAGAATTGCAATAAAGGTTATTTCTGACCTCTGCCTGTCCCCTCCCCCAGTTCCCCGGTCTGACCAGTTTACAAGTTATTAGAGATGGGTTGTGGAATTGTCGTGGGGTATGTTATTCTTATTAACTGGATTTATGTCTGCAGAGAAATCTGCCCATCAAATCCTCAGTAAATCCTGTAGATTTTAGAGTGGATTTTCTTCAATCTTTCCTTTTAGAAACCAGCCAGATGAATAAAGTGAAAAAAGCAAGTACCGTAAATAAATGAAAATATTGTCACCTCCAGTGATGCTTGCATGGTAAAGCTCCCCCGCCGGTCTCTATATCTCTCCCTGCTGAGCACCCCCCATCATATTATGTTGGGTGACATAAGGATCAAGCAGTTGGAATGTAATCCATGGATCTTTGTGGTCACCAGGAAAATAAGTCCCTGACAGGTGATTCTGGCAGCGGCTCTCTCGGCCGAGCGTTCCTGTGTATGGGATGCATCGGAGAGAAGGCTACCGTCCCACCGGCAGCTGTCTGATTTGTGTGGCCAGCTTTAGGCTAGAGACCCAGCGTATCTATTGTCCGCACTGGAGCCCAGCTGTAGGCTAGTGACCCAGCGTATCTATAGGCCGCACTGGAGCCCAGCTGTAGGCTAGTGACCCAGCGTATCTATAGGCCGCACTGGAGCCCAGCTTTAGGCTAGAGACCCAGCGTATCTATTGTCCGCACTGGAGCCCAGCTGTAGGCTAGTGACCCAGCGTATCTATAGGCCGCACTGGAGCCCAGCTGTAGGCTAGAGACCCAGCATATCTATAGGCCGCACTGGAGCCCAGCTTTAGGCTAGTGACCTAGCGTATCTATAGGCCGCACTGGAGCCCAGCTGTAGGCTAGAGACCCAGCGTATCTATAGGCCGCACTGGAGCCCAGCTGTAGGCTAGAGACCCAGCGTATCTATAGGCCGCACTGGAGCCCAGCTGTAGGCTAGAGACCCAGCGTATCTATTGTCCGCACTGGAGCCCAGCTGTAGGCTAGTGACCCAGCGTATCTATAGGCCGCACTGGAGCCCAGCTGTAGGCTAGAGACCCAGCGTATCTATAGGCCGCACTGGAGCCCAGCTGTAGGCTAGTGACCCAGCGTATCTATAGGCCGCACTGGAGCCCAGCTTTAGGCTAGAGACCCAGCGTATCTATTGTCCGCACTGGAGCCCAGCTGTAGGCTAGTGACCCAGCGTATCTATAGGCCGCACTGGAGCCCAGCTGTAGGCTAGAGACCCAGCGTATCTATAGGCCGCACTGGAGCCCAGCTTTAGGCTAGTGACCTAGCGTATCTATAGGCCGCACTGGAGCCCAGCTGTAGGCTAGAGACCCAGCGTATCTATAGGCCGCACTGGAGCCCAGCTGTAGGCTAGAGACCCAGCGTATCTGTAGGCCGCACTGGAGCCCAGCTGTAGGCTAGTGACCCAGCGTATCTATAGGCCGCACTGGAGCCCAGCTGTAGGCTAGTGACCCAGCGTATCTATAGGCCGCACTGGAGCCCAGCTTTAGGCTAGTGACCCAGCGTATCTATTGTCCGCACTGGAGCCCAGCTGTAGGCTAGTGACCCAGCGTATCTATAGGCCGCACTGGAGCCCAGCTTTAGGCTAGTGACCCAGCGTATCTATTGTCCGCACTGGAGCCCAGCTGTAGGCTAGTGACCCAGCGTATCTATAGGCCGCACTGGAGCCCAGCTGTAGGCTAGTGACCCAGCGTATCTATAGGCCGCACTGGAGCCCAGCTTTAGGCTAGAGACCCAGCGTATCTATTGTCCGCACTGGAGCCCAGCTGTAGGCTAGTGACCCAGCGTATCTATAGCTCGCACTGGAGCCCAGCTTTAGGCTAGAGACCCAGCGTATCTATAGGCCGCACTGGAGCCCAGCTGTAGGCTAGTGACCCAGCGTATCTATAGGCCGCACTGGAGCCCAGCTGTAGGCTAGTGACCCAGCGTATCTATAGGCCGCACTGGAGCCCAGCTTTAGGCTAGAGACCCAGCGTATCTATTGTCCGCACTGGAGCCCAGCTGTAGGCTAGTGACCCAGCGTATCTATAGCTCGCACTGGAGCCCAGCTTTAGGCTAGAGACCCAGCGTATCTATAGGCCGCACTGGAGCCCAGCTGTAGGCTAGTGACCCAGCGTATCTATAGGCCGCACTGGAGCCCAGCTGTAGGCTAGAGACCCAGCGTATCTATAGGCCGCACTGGAGCCCAGCTGTAGGCTAGAGACCCAGCGTATCTATAGGCCGCACTGGAGCCCAGCTGTAGGCTAGTGACCCAGCGTATCTATAGGCCGCACTGGAGCCCAGCTGTAGGCTAGTGACCCAGCGTATGTATAGGCTGCACTGGAGCCCACCTTGGCATATGTTTGTACAGATGGGGTCATTGTATGGAATAGCAGTCTATTACTTGTTACACTGCCCCCAGTGTCTGATCTATGCAATACAGTTATAAATCAAGGCTCCAGGGTCACATGTGGCTAATGTAGTATGAAAGTCAGCTTGCCTTTTACAGAAGTAAATGTTTGCCAGGTTTTGGAATTTTGAGTAAAAAACAGGCCTAAAAGTATTGCAAAAACGCCATGTGGTAATGTGCATCATCATGTACACGTCGGGAGGTCCATTCTTGTTCTGCTGAACTCTGCTCCATCAACACAAGGAGTTCAAGTGACACTTGCATGCATGGCCTTTCCTACAACAGGGATTCCTGACCATAGATGGAAGGTCGGTCATCCGTCTAGGAATCGCTCTCACTTATAGAACGCAGGAAGGTGTGACGTGTGAAAAATTCCTTAGTCATTATAGGGAATATGTCTGCCCAAGCCACCTCACCCAAACTCTACATACTGGTCTTATTACTCTTATTCCCTTCCATATCTTTACTTTATTGTAATTCGTTGTGCGCGGACTGAAAAATCGCTGTCTAATTCATATGCAAATTATGCAAAGGTGCTCTGCTCAACCCTACTGTCTCCTGCTTAACAGACATCTCGTGTCTTTATTACACAGACAATGAGCTGTCAGTCTAGCGGAGGGAGGTGAGGCTGGGTGGGAAATAGTCGGGCAGGCAGAGGCTCGGCAACTGCTTTGGTACAACCAGAGAGCTCAAAGTTTTTCCAGTATTTTGCTAAAAGTCAATAGTCTCTCTCAGTGACTGCAGACGGCTGAGTCCTCACAGTGTGCGCACCGCACACTGTCAGAATTGTCTGGTGTCAGCGGTGAGAGCAGGCAGTCATATGACCACAAGTATGTGATTTACAGTATAGACCAAAAGTTTGGACACACCTTCTCATTTAAAGATGTTTCTGTATTTTCACGACTATGAAAATTGTACATTCAAACTGAAGGTATCAAAACTATGAATTAACACATGTGGAATTATATACTTAAAAAAAAGTGTGAAACAACTGAAAGTATCTATATATATATATATATATATATATATATATATATATATATAATTGCCTAAGGGTTTTTCTGTCTGTCTGTCTCTGTCTGTCTGTCCTGGAAATCCCGCGTCTCTGATTGGTTGAGGCCTGGCGGCCTCGACCAATCAGCGACGGGCACAGTATCGACGTAGAAATCCCGCGTCTTTGATTGGTCGAGGCCTGGCGGCCTCGACCAATCAGCGACGGGCATAGCGACAATGATGCCATAAAGGACGTAGACATCCTGCGTTTCTGATTCAGCGACGGGCACAGTATCGACGTAGATGTCATAATGGTCGCCAAGGCGACGATGATGTCATAAAGGTTGCCTCGACCAATCAGCGGCGGGCACAGTCTGCCGCGAATTCTGGAATCATCATTGTCTATATACTACGGGGACATGCATATTCTAGAATACCCGATGCGTTAGAATTGGGCCACAATCTAGTGTCTTATATTCTAGGTTCTTGAAAGTAGCCACCTTTTGCTTTGATGACTGCTTTGCATACGCTTGGCATTCTCTTGATGAGCTTCAAGAGGTAGTCACTGGGAATGGTCTTCCAACAATCTTGAAGGAGTTCCCAGAGATGCTTAGCACTTATTGGCCCTTTTGCCTTCACTCTGCGGTCAGCTGACCCCATACCATCTCGATTGAGTTCAGGTTTGGTGACTGTGGAGGCCAGGTCATCTGGCGTAGCACCCCATCACTCTCCTTCTTGGTCAAATAGCCCTTACACAGCCTGGAGGTGTGTTTGGGGTCATTGTCCTGTTGAAAAATAAATGATGGTCCAACTAAACGCAAACTGGATGGAATAGCAGGAAGCTGCAAGATGCTGTGGTAGCCATGCTGGTTCACTATGCCTTCAATTTTGAATAAATCCCCAACAGTGTCACCAGCAAAGCACCCCACACCATCACACCTCCTCCATGCTTCATGGTGGGAACCAGGCATGTAGAGTCCATCCGTTCACCTTTTCTGCGTCGCACAAAGACACGGTGGTTGGAACCAAAGGTCTCAAATTTGGACTCATCAGACCAAAGCACAGATTTCCACTGGTCTAATGTCCTTCCTTGCGTTCTTTAGCCCAAACAAGTCTATTCTGCTTGTTGACTGTCCTTAGCAGTGGTTTTCTAGCAGCTATTTTACCATGAAGGCCTGCTGCACAAAGTCTCCTCTTAACAGTTGTTGTAGAGATGTCTGCTGCTAGAACTCTGTGTGGCATTGACCTGGTCTCTAATCTGAGCTGCTGTTAACCTGCGATTTCTGAGGCTGGTGACTCGGATAAACTTATCTTCAGAAGCAGAGGTGACTCTTGGTCTTCCTTTCCTGGGGCGGTCCTCATATGAGCCAGGTTCTTTGTTTCGCTTGATGGTTTTTGCCACTGCACTTGGGGACACTTTCAAAGTTTTCCCAATTTTTCGGACTGACTGACCTTCATTTCTTAAAGTAATGATGGCCACTTGTTTTTATTACTTAGCTGCTTTTTTCTTGCCGTAATACAAATTCTAACAGTCTATTCAGTAGGACTATCAGCTGTGTATCCACCAGACTTCTGCACAACACAACTAATGGTCCCAACACCATTTATAAGGCAAGAAATCCCACTTATTATACCTGACAGGGCACACCTGTGAAGTGAAAACCATTACCGGTGAAATATATGAAATATATGAGGCTTCTTTTTTGAATTACGTTATATGAATTACCTCATCATGAATTATGCTCAGTTTTTTTACTACTATTATTGTTTTTGTGAAGTTTATTGGAACTACGTTGTGAAATTGAATAATCATAGTTCAGAATAATGCTACATCGGGCCGTGTTGGAGATATTTGGAAATTTCGTGAAATGTCGATGAATTATGTTAAATGAAAAAATGATGAATATTTTTTTGGATCATTACAGACTTATCATGTTGTATCAATTGCATTGTGAACTTTTCGTATGTTCAATGTGGATTTTTGTTTATATTTTTTTCTCTGTTTTCTTTCTATATCCAAGTCTAATAAAGGTCAAAAAGACCGAAACGTTATAAATGAATTTGGGAACAAAAATAAATGAATACGTTTTCATAAAATTTTCTTGAGTGCCGGATTCTATTTATTTTATTACTAGCATCGGGTATTCTAGAATATGCATGTCCCCGTAGTATATAGACAATGATGATTCCAGAATTCGCGGCAGACTGTGCCCGTCGCTGATTGGTCGAGGCAACCTTTATGACATCATCGTCGCCATGGCAACCATTATGACATCTACGTCGATACTATGCCCGTCGCTGAATCAGAAACGTGGGATTTCTATGATCTTTATGGCATCATCATCGCTGTGCCCATCGCTGATTGGTCAAGGCCTGGCGGCCTCGACCAATCAAAGACGCGGGATTTCTACGTCGATACTGTGCCCGTCGCTGATTGGTTGAGGCCTGGTGGCCTCGACCAATCAGAGACGCGGGATTTCCAGGACAGACACAGACACAGAAAGACAGACAGACGGAAAAACCCTTAGTCAATTATATATATAGATATAGGGGTTGGCATCCCTTCTCTGAGCACCTAATATTTGAAGGAGTGACGTGTCATAATATTTGGAACTTCTCTTTTAAAGCCTCCATAGAACTTGGATGGCAATCGGCCGATCGTTCAGCCGGCAGCTATCTAGCGCTCCTGTGTTTTCTGTGAGAGCCGCTGCCAGACATTTCTTGCGGCTGCTTACCTGCGAGGGTGTTTTCACATGGCGTTCTGAGTCCCCATCTGGGCACATGTTTGAAATCGCCCTCAAAACAGCGTCCAGATGTGTGCGGGGCCATACACTGGAATGGTGACGGCCTGGGGAACGTGAGCTCTGCTGTGCACCATTTTCGGGAGTGTACTCCTACATGAGGCTGACCCTAAGACGTAGTAGTCTGCATCTGAGTGTGCGCTTCTTGTAGGTGTACACTCCTGAATAAAGTTCACGGCACAGGTCCCATTCACTCTGCTGTCACCATTACAGTCTATGGCCCCTTCGGTGCCCCATTTTGCGGAGGTATTTCAGACGTATGTCCCGACGGGGACACAGAACACAATATGAAAGCACCCTCAGAGAAGAAAAGGATCTTGAGCCTGTATTTGAACACGCCAAATCGTAACTCACAAACATCTTCTATCCGGGACCCCCAGTACACATTAGACTGTTGGCCAAACCCACCTATGTCATTATAATATGTCGGGGCCTTCAGTTGTATGGGCCACATACAAGTTGCTCTGACCTTAGCAAACCCAGCCCATCTATGCATTACATGGTAGCCCTCTCTCTTTTTTTTTTTTTTTTCTTCTTTTTTCTAGCATCAAATACTGAATTTACGACTAGTTAGGGTCTGGACACAGCACGTTTGTAAAATTTCATCCACATGTTGCAATGAAAATCCATAGCAGAAATTTTGCCATGGACTTGAAATCGTCACGAGAGTGAATTATTGCTGCACATTCTCACCATGGAGTTTGGAGTGCAGAGATTGAATTCTGAGGTAAATTCAGTCAGAGAAATGACATTCATGCGGGTTTCAGTTTCAAAGCGCAATTTCTGGTCTGGGGTTTCTTCACAACACGTGAATACGAGTCTGTAAAATCTCCCCCACCATGCTGGTATGGTCTGTCTGGAAAATCTGCTCTTATCTGTGATGTGTGCACGTGCCTCGCCTCTAGTCATGTCAGCTCACTTTTCTGCTTTCTCACTTTTCAGCTTCATAGAAGTAACCCAGCCCTCCACCTATGAAACACTTCTGTGGCCACGAGCGACATTTTGATGCCTCCCTCTGAGCCCCTCCCCCAGGACCACTATGCCGGCAGCGACTGTGGACCACAGCCAGCGCATCTGCGAGGTCTGGGCCTGCAACCTGGATGAACAGATGAAGAGAATCCGTCAAGTTATACGCAAGTATAATTATGTGGCAATGGTATGTGTAGGGGTTGTGTCTCTGATCTGGCTGCTGTGCATTGAATATATGATGAGATGAGGATTATTCCTGCTAATCCTGGGCCTTGTGGTGTGCTGTATATGTATGTCTCTACTGATGAGGTAGAACATGTAGGCGGATGTGCACCAAACATTCTCTGCTGTTCTCTCACCTACTTGTTACAAATGACTTGTAAATAAAGCCTAATTACTGTATGATTAAAATATCGGTAACTCTCTCGCATCTCCAGCCATATAGATCCTTATTTAATTCGGCTCACACCACTTCTGGTTTTGTTACATTATCACTATGGGGCCCCCTCTGTGGGCAAAACACAAGAGCCGGGTATCAGTCTGGCTCTTACTGACAGCAGCAGTCCGAGCCCTATAAGGTCAGGACAGTTTGGCCCCCTTAAAGGGATTATAAAGGACTAATTAAATTTTTCATACAGGCCTAAGAACTAACAGGATAATTAGTTGCTAACTACCTGCCTGTCAAGCTAGGTGCCAATCTTTGCCAGTTCAGAGTGGTCACAGGTCGCTCCTGCTGGCAGTTGAGTGGCTTCCGCTGACGTCACATCGGTAGATCAGCGGCTTCTCTTCTGCTCTGCTTTGTGGACGGAACGTGACTGCCGATGTTATGCCGATTGACAGCTGGCTCCCCACTGCCTAACTGCGGGTAACTGGCGGTCAGTCAGCATGATGCAGGCAGTCAACAGAGCAGCCCGGAAGAGGAAGACCTGCTCTATTGACTTGGAACAGCTGAATCGCTGGTAGGAGCGGTCGGTCCATCAGTGCTTCATCCCGTGTTTAGTGACCAGATGCCTGTGTACATTACACATATCAAGTAGATGCTGATGGAGAAAATAGCGCAAATAGGGTCTATCCAAAATATCATTGGTTTAAAACAATCAACTTGCTCTCACCAGATGGAGCTATATATTAAGCTCGTAGGAGATATTCACTGCAGCAGATCCACAGATCCAGTAACGGCCACCAGATAAATAGAAATTGGGAAAAAAACGTGGACTTATTCTACGCTGCTGAATAACCGAAGTATATTAAATAAAATGTGGTTTTATTCAACTCGTTTCAAAGTACTGAGACTTCGTCATCGGGAAATACCACTAATGTACAGATACAGACACCTCAGACCTTGAAATAGATGGAGGATTCACATTGGCGCCAACATTTGAACCCTCTCTTTTAAGGTTTGAAGTGTCTGTATCGTACATTTGTGTATACATTTAATATACCCGGATCTTCAGTTATTCAGCAGCGCAGAATAAGTCCACGTTTTTTCCCCAATTTCTACATTACACATATATGTCAGGAGATTTTAATTATATAGGGTCAGAACAAGATGTCAACAGAACTGAAGTCAGATTAAAGAAGGGTTACAAATAAAAAAAAAAGGTTTTATTTAAAGTTTTCACTAAGTAGAGAAAATATGGTACCATCACAATCAGACAAACCCCTAGACTACAGACAGTATATACTATGTGAGAACAAGTATTGGGACACACTTCTCAATCCTTCATTTCGGGTTTTCCACTCAGTCCCTGCACCTCGGTGTATAACGCCCAGCCCCTCGCAGTGCCGGCTGCGTGTACCAATATTAGTGATAGAATGGCTCATCTAAAGAGCCCAAAGAGCTTTCTTCATGGAAAGATGAAGGAACCACAATAGTTCTGCCACGAAGTGAAGACCACGTAAAGTTACAGAGCAGAGTCGCCGTGTGCTGAGGAGCAGAGTGCGTAAAGTTCACTAACGCTCTGCTGACTCCATATCTGCAAAGTCCAACCTCATTTGCCATTAACATCAGTACAAAAACTGTGCACTGGGAGCTTCCTGGCATGGGTATGCATTGCCAAACAGCTGCCTGAAAGCCATACATCACCAAGCACAATGCCAAGTGTCAGATGGAGGGGTATAAAGCTGCCGCCACTGGACTTTGGTGCAGTGAAACATGTTCTATGGAGTCTAAGTGGCTTCTCCTTGTGGAGAGTCACATGCCAGGCCTGTCATGCCAGTCTGAGGAGACTTATAAGCCATGCAATGTTCCTCTAGGCAATTATATATGCAAATTATTTCTTCAGAGAGGAAGAGGACTTGATCTCAATGCCACCTATTGGAGTTAGCAATCCTAAAAGTCATTATTGATCCTTAACGCGCCTTGATTGATCCTGTATGCTGGTTCGGCTTTTATCCCAAGTCATGTGGCAGTGTTATTTAAAGGGTCTATATTGATTTTTTTTTTAGGATCGCTGCTTCCAGGAGCTGGCACTAGAGTTCATAGATAGGCGTGTGCACAGCTCTTGTAGGTGCCAGAGTAGGTTCCCACACCATTAACATATATTAAGAGACTCAGCACTCAAATTAAGTGATCAGATAATTTAATGTTGTCCACACTAGTAGTAAGCAAAACGTTTCGGTCTTACATCAGACCTTCTTCAGTTACAGAACAGAGTAAGGTTATTAGATCAGGTGGACCGATAATCTTGGTTGGGGATCACTAGATCATTAAATAGTCCGTGACATGAAAAAGTGGGGCAAAGGTTGTCAGACCTGTGCACATATAGGGTTAAGTGTGACATGCCTCAGTGGCATGTGTGGACAGAGGACCAGCGGTTGTCAACTGGCACCTGAAGGCAGGGCAGCATATAGAGCCCTGAGTCAATACGAGAGAGGGACACCTGTAAAAAGGCTCGAGTTGCCTGCCATGTGGGTAGTGTCCACCTAAAAGGACAAAGTGAGAGAGGACCTTGTGTGAAGCCTCAGGCAGCAAGGGACTGAGAATACAGCGCAGTAAGGAAGGCTTCCAACCCCACCTGGCTAGGGGGACTCCGAATCACTTCCAGGCTGCCTGGATTCCATAGACTGCCCGTAATCTGTGTATCTGAATGTCATCAGTAAAAGGTAAAGAGACTGCAACCTTGTGTCCTCCAATTCTTTCCTGCCCTTCACCATCTATCATCCCTTACCATCTGCACCAGCAGTCCTGGAGACTAAGATCTACCTGTGGGGAGCTATACCACCTCTGCTGCAATACCATCATCCCCAGTGGACCCCTTTAAGCAACGTTGGCCTTCCCTGGCCGAGTACCACAGGTGGCATCACTACTACACCACATTTCCGTTAATCCCCCTTTTATTGGACGCCCAGGGCCACGGACCTGGTCACTGCCACTGAGACACATCACTTTAAGAACCGGACCGGTTCCAAGTACCCCACGGTCCTAGCGGGCACTCCACATCCAGTGTAATCTGACGGGCAGCGGTGTGCTCTTCTCCAAGAGAAGAAAGCCAGTGCCACCTATTAAAGGTTGCGATTAGTGATGACTCGGATAAGGTGTTATCTGAGCATGCTCTTGTGATAACCGAGTGTCTTCGGCATGCTTGAAAAATATGTTCGAGTCCCCGTGGCTGTTGGACAGCTGCAACACATGCAGGGATTGCCTGTTTGTTACGTAATCCCAAATATTAAGTTATGTTTTTCTAATGTATTAGATACTTATTTCATGCATTAAGGTGCAAATTAATTATGTAAAAATCATACAATGTGATTTTCTGTATTTTTTTTTAAAGATTCTGTCTCTTTAAATATACCTGCGCTAAAAATTACAGACCTCTCCATTCTTTGTAGGTGGGAAAACTTGCAAAATATGCAGAGTGTCAAATACTTCTTTTCCCCACTGTATATAATATTTTTCTATGGACCATTACTTGTCTATACGTGTCTGTACACGATCTGGCGGTTCTACAGACAGTGATACACTAGTGCTATGTTATGTTGTGCGGTGGGTTTTGTAATTCTTCTCTAAAAGAAGAAAATAATAATAATCATTTTTGACTATTCTTTGTGTGCATTCGGGGATTGCCCCCTTTAGTGAATGCAATCTGCACTAAAAAAAATAAATAAATCAAACCTTGATAGGGAAAAATTCTTGTACACATTGTGTTCTTCTTTTTCTCCCAGGACACTGAATTTCCAGGGGTAGTTGCGAGACCAATCGGAGAGTTCAGGAGCAACGCCGACTATCAGTACCAACTATTGCGCTGTAATGTGGACTTACTGAAGATAATTCAGCTCGGGCTCACCTTTATGAACGAGCAAGGAGAATACCCACCAGGGACCTCCACGTGGCAGTTCAACTTTAAGTTTAATTTAACGTAAGCATCATCCCGCAGGGTATTAATAAGATTGTGTGATCGCCCACCAGGTCACATCCATATTGGGGCCCGGCCTTGTTGGGGTCATTGTACTGAACACGAGACCCCTCAGAGTAATATGATTCAGATGTTCTCACTTTTATGAAGCGTCAGTCACTGAGGTGGTAACTGAAGACACAACCATGTGTTCTTTGCCCCACTAATGTCTAGCCAGCCGCCACACAATTAGGGACGTGGCTCCACATGTTTTGACATGCCATGTTTTCTTAGTACGCGTGACCCTTACAGTGACTGATCCTCATTCTCCCCCTATGGTTGGGTGAAAAGACTACAAAATGAAGGCCATGGTTGTAGTTAGGACTAGTGATGAGCGAGTGTACTCGTTGCTCGGGTGGTCTCCGAGTATTTGTAAGTGCTCGGAGATTTAGTTTTCGTTGCCTCAGCAGCATAATTTACAGCTGATAGACAGCTTGATTACATGGGGGGGATTCCCTAGCAACCAGGCAACCCCCACATGTACTCAGGCTGGCTAGCAGCCATAAATCATGCAGCTGCATCAACAAAAACTAAAGCGGTTACAAATACTCAGAGACCACCCGAGCAACGAGTACACTCGCTCATCACTAGCTAGGATCTCGGGAGCGGACATGTCATTGAGGTGCAGCCAATACAGGAGTCCAAGAGGTAAGGGGGCCACCATCACCTCCAAGGTATCTTCTTTCACGGACACATAAAGAGGGCACATTATCGTTATTGGACTGCAGAAGGGCCCATATACTATTTTTTGCACAGGGGCCCTCTTCTATCTGTGTTGCTTATTTAGTAACTGACCTAGGGGAAAGCTGGAAAACTACCATAATATGCACTTTTGTAATTTCATTGCCTTCTGTGGGTGCAAAACTATCAGGAGTGAAGCTCTCCCACCAAAAAAAAAAAAAAATGCTGTGGCATGTGGATTTTGCTTTGACTTTGCTGTGTATATCGCCCTCTCTGTTGCATCGCAGCAGGTGAAATCTCTAGTAAAACGTTGGCACAAATATGCCTCAGTTAGAGAATGCTATCTTCATTATAATTATTCTTTACTCACTAATCGGCAGTTTTGCAAATGTTGACGTGTTTCGGGGCTGTCCTTTTATTGTTAAGCAGGGGGCAACACTTTATTCTTCTGTGGAGGCCAAGGTAGTAACCTGGTGTAATACAGAATGGTTGTGGAGTGCATTAACGTCTTGTGTTTGTCACTTCCCAATCGTGAACTTCAGAGTTGAATGCTTTAAAGAGAACCTGTCACCTGAATTTGGCGGGTCCTTTTTTGGGTCATATGTGCAGTGTTTTCGGGTCTTTTATGAACCCCTTTTTTTCCCGCTGGCCGCACACTGGTCGCGAAATTGACTTGCCGTTGATTCGCTTTCCTCCCTAGTTAAGGCATGCGCAAAGCAATCTTGCCTTGCGCACGGGCAGTATGCTTTGCCCAACTGCTGGGAAAGCCGAAAAGCATTAGTGCGCATGCGCCGGCGCACTATGTCCCGGAAATATTTTGCTGTGTTCCGGGACATAGTGCGCCTGTGTAACCTTTTTATGAAAAATAAATAAATTATTAAGTTTAAATTTTTAAATTTTCATTTGTTTATGATCAACCATGTTCACCTACAGTATAAAAATGAAAAAAAGTATTCAAATAAAACACTTAGAGTAGCTAAAAATCAAGAATTAATAGGTCGGGTCATATTGACCCGGGAACAGTACAAGTGTATAGCAAATGCGAACAGAACAGCAGGGTTCATAGAAAGATATACTTTGAGGGGAAATCATCATGACTGGCGTTTCATATGGCAGTCCTGATCCAGTGTTCGCTGGAGTAAGAGGCGCCCACCTCCTGATGAGATTGCTGCATTTTTCTGCTAATCTCGGTACATTTCATCCTTCTGAAAAGTTCTGTCAACGTTCCTAAAAGTTGGAAAGCCGCCGCATAAACATCATAAGAAGCACAATTTTTCTGCAGTAGTTTATCAGTAAAAAAGGCTCTAATGAAGATGTCCCCTTTGTCTTTTCGCTGAAAATTTCCCTGTGTGCAAACTATATGGCTATGTGCACACGTTGCGGTTTTTACCGCGGAACCTCGGCGATTTTGATGCTGTGGGTACGCAGCAGTTTCCATTGCGTTTACAGTGAACTGTAAACCAATGGGAAACCGCAAACCGCTGTGCACATGCTGTGGGAAAAACCGCACAGAAACGCAGTGGTTTACAACCCGCAGCATGTCACTTCTTTGTGCAGAATCGCAGCGATTCTGCACACATAGAAATGCATTGATCCGCTTACTTCCCGCATGGAGCTGTGCCCACCATGCAGGAAGTAATGCGGATAATGTGCGGTTGCTACCCGGGGTGGAGGAGAGGAGACTCTCCTCCAGGCCCTGGGAACCATATTTGTGGTAAAAAAAAAAGAATTAAAATAAAAAATAATGCTATACTCACCTCCCAGCACTGCACGCGGCCGTCCGGTCTCAGGTTGCTATGCGAGCAGGGCCTGCGATGACGTCGCGGTCACATGACCGTGACGTCAGGAAGGTCCTGCTCGCATAGCATCTTTGGAACCGGACCGCCGCGTGCAGCCCCGAGGAGATCGGGACGTCAGAGGGTGAGTATATCATTATTTTTAACATTACTATTGATGCTGCATATGCAGCATCAATAGTAAAACAAGGGCAGGAGTAAAACCCGCAGCGGAAACCGCAAGAAAAAACGGGATAAATCTGCAGGGATAACCGCAGCGGTTTTGCCCTGCAGATTTATCAAATCCGCTGCGGGAGAACCCGCAGGGACCCGAACCTACGTGTGCACATAGCCTTAAGAGTAACATTAGCTGTTCCTTCAGTGTTTGTTGCCATTCCTTGGCTTCTTGTAGCCAGTAAAGTAGACCTGCAGATTCGGTTCTCTCATCACATGGCTTTATACTTATGTGCAGGAGGCATCTAATTTGATGAGTCTCCTTGTCTTTCCCCAGGGAAGACATGTATGCACAAGACTCCATAGAGCTGCTCTCTTCAGCTGGGATCCAATTTAAGAAACATGAAGAGGAGGGCGTTGAAACTCACTACTTTGCAGAGTTGTTCATGACTTCTGGGGTGGTGCTTTGTGAAGGGGTGAAATGGCTTTCTTTCCACAGGTCAGTGATTGTTCATCTAATCCTTACACAATCAGACATTTATTGCATATGTATTAAGGTGAAAATTTACTTGAGAAGGGGAATTGTGTTGTTTTTTTTGTCCAAATGCTAAATGTGCCATATGGGAGCCATGATGCTAAAACAAGGCATACTTGTACTTGCTCCTCGCTCCATCACTGCCTCTGTGACAGACTCTGCCAGCCTCCAGCGAGCTGATGGTTGCTGCCACTGATTGGCTGCAGTGGTCTGATTGCTACTTATCAGTAACGTCCCTACTCCCAGCCTAGCAGAGACTATCGGAGCGGTGGGCAGACAGTGGTGGCAAGTATGCCTTCTTTTTTAACAGCATGGCTCCCCTCTGGCACATTTAGCTGGTGGTTGTCCACTTCTTTGATATGGATGACCTAAACTTAGGATACATTATCAATGTCCCACCGTTGGTCGTTCCCAGCTCTGGAGGCGGACGGATGTAGACAGTATATGTAGCTTCATGCGTTGTGTGGCTGATGGGTTTATACGTGTGAGGTGCATTTAGACAGGCAGTGGTATAGTAATTTGTTGTGCGTTTAAGGGCCTGTTCACACAGACCTACACAAACTATATGGTAATGCAATGATTCTGTCCCCATACATCTTTTTTTTTTTTTTTTTTAGCACTTCCCCCGGGACGATGTGTTGCTGACAACAATTATATTTTTGCAGGCATAAACTATTCAGTCGGCTGCTGATCAGCCCTCTTCATTGTGTAGGACAGTGTGGTGCACAGAGGCGCACAGGACAAGGCATACACTGCGCCGTAGGTGATTCTTCACAATGGGAGGTTACTGCCCCTGACCGCTTTATACACTGACATGTCAGATGTTGTCATATAGCTCCAGCAACAAGCAAGAAGAAGAATAAAGACTTAGACTATGTTCACATGTCCAATAATCATCCTTTAGAACGGATCCAGCAGTAATCCGGTGACAAAAAGTAGAGCAGACACAACTTTTTTGTCAACCTGAAAAACTCTGATTTCAGCTGGATCCATTTTATTGACATTGAACTCCACAGGAAATGGAACCATTTATTAGTTATCTGTTCTTCTCCCATTTGAAAAGGATCCAAATACGACTTTAACATATAGTACTGGAACGTTCATGTAGTCATCGATTTGAATCTGATCCAGTAAACAAAAAATAGATCCTTTTTCTTAACAGGGAAAAAATGGATGGCTGTTTAACAGATCCATTTTCCATAGACTTTAGGGTATGTGCACACGTAGAATGGTCCTCTGCGGATTTTTCCGCAGCAGATTTGATAAATCCGCAGTGCAAAACCGCTGCGTTTTTTACTGCGGATTTATTGCGTTTTTATTGCGGATTCCGCTGCGGATTTACATCTGCAGTTTTCTATTGGAGCAGATGTAAAACCGCAGTGGATTCCGCACAAAGAATTGACATGCTGCAGAAAATAAAACGCTGCGTTTCCGCGCATTTTTTTTCCACAGCATGGGCACAGCGTTTTTGGTTTCCCATAGGTTTACATTGTACTGTAAATTCATGGGAAACTGCTGCTGATCCGCAGCTGCGGAAACGCTGCAGATCCGCAGCAAAATCCGCATCGTGTGCACATACCCTTAATGTTAAAAAAAAAAAAAAAAACTGGAACAGTTGAAATCAGTTTTTTTCAGGTCGACAAATTGTCTGCTCAACTTTTTTGTTCATGTATTGCTGCTGGATTTGTTCTGACAATGTGACCGTAGCCTTACATCCCAGAGGCTTGCTGCTGCTGCTGCACGCATTAATATTGTGGCTCTCAGCCAAATTTGCCATTTTGTGTAAAGTGTTGTGCATTTACACCAATATCTCTATGTCCATTTGTTGGAGTATCAGGGTTTACACTAAACACTATCTCTGTAGCCCCCTTATGACCACGAGTAATGTCAGGTCAGATCTGACGTTGTTTCTAGCCATCGCCCATGTAGACGCCATCTATGACCTCTTATGTACTGGTGACCATTAATGGTACTTCTGAGAAGGATGTGATGTCAGTCCTGCTTTAGTAGATTCCTAGGACGATTTTTACCCTCAGTGACCGGCCTTGTGCGGTGAGATGACGGCTTCACTGTGAGCACTGTGAGGATATCCCTGATCACACTATTGGAAAAGTAGGAAACAATGGAGCCATGAGCCTTTTATCCGTACGAGCCCTCTATTTGTTCTCCTGTGACCTTCACTCCCCTTCTGTATTATATTTCTATTCCCTCCTACTGGCTTCACTCTTTCCCGGTCTTCCAACACCCATAACTCTTTTATTTTTCCGTTGACATAACGGTATAATAGTCTGTATTTTTTTTTTTTTTGTGGAACCAGTTATAATTTTCTGGGACACCACTCTCTTTACTATGTACAGAAAACGCATTGGAATCAACTCCTCTGAAGCCACATCCAGTTCCCTACCAACAACTTGAAGGGTAACTGTTCTGGTTGAACAATCTACAAAGATCTGTTATTTGACTAGCTGTAACAACTTAATTCCACTTTAAAAGTTTTTATTTTTTATTTTTTTCGCTACTTGTTTGTTTCTTGGATCAAAACCGAACTTTCCTCCACTAGGTCTTAGGGGTGCCATGTGCACTCTGGGACTTGGGCAGGCATTATTTCACACATTATGCGACCTTTAATCTACTTTTATCTCACAGGCTATAAAAAACGTGTATACTAATATTACTGAGCATCATATAATATTGACTTTTCAGCGACGTTATCTGATATTCCACTTATTGTGTTTATAAGTAGGCATCATATTCATACAGTATATCTCTATACTTAGGCTACTTTGAATCCGACATGTATATTGTTGTTTTCTTTTTTAGGCCCAGCTATTAAGCAACATTTTTCTTTACTGTAAATGCTTATTATTATTCTACTTCATCGCACAGGCTACTTTAATTCTGACTTGTATACTTTTGTCTATTCTCTTGGGCCTAGTTATTAAGCAACATTTTTCTTTATTGCTAATGCTTATTTTTACTATACTGCATCGCAAGACTAATTTATTTTCGTCCCTTTGTTAGTGACATATATATGTAGTATATTTAAGCTACCATTTTATGGTCTGTTTTCTAATGCCTGATATTTCATTCCCCATTTCACTTGGGGATTCCTTTCCTTTTCCCTACCCTATGTTTATTTCCTTCCCCTTTCTCTCATTTCTACCTGTTTAAAATTGAAAATACCAATAAAAACGTTTGAAAACACTATGTACAGAAAAATGTACAAGCTGTAGTTATTGTAACCATTTTGAGGTACATATGACATTTCAATCTCTTTTTAATTACTTTCTTGGTGAGGTGTGATGATTGAAAAGCAGAACATTTAGCGTTTTTTTTGTTTGTTTTTTTTTAAATAAATCTCCTTGTTTTCCGTATGGGTTAATCTTCATATTTTGATTGGATGTAGCGCTACCAAATCTAATGATTTTTTTTTTTCTCAATTTCTTTGTTCTGTTTTCATCTTGGGAAAAGAGAGATTTGGATTTTTTGTATTATTATTTTTAGTCCTTCAAGAATCTTAAATCAGCTTGTACAATATATTGCCATACGTCAGTTATATATACATACCAGAAATAATGATCTGCTGTGAAACCTATAGGAGGGCAAAGATGGAGGCCACGAGGGTCCTTCAGTAGGCCCCTGTCTGCCATAAGGGGTTTCTTTTACATGAGCCGTAGAACAGGACCCCTCTGGATGGCACTGGGTAAATCATTCAGTCATGTGGAGCCGGACGGGGAGACGCTCGCTTTTCGCAGTATCTTCTCTCTGCTGTGCGGGCTGCATGACTCTAAAGACCGGTTCACTTTAATAGTATATTTCTAATTGCCTTTTCTCTTCTAATTTTATGAAATAATCTTTAAAAAAATATCCCCAATGTTTCTTTCTTTGCTATTGTTTTGCAGTGGATACGATTTTGGCTATCTAATAAAGATACTGACTAACTCCAATCTTCCTGAGGTTGAGCTAGACTTCTTTGAAATTCTACGTCTATTTTTTCCTGTGATCTACGATGTTAAATATCTCATGAAAAGCTGCAAAAATTTAAAGGTGCGTACATATACAGTAGATCCCAATCTGTTTCTTATTACCAGCTATTAAAACTACTTTTTGGTGCAAGACAGATTTTGGTAATTATGCCCAAGACTTTGAATTGCTTCTATAAATGAAATGTATTTGTGATATCATTAACCTCCTGCCAATCGGTAACTCCCCAAATCCAGAGCTCTGCATCGCTCCGAACACTGCTGCGATAGCGACATTAGCGAGCACCAGCGCTGCATGAACACAGAGCAGGAGGAGGTCCATCAGGCTGCACACAGAATGGAGTATGGGCTTGTAGGCTTTCAGCTGAGTCCATACACCGCTCTGTGGTTGGGAGCACACCAGTGTCATTTTCTGATGTTCTGAGTGGTCTGCTGGGGTCGAAGGACCAGGTGAACCAATAATCAATAGCACTTTTGTAAAACATATAAAAATAAAGTGATACATACCCTTTAAATTGTGCGAGCTAACTATTCCATCCCCTAAGAACTGACCTGGCTCATAATACAGCGTTTTACTTTGTAAATGTATAGGACAATCCAACGTGGTGAAGTTTTTTGGTCCTGAGACCTTCACCAGACCGCTCTAGTGTTCTGAAAATTTAGTTTCTATTTTTTTCACCATTTGCTTACTAACCTGCCTATTGATCCTGTGATTTCCATAATTCCACTACTTTTTCCTTCCTCGTGTTCAATTCTGGGGAATGTATTTAATGTTGGGTTTGAGGGGCAGTCCTAGAGAGTCTGAGTAAATCTGTGTGCCATACTTCACCTTTTCAAACCCTATTTAATATGTATGACCAATTTTATTCTAGAGAGGACTCACTAGGGTGCTGATCACAGACCCTCTCCCCCATTCTAACATTTTAGATATATGCCAGACAAACTAATCCATACTTGCAGGATCTGGCATCCACAAGGGTATGAAGACCTCATGACTCTTCCATGATATCAGACGTCAGGGGATAGAATGATTGGGTAGTTGAAATTCGTGCAATAATCAGATGTACCTGGTAGTGGTTTCTTCACTCTCCCAATTCAGAACAGAAGCTTGTCTGGGCACACTGTGAGGAGAGATGGCTGGCCACTGGACACGCAGCCAGTCGAGGCTTCATACGTGTGGCCAGCCTGCCTTATACTTGATCTTCAGGTCATGTACACTGACAGCCGGCCTACTAAACAAACATTTAGGAGGCCAAAGGATTTTAGGCATCCAGCTCTCAATTGAAAAACTCTGTTTCTCCTTTGCTGCTATATATTTAGGGTTGTGTAGATGTTAGTGAGTAAAGGATGTTTTAAGCTTACAGGGTAACCAGTCCGTGTCTGTGCCCTCCCCAAACTGAATATTGGCTGAGGTCTAATCATGGTGTCTCTTGTCAGGGTGGATTGCAAGAAGTGGCTGAACAACTGGAGCTGGAACGGATAGGACCCCAGCATCAGGCCGGCTCTGACTCGTTGCTGACCGGAATGGCATTCTTCAAGATGAGAGAGGTATGAAATCAAAGGTTGTTACCAAGTGTTGGTCCTTATGTGCACAATCAGGCCAACCTTAGAGTGTGATTCACTATGCAGGTAAGGAAAAATTACAGTAAATCTTCAGAGTATATTCCTGTGTTGCTTTCTAGTATGATAGATCTGATACACATACATATATATATTTATTTATTTTTTATTATTATTATTATTTATTTATATAGCACCATTAATTCCATGATGCTGTACATGAGAAAGGGGTTACATACAGAGTTATAGATATCGTTTACAGTAAACAAATTTACAGTGACAGACTGGTACAGAGGGGAGAGGACCCTGTCCTTGCGGACTTAAATTCTATGGGATAGTGGGGAAGGTAGGGGCGAGGCGGCGGCTCTGGAGATGGCGAGGCGCCGGCTCTGGCGATGGCAAGGCGGCAGAATGGTTATTGCAGGCTGTAGGCTTTCTTGAAGAGATGGGTTTTCAGGATCTGTCTGAAGGATCCGAGGGTGGTGGATAATCGGACGTGTTGAGGCATGGAATTCCAGAGGATGGGGGATATTCGGGAGAAATCTTGGAGGCAGTTGTGTGAGGAACGAATAAGTGTGGAGGAGAGTAGGAGGTCTTGGGAGGATCGGAGATTATGTGAGGGAAGATATTGGGAGATTAGTTCAGAGGTATAGGGAGGGGACAGGTTGTGGATGGCTTTGTAGATCAGTGTTAGTAGTTTGAATTGGGGAATTGGGAGCCAGTGGGGGGATTTGCAGAGGGGAGAAGCAGGGGAGTAGCGAGGAGAGAGATGGATTAGCCGGGCAGCAGAGATGAGGACAGACTGGAGTGGTGCAAGAGAGTTAGCGGGGAGGCCACAGAGGAGGGTGTTGCAGTAGTCGAGGCGGGAGATGATGAGGGCATGCACAAGAGTTTTGGTAGATTGTGGGCTGAGGAAGGAACGGATTCTGGCAATATTTTTATGTTGGAGGTGGCAAGAGTTTGGACGTGCGGTTTAAAGGACAGGGCAGAGTCGAGAGTTACCCCGAGGCAGTGGATTTCAGGTGCGGGAGAGAGCGTGATGTCATTTACCATAATAGATAGGTCAGGTAGGGGGGATACGTGAGATGGGGGAAAGATGATGAGTTTGGTTTTTGTCTACATGGAGTTTTAGGAACCGAGAGGTGAAGAAGGAGGATATGGCTGACAGACACTTCGGGATTCTGGACAGCAGAGAGGTGACATCTGGGCCAGAGAGGTAGATCTGAGTGTCGTCCGCATACAGGTGGTACTGGAAGCCGTGGGACTTTGAGTTGTCCTAGGCCAAGAGTATAGATGGAAAAAAGTAGGGGCCCTAGGACAGAAAAAGAAGAGAATGTCCAGCTTCACTGAATCCGTAAAAAAGAGTTTTCTTTATTCACAAACTTTAAGCATAGAGGATACAGACTTCAGCACAAACCATATGGGTAAGAATCTCAACGCGTTTCTGGAGACTAAGCTCCCTTAATCATGACAGAGCCTTGAGAGACTCCAACAGAGAGAGGGCGGGATGAGGAGGTGGTGTGGGAGTGGGAAACGCTAAGGCCGGCTTCACACTTGCGAGTTTTACGGACGTAAGAGCGCAGAAACTACGTCCGTAAAACTCGCAAAAAATACCGCACAATTATTCTCTATGCCCCTGCTCCTATCTGCCGTATTTTACTGATCAGTATTATACGGCTTTCTACGGCCGTACAAAATCGCAGCATGCTGCGTTTGTCACCGTACTGCGCAAGAAATACGCCAATGAAAGTCTATGGAAGCGTGAAAAATACGGATTTCACACGGACAAGCAGTGTGACTTGCGAGAAATACGCAGCGCTGTTAGAGAGAAAAGCCGGTAATTCAGTGCGGTGTACAGTAAAATCACACTGACAGCTTACAGTCCAATAGGTAGAATAAATGTGTACACATAGAATAGGTATATATATATATATATATATATGTGTCAGTGAGACACATATATGTATATATATTAATATTTATTCCAGCGCTATACAGCTTGAAAGCCGGTAATTCAATTACCGGCTTTTTCTTTCTCCTTCCTAAAACCCGACATGATTTGAGACATGGTTTACATACAGTAAACCATGTCTTCTCTCCATTTTTTTTGCAGATTCCACACTACTAATGTCAGTAGTGTGTATCTGCAAAATTTGGCCGTTCTAGCTCTTAAAATAAAGGGTTAAATGGCGGAAAAAATTGGCGTGGGCTCCCGCGCAATTTTCTCCGCCAGAGTAGTAAAGCCAGTGACTGAGGGCAGATATTAATAGCCTGGAGAGGGTCCATGGTTATTGGCCCCCCCCTGGCTAAAAATATCTGCCCCCAGCCACCCCAGAAAAGGCACATCTGGAAGATGCGCCTATTCTGGCACTTGGCCACTCTCTTCCCATTCCCGTGTAGCGGTGGGATATGGGGTAATGAAGGGTTAATGCCACCTTGCTATTGTAAGGTGACATTAAGCCTAATTAATAATGGAGAGGCGTCAATTATGACACCTATCCATTATTAATCCAATTGAATGAAAGGGTTAAATAAAACACAAACACATTATTTAAAATTATTTTAATGAAATAAAAACAATGGTTGTTGGAGTATTTTATTCTACGCCCAATCCAATCACTGAAGACCCTCGTTCTGTGAAAGAAAAAACATAATAAACCAACAATATACTTACCCTCCGCAGATCTGTAACGTCCAACGATGTAAATCCTTCTGAAGGGGTTAAAACATTTTGCAGCAAGGAGCTTTGCTAATGCAGGCTGCTCCTCGCTGCAAAACCCCGGAGAATGAGTCTAAATATAGATCAATGAGCTATATTTAGCTTCATTTGCGGTGAGGCGCCCTCTGCTGGCTGTTTATAGATCGTGGGAACTTGCCTAGAAAGCCTGGGAGCTTTCTAGGAAATTTCCCACGATCTATGAACATCCAGCAGAGGGCGCCTCACCGCAAATGAAGCTAAATATAGCTCATTGATCTATATTTAGACTCATTCTCCGGGGTTTTGCAGCGAGGAGTAGCATTGCTTTAGCAAAGCTCCTTGCTGCAAAATGTTTTAACCCCTTCAGAAGGATTTACATCGTTGGACGTTACAGATCTGCGGAGGGTAAGTATATTGTTGGTTTATTATGTTTTTTCTTTCACAGAACGAGGGTCTTCAGTGATTGGATTGGGCGTAGAATAAAATACTCCAACAACCATTGTTTTTATTTCATTAAAATAATTTTAAATAATGTGTTTGTGTTTTATTTAACCCTTTCATTCAATTGGATTAATAATGGATAGGTGTCATAATTGACGCCTCTCCATTATTAATTAGGCTTAATGTCACCTTACAATAGCAAGGTGGCATTAACCCTTCATTACCCCATATCCCACCGCTACACGGGAATGGGAAGAGAGTGGCCAAGTGCCAGAATAGGCGCATCTTCCAGATGTGCCTTTTCTGGGGTGGCTGGGGGCAGATATTTTTAGCCAGGGGGGGGCCAATAACCATGGACCCTCTCCAGGCTATTAATATCTGCCCTCAGTCACTGGCTTTACTACTCTGGCGGAGAAAATTGCGCGGGAGCCCACGCCAATTTTTTCCGCCATTTAACCCTTTATTTTAAGAGCTAGAACGGCCAAATTTTGCAGATACACACTACTGACATTAGTAGTGTGGAATCTGCAAAAAAAATGGAGAGAAGACATGGTTTACTGTATGTAAACCATGTCTCAAATCATGTCGGGTTTTAAGAAGGAGAAAGAAAAAGCCGGTAATTGAACTACCGGCTTTCAAGCTGTATAGCGCTGGAATAAATATTAATATATATACATATATGTGTCTAATGACATATACATATACATATACATACATACATACATACATACATACATATATATATATATATATATATATATATATATATATATATATATATATATATATATATATATATATATATATATATACATATATATATACATATATATATACATATATATATACATATATACAGTATATATATATATATAGTGTGTATATATATATATATATACGGTATATATTTTTTTTTTTTTTCTTTTTGGGACACATGGATCATTTCTATAGCGGTATGTTGGTTTTGCAAGCCTGCGAGAAAACCACGCAGTACGGATGCCATACGGATTACATACGGAGGATGCCATGCGCAAAAAACGCTGACACACCCTGCCTACGGAGGAGCTACGGACCACTATTTTCGGGACATTTCAGCGTATTACGGCCGTAATATACGGACCGTATTTTCATACGCTGAGTGTGAAGCCGGCCTTAATGTGCGGTCGGAAAGGTATGAGGCAATCCAGGACAGGGCAAGGCCTTTGATGCCAAGGGAAGAAAGAATCTGTAGCAGTAGGCAGTGATCGACTGTGTCGAAAGCAGAGGACAGGTCAAGAAGGAGGAGGATGGAGAACTTTGGCTGTGAGTAAGTCATTAGTAATTTTTGTCAGGGCAGTTTCGGTGGAGTGGTGGGGGCGGAAGCCAGATTGGAGGTTGTCAAGGAGAAAGTTAGATGAGAGGTGGGAGGAAATTTGAGCATGGACATGCTGCTCAAGGAGTTTTGAAGCAAACGGGAGCAGTGATATGGGGTGGTAGCTGGGCATAGCAGTTGGGTCAAGGTTAGTTTTTTTGAGGATGGGTGTGATGGTGGCATGTTTGAAGGCCGAGGGGAAGGTACTAGAAGATAGTGATAGGTTGAAGAGATGGGTTAGGGCTGGAATGAGCATGTTAGTGAGGTTGTGGAGCAGGTGGGAGGGGATGGGGTCAAGTGCACAGGTGATGAGGTGCGATTTGGAAAAGAGGCGAGTAAGCTCTCCTTTAGTGATGTTGGAGAGGGAGGTTATTATGTAATATAAATATATATATACAGTGGGGCAAAAAAGTATTTAGTCAGTCAGCAATAGTGCAAGTTCCACCACTTAAAAAGATGAGAGGCGTCTGTAATTTACATCATAGGTAGACCTCAACTATGGGAGACAAACTGAGAAAAAAAAATCCAGAAAATCACATGGTCTGTTTTTTTTAAACATTTTATTTGCATATTATGGTGGAAAATAAGTATTTGGTCAGAAACAAACAATCAAGATTTCTGGCTCTCACAGACCTGTAACTTCTTCTTTAAGAGTCTCCTCTTTCCTCCACTCATTACCTGTAGTAATGGCACTTGTTTAAACTTGTTATCAGTATAAAAAGACACCTGTGCACACCCTCAAACAGTCTGACTCCAAACTCCACTATGGTGAATACCAAAGAGCTGTCAAAGGACACCAGAAACAAAATTGTAGCCCTGCACCAGGCTGGGAAGACTGAATCTGCAATAGCCAACCAGCTTGGAGTGAAGAAATCAACAGTGGGAGCAATAATTAGAAAATGGAAGACATACAAGACCACTGATAATCTCCCTCGATCTGGGGCTCCACGCAAAATCCCACCCCGTGGGGTCAGAATGATCACAAGAACGGTGAGCAAAAATCCCAGAACCACGCGGGGGGACCTAGTGAATGAACTGCAGAGAGCTGGGACCAATGTAACAAGGCCTGCCATAAGTAACACACTACGCCACCATGGACTCAGATCCTGCAGTGCCAGACGTGTCCCACTGCTTAAGCCAGTACATGTCCGGGCCCGTCTGAAGTTTGCTAGAGAGCATTTGGATGATCCAGAGGAGTTTTGGGAGAATGTCCTATGGTCTGATGAAACCAAACTGGAACTGTTTGGCAGAAACACAACTTGTCGTGTTTGGAGAAAAAAGAATACTGAGTTGCATCCATCAAACACCATACCTACTGTAAAGCATGGTGGTGGAAACATCATGCTTTGGGGCTGTTTCTCTGCAAAGGGGCCAGGACGACTGATCCGGGTACATGAAAGAATGAATGGGGCCATGTATCGTGAGATTTTGAGTGCAAACCTCCTTCCATCAGCAAGGGCATTGAAGATGAAACGTGGCTGGGTCTTTCAACATGACAATGATCCAAAGCACACCGCCAGGGCAACGAAGGAGTGGCTTCGTAAGAAGCATTTCAAGGTCCTGGAGTGGCCTAGCCAGTCTCCAGATCTCAACCCTATAGAAAACCTTTGGAGGGAGTTTAAAGTCCGTGTTGCCAAGCGAAAAGCCAAAAACATCACTGCTCTAGAGGAAATCTGCATGGAGGAATGGGCCAACATACCAACAACAGTGTGTGGCAACCTTGTGAAGACTTACAGAAAACGTTTGACCTCTGTCATTGCCAACAAAGGATATATTACAAAGTATTGAGATGAAATTTTGTTTCTGACCAAATACTTATTTTCCACCATAATATGCAAATAAAATGTTAAAAAAACAGACCATGTGATTTTCTGGATTTTTTTTTCTCAGTTTGTCTCCCATAGTTGAGGTCTACCTATGATGTAAATTACAGACGCCTCTCATCTTTTTAAGTGGTGGAACTTGCACTATTGCTGACTGACTAAATACTTTTTTGCCCCACTGTGTGTGACGGCTGATACTCAGGAGGCACGTTCCATTAAAGTTCAGAGGGTTTATTGCTCCATAAACCACATAGTAGATAACAGAAATCAAATAGCCTTTAGCTCAGGAACAGAAAATACAAGTGTCCACCAGTCCTTCAGGCTCAGTTCTGGAGCCTTAACACACTCTGGAGGGTTTCACCTCCACACACATCTGCTGTGTTAAACATTACCCTTTCTTTTATAGGTCTAACCACACCCAGGAACCCATCACATGATTAGACATGTGGTTATGACATCACCACAGGTCCTGAAACACACATAGATAGGCAGGGTTATGATATAGCGACAAGCCACCTATGTGACACATATCTCACGTCGACTATACAACCTTTAGCCACGCTACATACCTCCCCCCTCTGCCTAAAGCCGTGGGGCTTGGCACTTTCTTTCTTGATAGGACATCAGCGTTACCGTGCAGCTTTCCGGCCCTATGTTCCACATGGAAATTGAAGTCCTGCAGGGCTAAGAACCAACGAGTGACCCTAGCATTTCTACCCTTCGTTTCCCTCATCCATCGAAGTGGGGCATGGACGGATATCAGTCTAAATTTACGTCCCAGCAGATAGTACCGTAACGTGTCCACTGCCCACTTTATGGCCAAACACTCCTTCTCTACGACTGAGTAATTCTTTTCAGACGAGGACCGTTTCCTACTCAGAGAACAGGATGCTCCTCTCCATGTAGCTCTTGGGAAAGAACTGCTCCTACCCCAACATCTGAGGCATCTGTTTGAAGAATAAACTCTTTCTTAAAATTTGGGGCCATCAGAACGGGTTGCTTACACAGAACCTCTTTCATTTCTTGGAAGGTGACTCTGTCTCTTCGGACCATTTAACCATTACTGATTTCATCCCCTTTAGCAGATCAGTCAGAGGCGCAGCCACCGTGGCGAAGTTTGGGATGAACCTCCTGTAATATCCCACGATCCCCAGAAAGGCTTTAATTTGCTTTTTGGAGAGTGGCTTTGGCCATGTTTGAATTGCCTCCACTTTACTGATTTGGGGTTTTATTTCTCCACGGCCCACTACATATCCCAGGTACTTAGCGTCTTCCTTACCCAAGGCACACTTTTTCGGGTTTATTGTTAACCCTGCCTCCCTTAGAGCATCAAACACCATTTGGGCTTTTTCCAGATGACTCTCCCAGTCCGGGCTAAAGATGACGATATCATCCAGGTACGCAGCAGCTTATGGGGTGCAAGGATTCTATCCATAGCCCTCTGGAAGGTCGCCGGAGCTCCCTGTAGGCCAAACGGAATCCGGACATACTGGAAGCATCCATCTGGTGTAGAAAACGCCGTCTTTTCCTTGGCTTCCTGTGCCATAGGAATCTGCCAATACCCCTTCGTCAAATCCCAAGGTGGTTATATACCTGGCGTGCCCAAGCCTTTCGATGAGCTCATCAACGTGGGGCATGGGATATGCGTTGAACTTGGAGACCTCATTCAACTTCCGATAGTCGTTGCAAAACCTCCACTCCCCATCAGGTCTTGGGACCAGGACAATTGGGCTTGACCAACCGCTCTTGGATTCCTCAATGACTCGAAGCTTCAACATACGCTCCACCTCCTTGGAGATTACTTCTCAACGGGCCTCAGTGATTCGGTACGGCTTCACGTTCACCCGCACATGTGGCTCTGTCAGGACCTCGTGCTCTATGACCTTCGTGTATCCTGGCAACTCTGAAAACAGGTACCTGTTCTTCTGGAGTAACTCCTGGCACTGCTGTTTCTGGGCCTTCGATAGCGTCTCTGCTATAGTAACCCCTCCAACCTCACCTTCTGGGTTGCTTAGCAAAGATGGAGTTACTGCCAGCTCTCTATCTTGCCATGGCTTGATGAGGTTGACATGGTAGACTTGAATTGGTTTCCGTCTTCCTGGTTGGTGAATTTTATAGTTTACCTCACCAAGCTTCGACGATCTCATATGGTCCTTGCCATTTGGCCAAGAACTTGCGCTCCACCGTCGGAACTAACACAAGAACTCGGTCTCCCGGATTGAACTGCCTAACTCTTGCAGACCGGTTGTAGACCCTGGCCTGAGCTTCTTGTGCCTGGAGGAGGTGTTCTTTCACAGTAGGCATCACCTTTGCAATCCTCTGCTGCATCAGGGCCACATGCTCAATGATGTTTCTGTGGGGCGTGACTTCGGCTTCCCAGGTTTCCTTGGCTATATCCAGGAGTCCTCATGGATGTCGGCCATATAGAAGCTCAAACGGTGAGAACCCTGTGGAGGCCTGTGGAACTTCACGGATGGAAAACATCAGATATGGTAAGAGACAGTCCCAGTCTCTACCGTCTTTCTCTATAGCTTTTCTCAGCATGCTCTTCAGTGTCTTGTTAAATCTTTCAACAAGGCCATCTGACTGGAGATGGTACACCGAGGTCCTCAACTGGGAGAATTTCAGGACTTTGCATCACCTTGCTCATGAAAGGTGTCCCCTGGTCAGTCAGGATCTCCTTCGGCAGACCTGTCTGGGAAAACACATGGACCAACTCGCGGGCTATACTCTTCGAGGAAGAATTTCTCAGGGGAATTGCCTCAGGATAGCGTGTGGCATAGTCCAGGATGACTAATATATACTGATGGCCCCGGGCTGATTTAACTAAGGGACCGACCAAGTCCATGGCAATTCTCTCGAATGGCACCTCAATAATGGGCAATGGCACAAGGGGGCTCCGGAAATGACGAGTGGGGGCAGTTAGCTGACATGTAGGGCAGGACCTGCAATAGTTCACTATTTCCCGATGACACCCAGGCCAATAGAACCTCTGCACAACCCGTTCCTGCGTTTTTTCCACCCCTAGGTGTCCACCCAAGATGTGTGAATGGGCCATATCCAACACCTTCCGTCTATATTGACCCGGCACTACCAACTGCTCTACCAACTCCTCCCTTATTTTCGTGACCCGGTACAACAACTCCCCACTCTTCAGAAAATAGGGAAATCTTGTGTCTGCCCCCGGCTCCTGTACAACCCCATTAATAACTGTGACATTATTAAAGGCTTCCACCTGAGTGGGGTCCCTATGTTGGGCAGTCTCAAAATTTTCACCGGTTACCTCTAACTCCAGAATGTCAGATGCAGGGGACACTTCCTCCTCATCCCCAACCAGAGCACAAAAAGGAAACCTGTCTGTCTCTGGGTGTGGCGACACCTTTTTAGGGTTCATTGGTTCCCTACTCTTGCTAGGGACCTCAGAACCCTTTCCCCACAAATCCCAAAACAAACAGAAATCCCGGCCAATAATTATAGGGTGCAACAAGTCCCAAACGACGCCGACTACATGGGACTCAGTGCCACATTTCAGTATCCACCCTGGCCACAGGGTAGTCCTTTGCATCACCATGTATGCATCGCACGCCGACTTTCTTTTCCGGGAGCAGGTGGAGCGGAAAAGTGGCCCTCACCAGGGTCACTAAGCTCCCCGAGTCTAACAGCGCCGTTACTGCTCGACCGTTCACCTTTACGGGACACGCTTGAGGCCCCTCGTTGGGCGGAGAGTTCACACTGCAGGCTGGATATGCATAGTATGAACTACGGCATCCCATGCTGCGGTCCATTTGCTCAGTGTTCTGGGAACAACGGGCAGCTATATGTCCTGGCCCGTGGCACCTCCAGCAAATAATATCACCCGTAGGGACCTTGGGCACCACCTCCCCCGCCCTTTGTGACCTTGGACGCCCCACCCCCTTTTGGGACTCGGCACCTTTCTGGGACCCCCAGTACGGCATGGGCTGCCTCCCGAAGGAGCCTTCCATCCCTTGGTGTCTCTTGACCAGTCCGATCAGTTCGTCGGCATTCTGGGGATCACCCTGGGCAACCCAAGTCTGTATGGGCCTCGGGAGAGAATGCACAAACCGATCCATCATCACTCGTTCTACCATCTGTGCAGGCGTAGAGGACTCTGGCTGCAGCCATTTCTGGACCAGGTGCAACAGGTCAAACATTTGGGAGCGAGGCGGTTTGTCCCGGTGATAGGCCCAGCAGCGAATTTGCTGTGCCCTAACAGTCAGTGTCACCCTCAAACGTGCGAGAATCTCGGCTTTCAATTTGTCTAAGGACTTGAGAAACCAAATTGTGAGGAAGCATGAGCAATCTCAAGGCTACAAGTCCATCTCCAAGGACCTGAATGTTCCTGTGTCTACCGTGCGCAGTGTCATCAAGATGTTTAAAGCCCATGGCACTGTGGCTAACCTCCCTAGATGTGGACGGAAAAGAAAAATTGACAAGAGATTTCAACGCAAGATTGTGCGGATGTTGGATAAAGAACCTCAACTAACATCCAAACAAGTTCAAGCTGCCCTGCAGTCCGAGGGTACAACATGGGTCAACCCGTACTATCTGTCGGCGTCTGAATGAAATGGGACTGTATGGTAGGAGACCCAGCAAGACCCCATTTCTTACCACGAGACATAAAAAAGTCAGGCTGGAGTTTGCCAAAACTTACCTGAAAAAGCCTAAAACGTTTTGGAAGAATGCTCTCTGGTCAGATGAGACAAAAGTAGAGCTTTTTGGGCAAAGGCATCAACATAGAGTTTACAGAAGAAAAAAAGAGGCATTCAAAGAAAAAGAACACGGTCCCTACAGTCAAACATGGTGGAGGTTCCCTGATGTTTTGGGGTTGCTTTGCTGCCTTTGGCACTGGACTGCTTGACCGTGTGCATGGCATTATGAAGTCTGAAGACTACCAACAAATTTTGCAGCATAATGTAGGGCCCAGTGTGAGAAAGCTGAGTCTCCCTCAGAGGTCATGGGTCTTCCAGCAGGACAATGACCCAAAACACACTTCAAAAAGCACTAGAAAATGGTTTGAGAGAAAGCACTGGAGACTTCTAAGGTGGCCAGCAATGAGTCCAGACCTGAATCCCATAGAACACCTGTGGAGAGATCTAAAAATGGCAGTTTGGAGAAGGCACCCTTCAAATATCAGGGACCTGGAGCAGTTTGCCAAAGAAGAATGGTCTAAAATTCCAGCAGAGCATTGTAAGAAACTCATTGATGGTTCCCGGAAGCGGTTGGTCGCAGTTATTTTGGCTAAAGGTTGTGCAACCAAGTATTAGGCTACTTTCACACATCAGGTTTTTTGTTTCAGGCTAAATCCGGTGAATGTTGGAAAAACTGGATCCGGCGCAGATTGTGAAAAACTGATGCGACAGATCTGTTTTTTTGACGGATCCGGCTAGCATATCTAGATTATTGGATAAAAAAAAAATGGAGCATGCTCAATTTAAAAAACCGGATCAGGCCGCCGGATCCGCCATTTTCTGCATCCGGCACCTTCCGGCTCCTATACGCTTCCATTCTAGCAAACAGCCGGAAGCGCCAGATCCGGCGCTTCAGGCTTTTTCGCCGGAGACAAAAAACGTTACAGTAGACATTTTTTCCAGACGCCGGAATCGAGTGTACGCCGGATCCGGCATCAAACTGGAAGGAACGTTGGGCCATCCGGCGCTAATACAAGTCAATGGGGGAAAAACCGGATCCGGTTTTTATTTTTTCTCCCGAGAGCCGGATTTAGCCTGAAACAAAAAACCTGAAAGCAGCCTTAGGCTGAGGGTGCCCATACTTTTGTCTGGCCCATTTTTGGAGTTTTGTGTGAAATGATCAATGGTTTGCTATTTGCTTCACTCTCCTTTGTGTTTTTTCATTTAAGACAAATTATATGAAGATAATAATACCAAAGAATTTGTGATTGCAATCATTTTCAGTAAGAAACTGAGATCTGACAGAATTGTGTGTCAATACTTTTAATATTTTACTGAAAAGCAATGTCACCAGGCTGAAATGTCAAAGTTTTTGCTGTCTTGGAGGAATAAAGATTTTGGTTTATTTTGCTTTTTGTATTCTTCGCCTAACATAGGTGCTGTCACCTCTCCCTCACACAATATGCTCTAATGAACTGACATTATGTAGTTTTTCAATAAGAATTCTCTTTCCCTGAGGCTCGTATACCTACCATCAGAATACTGGGTAAATGATGCAGAATCCCAGGTCACTACATTTTCCCCATCATGGTTTATACTGAGTGAATGGGGGGTGCTCACTACAACAATGTCTGTGTACTGCATATGCATCTTATCAAAGAAGATCCACGGCTGGATCGGATGTGTAAGCATCATATTAACTATAATACATTGGAGGGAATGTTGTTAATGCTCGGCATTCATTTCCCTACTCATTTACCTTGGGAAGAAGAAAAGTGACATAAATATACAGATAGATCTGTCCCCAAATTTTCATGTTAAACTGGACACATCATCTAATAATGGCTGCAGAACAAGATAAAACCTTTTTTTTGTTCTTTATTTCGCCTCTCCGTTGCGAATATATTAGCAGTCAAAGTATTTTGAACTTTTAATGAGTTAAAGGGAATCTGTCATCAGATTTTTGCTGTGTAATTTGAGGACAGCATGAGATAGGGTACAAAACACAGATGTCAAGGACATGTCACGTGCCAAGCTGTGTGCAGATGTTTACACTGACTTTTTATCACATGGAGATGATTGTTGCTGTGACTAGCCGACCTGAGGGCATTTGTCTGACTCCGCCCCCTCTTGTGATAAGCCGCTCACTGTGTATAGACTATGTACACAAAGCCTGGTGAGGTGGGGACAGTTTTCTAAAGGTACCTTCATACTGAACGATATCGCTAGCGATCCGTGACGTTGCAGCGTCCTGGCTAGCGATATCGTTCAGTTTGACACGCAGCAGCGATCAGGATCCTGCTGTAATGTCGTTGGTCGCTGCAGAAAGTCCAGCACTTTATTTCGTTGATCTGCGAGCGTCTTCAGTAACATAGTAACATAGTTAGTAAGGCCGAAAAAAGACATTTGTCCATCCAGTTCAGCCTATATTCCATCATAATAAATCCCCAGATCTACGTCCTTCTACAGAACCTAATTGTATGATATAATATTGTTCTGCTCCAGGAAGACATCCAGGCCTCTCTTGTACCCCTCGACTGAGTTCGCCATCACCACCTCCTCAGGCAAGCGATTCCAGATTCTCACTGCCCTAACAGTAAAGAATCCTCTTCTATGTTGGTGGAAAAACCTTCTCTCCTCCAGGCGCAAAGAATGCCCCCTTGTGCCCGTCACCTTCCTTGGTATAAACAGATCCTCAGCGAGATATTTGTATTGTCCCCTTATATACTTATACATGGTTATTAGATCGCCCCTCAGTCGTCTTTTTTCTAGACTAAATAATCCTAATTTCGCTAATCTATCTGGGTATTGTAGTTCTCCCATCCCCTTTATTAATTTTGTTGCCCTCCTTTGTACTCTCTCTAGTTCCATTATATCCTTCCTGAGCACCGGTGCCCAAAACTGGACACAGTACTCCATGTGCGGTCTAACTAGGGATTTGTACAGAGGCAGTATAATGCTCTCATCATGTGTATCCAGACCTCTTTTAATGCACCCCATGATCCTGTTTGCCTTGGCAGCTGCTGCCTGGCACTGGCTGCTCCAGGTAAGTTTATCATTAACTAGGATCCCCAAGTCCTTCTCCCTGTCAGATTTACCCAGTGGTTTCCCATTCAGTGTGTAATGGTGACATTGATTCCTTCTTCCCATGTGTATAACCTTACATTTATCATTGTTAAACCTCATCTGCCACCTTTCAGCCCAAGTTTCCAACTTATCCAGATCCATCTGTAGCAGAATACTATCTTCTCTTGTATTAACTGCTTTACATAGTTTTGTATCATCTGCAAATATCGATATTTTACTGTGTAAACCTTCTACCAGATCATTAATGAATATGTTGAAGAGAACAGGTCCCAATACTGACCCCTGCGGTACCCCACTGGTCACAGCGACCCAGTTAGAGACTATACCATTTATAACCACCCTCTGCTTTCTATCACTAAGCCAGTTACTAACCCATTTACACACAATTTCCCCCAGACCAAGCATTCTCATTTTGTGTACCAACCTCTTGTGCGGCACGGTATCAAACGCTTTGGAAAAATCGAGATATACCACGTCCAATGACTCACCGTGGTCCAGCCTATAGCTTACCTCTTCATAAAAACTGATTAGATTGGTTTGACAGGAGCGATTTCTCATAAACCCATGCTGATATGGAGTTAAACAGTTATTCTCATTGAGATAATCCAGAATAACATCCCTCAGAAACCCTTCAAATATTTTACCAACAATAGAGGTTAGACTTACTGGCCTATAATTTCCAGGTTCACTTTTAGAGCCCTTTTTGAATATTGGCACCACATTTGCTATGCGCCAATCCTGCGGAACAGACCCTGTCGCTATAGAGTCCCTAAAAATAAGAAATAATGGTTTATCTATTACATTACTTAGTTCTCTTAGTACTCGTGGGTGTATGCCATCCGGACCCGGAGATTTATCTATTTTAATCTTATTTAGCCGGTTTCGCACCTCTTCTTGGGTTAGATTGGTGACCCTTAATATAGGGTTTTCATTGTTTCTTGGTATTTCACCTAGCATTTCATTTTCCACCGTGAATACCGTGGAGAAGAAGGTGTTTAATATGTTAGCTTTTTCCTCGTCATCTACAACCATTCTTTCCTCACTATTTTTTAAGGGGCCTACATTTTCAGTTTTTATTCTTTTACTATTGATATAGTTGAAGAACAGTTTGGGATTAGTTTTACTCTCCTTAGCAATGTGCTTCTCTGTTTCCTTTTTGACAGCTTTAATTAGTTTTTTAGATAAAGTATTTTTCTCCCTATAGTTTTTTAGAGCTTCAATGGTGCCATCCTGCTTTAGTAGTGCAAATGCTTTCTTTTTACTGTTAATTGCCTGTCTTACTTCTTTGTTTAGCCACATTGGGTTTTTCCTATTTCTAGTCCTTTTATTCCCACAAGGTATAAACCGCTTACACTGCCTATTTAGGATGTTCTTAAACATTTCCCATTTATTATCTGTATTCTTATTTCTGAGGATATTGTCCCAGTCTACCAGATTAAGGGCATCTCTAAGCTGGTCAAACTTTGCCTTCCTAAAGTTCAGTGTTTTTGTGACTCCCTGACAAGTCCCCCTAGTGAAAGACAGGTGAAACTGTACAATATTGTGGTCGCTATTTCCTAGATGCCCGACCACCTGCAGATTTGTTATTCTGTCAGGTCTATTAGATAGTATTAGGTCTAAAAGTGCTGCTCCTCTGGTTGGATTCTGCACCAATTGTGAAAGATAATTTTTCTTGGTTATTAGCAGAAACCTGTTGCCTTTATGGGTTTCACAGGTTTCTGTTTCCCAGTTAATATCCGGGTAGTTAAAGTCCCCCATAACCAGGACCTCATTATGGGTTGCAGCTTCATCTATCTGCTTTAGAAGTAGACTTTCCATGGTTTCTGTTATATTTGGGGGTTTGTAACAGACCCCAATGAAAATTTTGTTACCATTTTTCCCTCCATGAATTTCGACCCATATGGACTCGACATCCTCATTTCCTTCGCTAATATCCTCCCTTAAAGTGGACTTTAGACAAGACTTTACATAGAGACAAACCCCTCCTCCTCTCCGATTTTTACGATCCTTTCTAAACAGACTGTAACCCTGTAAGTTAACTGCCCAGTCATAGCTTTCATCTAACCATGTCTCAGTTATTCCCACTATGTCAAAGTTACCTGTAGATATTTCTGCTTCTAGTTCTTCCATCTTGTTTGTCAGGCTTCTGGCGTTTGCGAGCATGCAGTTTAGAGGATTTTGTTTTGTTCCAATCTCCTCGCTGTGGATTGTTTTAGAAATGTTCTTACCTCCCTTCTGAGTATGTTTTCCTGGATCTTCTTTGTTCAAGTCTAATGTTTTTCTTCCCGTCCCCTCTTCTTCTAGTTTAACGCCCTCCTGATGAGTGTAGCGAGTCTTCTGACGAATGTGTGTTTCCCAGGTTTGTTGAGGTGTAGTCCGTCTCTGGCGAGGAGTCCATCGTACAAGTAATTCACACCGTGGTCCAGGAATCCGAATCCTTGTTGTCTGCACCATCGTCTTAGCCAGTTGTTTGCATCAAGGATCCTGTTCCATCTCCTGGTGCCATGCCCGTCTACTGGAAGGATAGAAGAAAAAACTACCTGTGCATCCAGTTCCTTTACTTTCTTCCCCAACTCTTCAAAGTCTTTGCAGATTGTCGGTAGGTCCTTCCTTGCCGTGTCATTGGTGCCAACATGTATCAGAAGAAATGGGTGGACGTCCTTGGAGTTGAAGAACTTTGGTATCCTATCGGTCACATCCTTGATCATCGCACCTGGAAGGCAGCATACTTCTCTTGCAGTTATGTCCGGTCTGCAGATGGCTGCTTCTGTGCCTCTCAGTAGTGAGTCTCCCACCACCACCACTCTTCGTTGCTTCTTGGCTGTACTTTTTGCTGTCACTTGTTGCTGTGTGCCCTTTTCTTTTTTGCTTGCTGGTATTGCTTCATCCTTAGGTGTGCCATCTTCATCCTCTACAAAGATTTGATATCGGTTCTTCAGTTGTGTGGTTGGTGATTTCTCCATGGTCTTCTTGCTTCTTTTGGTCACATGCTTCCACTCATCTGCTTTTGGAGGTTCTCTGACACTTTTTTCACCTTCTGTGACCAGTAGAGATGCTTCTGTTCTGTCTAGAAAGTCTTCATTCTCTTTGATGAGTTTCAAAGTTGCTATTCTTTCTTCCAGACCCCGCACCTTTTCTTCTAAAAGGGCCACTAGTCTACACTTCTGACAGGTGAAATTTAATTCTTCTTCTGGTCGATCTGTGAACATGTAGCACATGCTGCAGCTCACCATGTAGGTTGTCACATCTGCCATGTTGCTCCTAGATCCTGCTGACTTGCTGTGTGTTTTCCTTCTTGTGTAATCTACTCAGCCAAGCTCTCTTGCATTAATGTCCTACAGGCAAAAATTCGTTTGGTGATTCTTGATTTTGGTGCTCCATAATGTTGGAAAAAGCATTGTTCATCACCAAATTGCTCCTGTTCTTTATTCATGGCAGTGTTCTTGGGCAAAATTGTGAGTGAGCCCAATCCATGGATGAAAGCAACCCCACACATGAATGGTCTCAGGATGCTTTATTGTTGGCATGACACAGGGCTCATGGTAGTGATCAGCTTTTTGGGATACTTATGGTAGTGATCACCTTTTCCTTTTTGGGATATCTAGAAGAATTATTGTCCAAAACAGTCTGCAGGGGGGATGCGTCAGAGAAATAACTTTACCCCAGTTCTCTGCAGCCAATCTCTTTACTTTCTGCAGAATGTCAGTCTGTCCTTGATTTATATCTTGGAGAGAAGTGCTTTCTTGACACCAATCCAGCCTCCAAAAGTCTTCGCCTCACTGTGCTTGCAGATGTGCTAACTGCCTGCTGCCATTCCGTAGCAAGCTCTGTGCCGCTGTTGAACCGATGACGTAGCCGAGTCCTTTTTAGAAGACAGTCCTGTTACTTGCTGCACTTAGGTGCCTGAACCTCTGTTGTTGAAGTTCTTTAAAGGGTTGATTTAGAAGAAATTTTACAAGCTGCAATGTCCTTCTATGTAAATCTATTTTTGTGCAAAGAAATGGCTGCACATGCTTACTTGGAGGTCTCTATGTTTAACCAGTCTGCTCTTATAATTCTATTAGCATGACATAGTGATTAGAGATGAGCGAACTTGATTGGATTCCTTCTTATTCGTCAAGCTATAGCGTTTACAGAATAAGCTGCAGAGGGAACCCGGATACCTGGATCGCGCCGGCCGATCAGCTGTTTGTGTCGTGGCTGTGTGACATTAGAACTTATGGGTTTGTGGGTCACATAGGGTTAACAACCCCACTTGTGGTAAGGCATCAGTCTTAGTAAACCGGTAGGAGTGATGGACGCAGTATCCACCGCTAGTCCAGTGGACTAGCGGAGGATACTGCGTCCATCACTCCTACCGGTTTGTGCCGGACACGACTCTTGCGAAGACTGATGGCTTACCACAAGTGGGGTTTTTAATCCTATGTGACCCACAAACCCATAAGCTCTTTAGTGAGGTACATTGATGAAGGTCTAAATTTGACCGAAACATCTACTGTATGTACTCTACTTTATCAAATTCTCACTGCATCTCACGACGTGTGTGCCAAGTTTATCTTTAATATTGTACGGCTTGGGCACCTACTTGAGCACCACAAATATATTAGTGCCTACGGTCTTGTTCTTAGTGGCTGTGTGACAGTCACAGCACAATTAATTACCAATTAACAAAGTGAATGAACAAAAGAGAAATTTCAATTAGATCAATATTTGCTGTGACCACCCTTTGCCTTGAAAACCCCATCACACAGATCTTGAAGGCATTCAGCATATAGTTTGTTCCAAACATGTTGGCGAACTAAACACAGATCTTCTGTGGATGTAGAATTTAGCAAATCCTTCTGTCTCTGCATGTCGTCCCAGAAAGATTCGATGTTCAGCTCAGGGCCCTGTATCATCCATATCTTCGTGTTTGTTTTTTTTTTTTATGGTGACAATGCTATAACAATGGGTGTATGTTTGTGCTCAATGTCCTATTGTAGAATAAGGCCGGGATCACACATGCGAGAAATACGCCCGAGTCTCGCACGGTAATCCCCGGCCCTGCCGCCTGCACTCCAGAGCGGAGCGTGCGGCCGCATAGCAATACATGGAGCCGCACACTCCGCTCCTGAGTGTCGGGTGCAGGGCCGGGGATTAGCATGCGAGACTCGGACGTATTTCTCGCATGTGTGATCCCGGCCTAAATTTGGAGCCATGTGTCCGTTTTGGTGTTGTATGATGGATAAGTATCTTCCTGTATATCTTTGAATTGAGGACACCATTAATCCTGACAAACCCCCAACTCCTTTTGCTGAAATATAGCGACAAACCTGCAAAGAACATATGCCATGTTTCAACGTTGACACATTTTTGTGTCGCTCTCCAGCCCTTCGGCAAACAATCTGCCTTCTGTTACTGTCAAATATTTCACATTTTGACTCCTCAGTCCATAGCAACTGCTGCCATTTTTCTGCAAAGTTGAGTCACTTGGCCTTGCTTTCATGTTGAAGGTACATCTTTTTGGCCATAATTCTTCCATGACTGGCCAGGTGTCTTCAAACAGTTGATGGATATAGCTGGGCCCCCCTAGTTGCTGCCAGTTCTGAGTTGAGGGCACTGCTGGACATCTTCTGATTTCAAAGAGATGTAGGTATGATGTGTTTTTCATCTGCTGCACAAAGTTTCCATGGCCGACCACTTCACCTTCAGTCCTCAAGGTTGTCCATTTCTTCAAAAAAGCTTGAACAGTACATCTTAAAACCTCCATCTGCTTTGAAATCTTTGCCCGAGAGAGACCTTGCTGATGCAGTATAACTACCTTGTGTGTTGTTGCTGTACTTAGGTCATATACCATGGAAAGACTATGACAAGAAACCATATTCCACAATCTCAACTTTGTAGCAGAGTTTAGTTGTTCTTCACTCAATTTTAAACCTTTTATGTCGCAGTTTCTGTTTCAGTGAAATACTTGTTTCAATCTAAATATAAAAATGATGATTAATGTAATTTGTTTCATAAAATTGGTTACTCGTCCATCTGACTAGAATCCTACAACTTTGTCCACAAGAATTTGGTGCTGTTTTGAAGGCAAATGGTTACACAAATACTGATTTGACTTCGATTTCTCTTTTGTTCATTGACTTTATGTATGTATATGTCTGTTATTGTACATATTAGGCGGCATGATATAATTCTGGTTAGGCAATCACTTGTATAGATTTAAACATAAACTAAGGGGAAACATGGCAGAATGAACCCACAGCAATCCGTACAGTTGAATATATATAACGGAATGAGGAAATTCCACCAACTCAATACACATGCATCAGCAGGCTCTGGACTACAGAGAAAAAAATGACCACAAAGTAGTGCAATAAAAGCCAATGGGATTGATCTCAAGGAGTCATATATAGTGTATGTAATCATATGTCTATGAATGACAAATGAGGGGAAACATGTCTCCTAAAAATTATTGAAGTAAACTGAGTAGGAACCATATGGTTAAATCTATGCACGGTGCCAAAGTGGCCAGAGGATAGCAAATAAAGTGTCAGTGCTTAGTGCAAATAACATTAAGGGCCATATACATCCATGTGGAAGCCAAATCAGGCGGGTCATACGTATATTATCACCATAGTGTGCATACCTGCTGAGGGGAGGACTTGCCGTGGGACAGGATGAACCCCGACGCGCGTTTCGCAACGTAGCTTCTTCCAGGGGGTCCACTACGACCCCCTGGAAGAAGCTACGTTGCGAAACGCGCGTCGGGGTTCATCCTGTCCCACGGCAAGTCCTCCCCTCAGCAGGTATGCACACTATGGTGATAATATACGTATGACCCGCCTGATTTGGCTTCCACATGGATGTATATGGCCCTTAACCCCTTTACCCCCAAGGGTGGTTTGCACGTTAATGACCGGGCCAATTTTTACAATTCTGACCACTGTCCCTTTATGAGGTTATAACTCTGGAACGCTTCAATGGATCCTGGTGATTCTGACATTGTTTTCTCGTGACATATTGTACTTCATGACAATGGTAAAAATTATTTGATAGTACCTGCGTTTATTTGTGAAAAAAACGGAAATTTGGCGAAAATTATGAAAATTTCGCAATTTTCCAACTTTGAATTTTTATGCAATTAAATCACAGAGATATGTCACACAAAATACTTAATAAGTAACATTTCCCACATGTCTACTTTACATCAGCACAATTTTGGAACCAAAATTTTTTTTTGTTAGGGAGTTATAAGGGTTAAAAGTTGACCAGCAATTTCTCATTTCTACAACACCATTTTATTTTAGGGACCACATCTCATTTGAAGTCATTTTGAGGGGTCTATATGATAGAAAATACCCAAGTGTGACACCATTCTAAAAACTACACCCCTCAAGGTGCTCAAAACCATATTCAAGAAGTTTATTAACCCTTCTGGTGCTTCACAGGAATTTTTTGAATGTTTAAATAAAAATGAACATTTAACTTTTTTTCACAAAAAATGTAATTCAGCTCCAATTTGTTTTATTTTACCAAGGGTAACAGGAGAAAATGGACCCCAAACATTGTTGTACAATTTGTCCTGAGTATGCCAATACCCCACATGTGGGGGTAAACCACTGTTTGGGCGCATGGCAGAGCTCGGAAGCGAAGGAGCGCCATTTGACTTTTCAATGCAAAATTGACTGGAATTGAGATGGGACGCCATGTTTCGTTTGGAGAGCCCCTGATGTGGCTAAACATTGAAACCCCCCACAAGTGACACCATTTTGGAAAGTAGACCCCCTAAGGAACTTATCTAGAGGTGTGGTGAGCACTTTGACCCAACAAGTGCTTCACAGAAGTTTATAATGTAGAACCGTAAAAATAAAAAATCATATTTTTTCACAAAAATTATCTTTTCGCCCCCAATTTTTTATTTTCCCAAGGGTAAGAGAAGAAATTGGACCCCAAAAGTTGTTGTACAATTTGTCCTGAGTACGCTGATAGCCCATATGTGGGGGTAAACCACTGTTTGGGCGGATGGGAGAGCTCGGAAGGGAAGGAGCGCCGTTTGACTTTTCAATGCAAAATTGACAGGAATTGAGATGGGACGTCATGTTGCGTTTGAAGAGCCACTGATGTGCCTAAACATTGAAACCCCCCACAAGTGACACCATTTTGGAAAGTAGACCCCCTAAGGAACTTATCTAGAGGTGTGGTGAGCACTTTGACCCACCAAGTGCTTCACAGAAGTTTATAATGTAGAACCGTAAAAATAAAAAATCATATTTTTTCACAAAAATTATCTTTTTGCCCCCAATTTTTTATTTTCCCAAGGGTAAGAGAAGAAATTGGACCCCAAAAGTTGTTGTACAATTTGTCCTGAGTACGCGGATACCCCATATGTGGGGGTAAACCACTGTTTGGGTGGATGGGAGAGCTCGGAAGGGAAGGAGCGCCGTTTGACTTTTCAAAGCTAAATTGACAGGAATTGAGATGGGACGCCATGTTGCGTTTGAAGAGCCACTGATGTGCCTAAACATTGAAACCCCCCACAAATGACACCATTTTGGAAAGTAGACCCCCTAAGGAACTTATCTAGAGGTGTGGTGAGCACTTTGACCCACCAAGTGCTTCACAGAAGTTTATAATGCAGAGCCGTAAAAATAAAACAAAATTTTTTTCCCACAAAAATTATTTTTTTAGCCCCCAGTTTTGTATTTTCCTGAGGGTAACAGGAGAAATTGGACCCCAAAATTTGTTGCCCAATTTGTCCTGAGTGCGATGATACACCATATGTGGGGGGAACCACTGTTTGGGCACATGGGAGGGCTCAGAAGGGAAGGAGTGCCATTTGAATGCAGACTTAGATGGAATGGTCTGCAGGTGTCACATTGCGTTTGCAGAGCCCCTAATGTACCTAAACAGTAGAAACCCCCCACAAGTGACACCATTTTGGAAAGTAGACCCCCTTAGGAACTTATCTAGATGTGTGCTGAGCGCTTTGACCCACCAAGGGCTTCACAGAAGTTTATAATGGAGAGCCGTAAAAATAAAAAAAAAATTTTTTCCCCACAAAAATTATTTTTTAGCCCCCAGTTTTGTATTTTCCCGAGGGTAAAAGGAGAAATTCGACCCCACAATTTGTTGTCCAATTTGTCCTGAGTGCGCTGATACCCCATATGTGGGGGGGAACCACTGTTTGGGCGCATGGGAGGGCTCGGAAGGGAAGGAGCTCCATTTGGAATGAGGACTTAGATGGAATGGTCTGCAGGTGTCACATTGCATTTGCAGAGCCCCTAATGTACCTAAACAGTAGAAACCTCCCACAAGTGACACCATTTTGGAAACTAGACCCCCTAAGGAACTCATCTAGATGTGTTGTGATATCTTTGAACCCCCAAGTGTTTCACTACAGTTTGTAACGCAGAGCCGTGAAAATTAAAAAAAAAAATCTTTCCCCCCAAAATTATTTTTTAGCCCCCAGTTTTGTATTTTCCCGAGGGTAAGAGGAGAAATTCGACCCCAAAAGTTGTTGTCCAATTTGTCCTGAGTACGCTGATACCCCGTATGTTGGGGGAAACCAACGTTTGAGCGCATGGCAGAGCTCGGAAGGGAAGGAGCGCCATTTGGAATGCAGACTTAGATGGAATGGTCTGCAGACGTCACATTGCGTTTGCAGAACCCCTAATGTACCTAAACAGTAGAAACCCCCCACAAGTGACCCCATATTGGAAACTAGACCCCCCAGGGAACTAATCTAGATGTGTTGTGAGAACTTTGAACCCCCAAGTGTTTCACTACAGTTTATAACGCAGAGCCGTGAAAATAAAAAATCTTTTTTTTCCCCACAAAAAATATGTTTTAGCCCCGAGTTTTGTATTTTCCCAAGGGTAGCAGGAGAAATTGGACCCCAAAAGTTGTTGTCCTATTTGTCCTGAGTACGCTGATACCCCATATGTTGGGGTAAACCCCTGTTTGGGCACACGGGAGAGCTCGGAAGGGAAGAAGCACTGTTTTACTTTTTCAACGCAGAATTGGCTGGAATTGAGATCGGACGCCATGTCGCGTTTGGAGAGCCCCTGATGTGCCTAAACAGTGGAAACCCCCCAATTATAACTGAAACCCTAATCCAAACACATCCCTAACCCTAATCCCAACAGTAACCCTAACAACACCTCTAACCCTGACACACCCCTAACCCTAATCCCAACCCTATTCCCAACCGTAAATGTAATCTAAACCCTAACTGTAACTTTAGCCCCAACCCAAACTGTAGCCCTAGCCCTAACCCTAGCCCTAACCCTAATCCTAACCCTAGCCCTAACCCTAGCCCTAACCCTAGCCCTAACCCTAGCCCTAACCCTAGCCCTAACCCTAGCCCTAACCCTAACCCTAACCCTAGCCCTAGCCCTAACCCTAACCCTAGCCCTAACCCTAGCCCTAACCCTAGCCCTAGCCCTAACCCTAGCCCTAACTCTAACCCTAGCCCTAATGGGAAAATGGAAATAAATACATTTTTTTAATTTTTCCCTAACTAAGGGGGTGATGAAGGGGGGTTTGATTTACTTTTATAGCGGGTTTTTTAGCGGATTTTTATGATTGGCAGCCGTCACACACTGAAAGACGCTTTTTATTGCAAAAAATATTTTTTGCGTTACCACATTTTGAGAGCTATAATTTTTCTATATTCTGGTCCACAGAGTCATGTGAGGTCTTGGTTTTTGCGGGACGAGTTGATGTTTTTATTGGTAACATTTTCGGGCACGTGACATTTTTTGATCGCTTTTTATTCCGATTTTTGTGAGGCAGAATGACCAAAAACCAGCTATTCATGAATTTCTTTTGGGGGAGGCGTTTATACCGTTCCGCGTTTGGTAAAATTGATGAAGCAGTTTTATTCTTCGGGTCAGTACGATTACAGCGACACCTCATTTATATCATTTTTTTATGTTTTGGCGCTTTTATACGATAAAAACTATTTTATAGAAAAAATAATTATTTTTGCATCGCTTTATTCTCAGGGCTATAACTTTTTTATTTTTTTGCTGATGATGCTGTATGGCGGCTCGTTTTTTGCGGGACAAGATGACGTTTTCAGCGGTACCATGGTTAGTTATATCTGTCTTTTTGATCGCGTGTTATTCCACTTTTTGTTCGGCGGTATGATAATAAAGCGTTGTTTTTTGCCTCGTTTTTTTTTTTTTTTTCTTACGGTGTTTACTGAAGGGGTTAACTAGTGGGCCAGTTTTATAGGTCGGGCCGTTACGGACGCGGCGATACTAAATATGTGTACTTTTATTGTTTTTTTTTTTTTATTTAGATAAAGAAATGTATTTATGGGAATAATATTTTTATTTTTTTTTCATTATTTTGGAATATTTTTTTTAATTTTTTTTTACACATTTGAAATTTTTTTTTTTTACTTTTTTACTTTGTCCCAGGGGGGGACATCACAGATCAGTGATCTGACAGTTTGCACAGCACTCTGTCAGATCACTGATCTGATAGGAGTGCAGGCTGCTTCACAGTGCCTGCTCTGAGCAGGCTCTGTGAAGCCACCTCCCTCCCTGCAGGACCCGGATCCGCGGCCATCTTGGATCCGGGGCTGGAGGGAGCAGGGAGGGAGGTGAGACCCTCGCAGCAACGCGATCACATCGCGTTGCTGCGGGGGGCTCAGGGAAGCCCGCAGGGAGCCCCCTCCCTGCGCGGTGCTTCCCTGTACCGCCGGCACATCGCGATCATCTTTGATCGCGGTGTGCCGGGGGTTAATGTGCCGGGGGCGGTCCGTGACCGCTCCTGGCACATAGTGCCGGATGTCAGCTGCGATAAACAGCTGACACCCGGCCGCGATCGGCGGCGCTCCCCCCGTGAGCGCTGCCGATCGCATATGACGTACTATTGCGTCCTTGGGAAGAAAAGCCCACCCCACATGGACGCAATAGTACGTCTAATGGCAGAAAGGGGTTAATGTTATTTGCACTAAGCACTGACACTTTATTTGCTATCCTCTGGCCACTTTGGCACCGTGCATAGATTTAACCATATGGTTCCTACTCAGTTTACTTCAATAATTTTTAGGAGACATGTTTCCCCTCATTTGTCATTCATAGACATATGATTACATACACTATATATGACTCCTTGAGATCAATCCCATTGGCTTTTATTGCACTACTTTGTGGTCATTTTTTTCTCTGTAGTCCAGAGCCTGCTGATGCATGTGTATTGAGTTGGTGGAATTTCCTCATTCCGTTATATATATTCAACTGTACGGATTGCTGTGGGTTCATTCTGCCATGTTTCCCCTTAGTTTATGTTTAAATTTATAGTTGAATTGCATTTTTGTCTTTTAATAACATTGAATAAAATTTCTGATATTTTAATTTTTGGCCTGTTACTTCCCTTCTTTTTTGGATATATATTCTTTTGGAGGTACGCCTCATATACTGTTTGGTCTAATTTTTTGGTATAATCACTTGTATAGGTAATTTTCTGCATTCATGTTTTTTGTGTTATGTAACACTGCTGATAGCTTTCCTGATTTGATATATGATGTCTTAATTGATTTTGTATGGAGGTAGTCATTTTGTCGAGCTTTGGAAAGTAATGACGTTGTATCATATCTTATTGACTGCCATCATATAACTATTTCATCATGTCATTCTCCTCTAGATGTTCTTTGAAGATCACATAGACGACGCTAAGTATTGTGGCCACTTGTACGGCTTGGGTTCAGGATCGTCTTACTTTCAGAATGGGACTGGCAATGCATACGAAGAAGAAGCCAACAAGCCGTCGTGACCTAAAAAAGTAGAAGTTTATTTTTTTTATTGCCAAGCTCGGTCACTTTCTACATGTTTTATCCCTGCTCGGATTTTTTGGTTTTCATCTCTCAAAAACCATTTACTTTCTGTCTTACTTTACTAACATAGAACCACTTGGCCTTCAAGCAGATTGGTATCTCACATTTATGTTTGCCTTATCTATTGTAGATCTCCATCTACACTATGCACTTACCCAACCTCACCCCAGGACATCATTACTATTGATGAATCCGAGATACTCCATCCAAGATGTTTCTAAGTAACTCAGCAACCTATTGACTAACAACCTAGCACTTGCCTATTTCTTGTGAGCCCCTCTCCCTACCTCTACTTATTTAAAAGCCTTAAAGAGCTAATCCCTATACTTTTATGGTCCACACATTGACAGGGATATCAGACCCTAAGAAATGCAGCGCTCTAATGCGGGAAGATGGCTAGATGAAGGTGCTGGCTGCGAAAGAAGTCACTAAACCCTCTCCAGAACTTGTTGCACTTTTGTCTTAGAAAATACTCGACTTTTATCCCCCAAATCCTGGTTTACTTATTACAGTCACCATTTTTATTATTATGAAACAGTATTTATTAGGTGCTTGAGTTTTGGATACTCATAACGATTTGTTAGAAGAAAATAAGCTGCATGCAAAAATGGAAGAAAACAAAGTTAACACGAAAAATACGGATGCAATCCAAAAGCTCAACAAGTCAGATAGAGATGTCAACTGCAGAGGATCAGACACTGGAAAATACAATTTTGTTTTGTATCTTGCTACAGAAATGTAATTATTTGTTGTAACAACAAAATGAAAAGTTTTAGCTTTGGCACGAGAAGTTCTCTGTAAATCGCCGCGGTAGATGCATGGCATCACGATGGAGAAGAGGAGGACCTGCCAGACCTTGCTCCATGGTGCTGCTGCCATCACAGTGGACGATGCTGCGGCACTTGGTGATGCTGTCTTATCTTTTGCAATATATTTTTTATATTGTTACTATCGATCTACTTTACTTTTTTAGCCACCACAGTGTTGATTGCAGAAACATAGGATTTGTTTTGTCTCCAGGGGATTGATGGTAAACTCAGACTTCCCAACAAAGGGATGATGTGTGTTTTTATACACACATTTGACCTATATGAAATACAATGCAACGTCAGTGTTGACTATTTATCTTTATACTTTGTAATATCTTGAGGTTTTTTTTTTTTCATTTTTTTTTTCAAAGTTACAGCATTTGTAACCGTGTGATCCTTTTTAATGCATACAATACAAAATGTTTGCAAACAAAGGATATTTGTTTTTAGAGCTTTTGTAAATAAAGGCTGAAAAAAGTTTTTTTTTTTTCAGAGTCTTGATTTAATCCATCAGTAGCCACCAGCAGGCACACATTGCAATCTGTACGTTGCCCCTCAAATTCCAAGATCAATATTATTAGATTTCTGAAGGATCATCAGACACTGTGCTAAAATAAAAAAAAAAAAAACGTTTTAATTGGATCGTACAGCCACCATTATCTGCAGATGATATGGAGAGTTAGGCGAGGTTCACATTGCGTTAGGGCGATCCATTTAACGGATCCGTTTCTAAGCGGCACTAACGCAATGTAACGGATCCATTAACGCACCTATTGCCATACATTATCATAACGCATCCTAACGCATGTCACAATCGGCATGCGCTAGCGATGATGCGTTACTTTGTGACGCCCCCTTGAACGTGGTCTACTGCGTTTTCGGGAAATATGGTACTCTCTCAAAAACCACGAGTCTCTACACAACTATTATTAGGTAGAATGCCATAACTATATAAATGTAACTGTCCACCTTATACAAACAAAGAAAATTAACCAAAGCAGGAAGGGGAGGAGGGAAGACAGGGAAGGGGGCCCCTTCCAAAAAGGAGGGGTGTTGGATTTTTCTATTCACGAGACCGGTCAGTGAGCCTTTATCTATGAACAACGTGTAGCCCAACAATTAATTTATGGGTTATCCTGTTGGCCTATTAGCTCCAAGTACTCAACACTGTCTCTAAATAATTTCCATTGGGCCCAGGTCACCTTAAACTTATCTTGTGAAAAATGTGTGTATGCTATTATTTCCTCTATATAGTACAGCTGATCGACTTTATGCGCCCAGACTGATAAATTCGGACAATTCTGGGCAAGCCAGTGTGAGGGAATAGGCAGTTTAGCTGCAGCTATTAGGAACAGTAATTGGGACTTGTGTCTTGATTGCGAGCTGTCTCCTGACCAGTTTAAGAAAATGAGCTTTGGAGTCGGAGGATTTGGAAGATTGCAATATATTTATTCTGTTGTTTTTTTGTTTTTTTAAAATCTGATACATTGTATAATAAACCAAAAAAGAAAACAACCAGCCCATCCCCCTTCCCTCCCACTCCTAGACATCTCTGGATATAAACAATATTCACAAGTACATATTAATGCAGACATTTCAGGTATTGACAAATGTAGATATTAACCCTTCTTTAAAGAAGATGACTGGGGTACTACCCTCCGCCTTCTCCAGGACCCAAACTAGACGAATATTATTACGCTGGAGCCTGTTTCCAGTCATCGGTTTTATTCAGTAAAGTCACAATGTTTGCAGAGGCTTTCCTGACTTTTGTAGATAATGGCGGGAGTTTATCCTCTATTTCTCCCACACGGTTTTCTTCTCTCATTTTTTTTCAAATCTTGTCTAATAATATAGACATCCACATTTATTGAGCCCATGTGTCCATTTAATGTTGTCAAGGCTGCGTTACACTGTGTCACTCCATTAAGTACATCCTTTAATGTTGGCTCTGCACCTCCCTACTCAGCAGACGCATGCTCCCGACCATTATCATGGTGAATGAGGGTGGTAGTACTGGCTGCAGGATGACTTGCTGTGGGCTCATTTCTCTGTTCTATCGGTATCTTACGCCCACTTTTTACTCAGAGGTGATGGATGGTGAAGGTTTTGGAAGCTGCAGAGCTCACTTAGTTTTGGGTTCTACCATATTGTTCCACCTCTCTGTCTGGGTTCTTACCCTGTTCCTTCTCAGCGGCCATCTTAGACGAGTCCGGCACGGTGCCATCTTGCTGCATGCTTCCTGTCTGGCCTTGTTTAAGCCTTTTATCTTATAGTGTCATATTGACAACCAGTGAACTCGGATTCACAATGATCAACTACCTCCACAGTGCTGGCTGAGGACTTGCTACCCGGGTAAACAGGATTATAGAACGGATAACGGAGGAGCTATTACTGTGTGGGCCCTGCTACATCTCTAGCCTTTCATTTATTCTTTAGTTGGTGCCCCCTCACGATACTCGAGGAGGTTCAGACTTCTGGCTTCCCCTGCCTCATGGAGGTGGCCATCTTGATTAGCCTACACTTCTAACTTCTGTTTGCAGTTTCAATTAAATTCTGACTTGTTATGGTTTCCTGCAAGGAAAAGTGTGTCTTTGTTTTCAGATGCTTTTCTTCCCTGAACAATACTCGTGTTCAGCATTTACAGTTGTATTTACATTTTGTCTAATTCCTGAAATTGCCATTTTTAAACACTATGCCCCAACATGACTACTGGCAGTCCCCTCCCTTAGAATATCTCATAAGCACCAACATTAGTCTCTGACAGTTCCCATACATCCCACAAGAGGCGCACTATTATACAACCTCTCCAGTGCAGTTCTTGTACTCGGTCACCAGGACCTCCCTCAGGCTCTCCCCAGGTATTTTGCCCCTTTCTCTATTTGGTTTAGTTAGACTTCTGTCATTTCACGCCAATCTCAGCAATATTGCATTAACGTTGCCTGACTCCTAGTCTGTGGCATTGGGCCCTCCTGCTCCATCTGCCTTTGGCACTATGCTCCAACCCTCGCTTTCTCCCTTCTCACGCACATTTCAACATACTCTTCTCTTTTTCTTACCATGTGAAACTGTCCAGTCATATGCTTATGATATTAACACTGCTGATCGGCACTGTGTTCTCAGCCATCCTCCTAACTGGTCTCAAACAAGTCACCTACCTCCCCCATCTTTTCACCTACTTTGTCGCACAGTTCTTCATTTTGCCTTTTTATAAAACCCATTTCCCCATTAATATGATTTTTAATTTTGCATTGCTGTCTACCTCCCCTCCACCCCACTTTCTTCCCTCTCCCACACACTCCGCACTTGAGAATAGCCTACAACATACTTCTAAGTACCCTGAGGATACTGATCCCACCACACTTCCAAAATACCTAAAGAGTTATTCCTTTCAAATATGATGCATCCATCGCTGCATTCATTTAAAACATTAAACACCCTCTAGTCACCCCATCCTGGGTCCATCGGTGAGTGTCAGCTGCTCCTCCCTTGGTCTGGCATTGACCACAGCACCCTGACAGCGCTGCAGCCAGTCACTGAGCCCGGCGTTCTAATGTAGAGGGAGCCGTCAAGATGATGTCAGCCCTGCAACCAACGCTAAGCACCGAGAGCAGCAGCGGACAGTCACCGGTGGACCCAGGAAAGGGTGCAGCGAGGGATGAATCACATTTGAAAGGGAACAACCCGTTTAATGCTCATATTTTCTCCACTTTATGCTGTAGGCAATGGTTTCTCACGGTCGATGTCATAAAGGAGCGGTGCCACCATTATATCAAGTTTTTTTAATTTACAATATTAAAAATATTGATTAGTTCTAGAGATATTAGTTTTATTAGTTAGTAGTATTGTCTGTCTCCTCGTTTATTGTATGTAACTGTTCTTTGGTGGCAAAACATGGAAAAGTATAATCCTCCATGCTGGACGGCTTTCTACTAGAGCAGTATAAATGTGATGTTACACCGAGCCGGTTGGGGCAGAGGAATCTAATGTCACGGTTTTGTGTGGCTACTGTAACAGAAGCCAGATGGCCGAGGAGGGGAAGGAAATCTGATAGTTGTACACAGCAGCGGACTCTGTATAGACAATCCCATTTTTACTTTTATAATAAATTGCTAGCTGGGACGGGGGATTATACTTTTTCTGCTGAGCACACCAGCAGTGACTGGAATAAAGATTTTGTGCACATACGCGGCCATAATATTACCAATTCTATAGAGCACCATCCTTATAAAGCATAAAAATCTTTCGCACCATTCCATATTTTTAATAGGAGTAAATTGATAAAATGTCTATAATACAATTTTCTTTGCATATAACTATAAATATTATGATGGCACAACCCAGTTAAAGGTATTTCCCAAACCACAATGTGATCTCTATAAGAAACTCACATTATAATAAGTATAATTTACACGTGTATTTATTCTTTTGTGCCCATATAACCCATTTTTAAAACTGCCCCATTTTGCACATTTCAATCACACTCCACCTATGGATGAGCCACCAGGTTCCATTAACCATCCAGTTGCCATTGGAGACATCCTGCTGTTGTTCGATTACTCATGGTCAATCATCTGTCAGATGGCTTCCTGCCGACATAACTGCTGTGGGATGTGTCTACAACAAGTTCATCCTGAGATGGGTTTCTGTACAGACGGATTGAGATTAGTGCAGCTGTGTTTAATGTTTGCTGCTTCCAGACCAGAGTATGTAAAACTCCAAATGCGGCTCTATAGATGCACATCACAGAGGATTGTCTTCTACTATATGCATCAATAGAGCGGCATTTGCGGTTTCCCACAAACACAGCTTGGACCCCTAACTATCTCATTTCTATTTCTAATTATTGATCTATGAATTACACATGTAAAAAAATAACAGGACTAGTCTTCTCCAAGGTGAAGAGACACTTTTTTAGGTATGATCAATGGAAAGGTTTGAGAGGGTCTGGACCCCTTGGGCAAAATATACCTGCTACACCCCTTTTCTTTATCTCCTCTACACCTGTCAGACTTTGACATCAAGCATTTCAAAGCCATGTTCCTAAGTTCTTGAGGTTCCTAGCAGTCAGATCTTCACTGTTCAGGAGGTCATCACCTGCCTTTGGAATAGGTGAGAACGTTCAATGTTGGGAATGACTAACCCTGTGTAGATGCTATGGCATGATCTAAAGGCATCCAAAAAATACTGAACTGAAATACACCAACATGGTTGAAAATTCCTATTCAACCATGTGCAAATCTTCTTGATAGTTATAGGGAATGTTTGGTGAAATAAATTTCTGCTAAAGAGGAATTAACAGGTTATTGACCTTTTTCTCCATGTACAGTCCTGTGTCTCCAATAATATAGAAGAAAAATACAACTTTGTGTTATTAGTGTACTTACATTTTTTCTAATAGAAAGTCAGGTAATACCACAAGGCTCAATTACTTTTTCTTGTAACTGTACATAATTCTAATTAGTCACTGGATATTTCTGACTGATCGTTAATAATAACGATGATGACCCTTTTGCTGCTCGCCTGCAGTCTGCATTATACGTGACTACCCACAATAATAATACACCAATACTAAATATCTCAAAATCTTAGACAAAACACAAATCGTAAGCATAGTCTTCTTTCAAATTTTTGTATTGTAATGGGTTATTTCATGGTGACAATGGATAAGAACTTTATAGCCCCAGCTCGGATTCTGCAGATTTCTGTTATGCTGAAATATGTAGAATGTGAATTAGTTTCAGCCTACAAAGAGTGGCCGGAGTCCACTGAACGACATGATCGGCCTCAATTATGGAAACTAGAGCTACAAATAGCGGCGGAGGCGTTAACAGGTTGTACAATAAAAGTCTTACTTGCCAAGGACAACATCTACAATATCTGGTTTCCGTCCATTGTGGTATTCGGGGCATATTCTCTGCGCTTTTACGAAGACGAACAAAATCCGAACATACTCGCAAACCCTTACCTAATAAAGGAAGAAATGTCCTAATATACCCCACAGGGATTATGGGGAAAGAAATATCGCAGCGCTCTCCTTACAAGGAACTACATTTCACGCTGAGGCAGAGTTCTGGTTCAGGGGCAAAAAAAGCTGAGATTTATCATATGGGACGGATTATTTACATAAGAAATTGGTGTAATCCCAGACTTACAACATTATTATTTATTATAGCGCCATTTATTCCATGGCGCTTTACATGTGAGGAGGGGTATACATAATAAACTTCAACAGATAAACATCCGTTATAACATAAGGTAAGCAGGAGGGTGCGGTGTTGGAGCTTGGACGACGGCCGTTTCGCACAGCAGGTGCTTCAACGGGTCCAGATGCATCTGGACCCGTTGAAGCACCTGCTGTGCGAAACGGCCGTCGTCCAAGCTCCAACACCGCACCCTCCTGCTTACCTTATGTTATAACGGATGTTTATCTGTTGAAGTTTTCCATTAAAATTCACGCTTTCCACTGCAGAATTTGGGGTGAGTGCCGCATATTTTCTTACTTATGAGTACAAATGAACTATTAGTTTTCAGCTGCTGAGCACCTCATACCCCGGAGTAAGCGTGACGCCTAATACTCTGGATCCCATCTCAAGTCCTGAATGCTGTATATGGTATCGTTCTAGTGCCGTCCCATTCTATAGCTCTATGTGGTATACATAATAAATACAAGTACAGTAATCTTAAACAATACTAGTCATAACTGGTACAGGAGGAGAGAGGACCCTGCCCGCGAAGGCTCACAATCTACAAGGGATGGGTGAGGGTAGAGCTGGTCATGCAGCGGTTTGGTCGATCGGTGGTTACTGCAAGTTTTTCTGAAATTAAGCAGCATTTAAGAGTGAAACAATCTGTGGTACTTAGGAAACTTGGTATTTCATAAAGATGTTAAAATAAATAAAAATCACAGGTCTAACGGACAAGTCTGTAGTCTGTGCTGCCGAACAAGAGCCCTGAGCGTCTCTCTGTTAAAAATCGTTATTGCGCAAAAATATCTAATCAAGACTTAACCAGGTGCGTTATTCTTAAAAGAAAAATGTCATGATATTCTGACGAAAGTATAGTGGTTTATTGAATTATCCACCATCGCAGCAAAAACATAAAAGGTAGATGAAACAATTACAAACAGAGTGTCCATGTGTAGATATCAGCGCTTCTCCTGTTACTCATCTTTAAAAGGTAGAATGGTAGAAGTCATCTGTCTGTGTGAAAGTCTGAAGTCATCATGGCATGGAGTAGCTAACAGCTGTTGTTCCTCGTGTCTTGTCCCATGTCCATGGAGAATGATGGTGAAGGAAGGGAGGTGACCGTCCCACGTGACAAAAAAGCCCCCACCCCCTCCTAAGAGACGTTTATATATGTTCAACACTGATCACGTGTCTTCTGTATATGGTGTTAACTTATACTCTGAGCTACATACACAGAAATAGCTTTTCATAGTGTCAGCAAGAAGCAATGTGCTCAGTACAGAATAAAAATAAGAATAATTAATATTTAACAATTCCCCCTTTTGAGGGTGACAGACATTGATTGGAACCCTCAAATTAAAATATTAATAAAATCTACTTTCTTCTTTGGCAAAATGATGTAATAAATAATAATATCAATGATGTTGTTATATGTTCTCAATAATATAATATGTAAATTCATGTTATGGTAAGCCGTGACCAATATTCATATAAAATATATATATATTATACTTCCCTATATCTACTTGAAGCATCTCAGGTCTGATGTCATCTGGTCTTCATATTGATGTCTTCTTTGTTCTTTTAAACAATCTTTATTATAAGTCTTTTGAAATAAATGATAGCATGTAGATATGTATAGACTGTGTGTCATGTGTCAATCAAAGTCCATAAATTCAAATGTTGATAAGAAAACAAAGTTCATAGATGAAATGTAGCTTTAATATCTGTGCAGTGTCACCTTTAGAGACCTGGACTTACGTTGGCTCGCCTTGGAAATCATCTGGAATCCTCAAATCGTCTGCACTGGTCTTGGGACAGGTGTGACGTCTTTGGTCAGCACAGCAAGGGTTACATTGACTCTTCCTTGCTAAACATAGCACCATAACCAGTCCTTAGTGCACAGGACACATGTCAAGGTTGTAGCGTCCTGACAATTACCTGAGTGTTCACCAGCTTTCATGGAAGTCTTATAGGTGATAGGAAACCACTGGAACGTAATAACACAGTTCATCTTTGATACTGTACTCAGTTGTCAGTGCTGGATGCTGTAGTTGTTGTCAGTAGTGACATGAATTGTATTTGACACAGTCTATTATTTCTCAGAAATCATAGCATTGTTACCTTGTGGAACTTCTGGATAACGGCTTTTCTTCTTGCAACTTTTAAGAATCAATTGAATTTAGAAAAATGAAAAGTCTTTATTAACGTATCTCCGGTATCTTGATTGAAGTCTTCATTCCCTATTCTATACCAAATCTGGTAATTTCCCTAACTTATAATATCACAGCGTACCATAGCAATCAATAATATCCATATAATTATTAAATGATATTAAAATGGAATTTATATTTGGAAAAATAAAATAATAATAATAATGATAAATGATAGTATATTATTAACCATATTCTTCATGTGATAGGACATTTTTATGTCACAGGTGTAATTTCTTCTTGAACCCATAGATGTCAGTATGTCTTTTATGTAACAAGTGCTGATATTTAGTATTAAAACTTTATTAATTTATGTTCAGTAAACCAATAATATGTAAGTATGTATAGCCATGAACCAAAATAAGAATATATATATGAATAAATGAATGAATGAGTGAAAGAATTGTTGTATTTATCTTAGAATTGAAACATTTCTTATATAATGAAACCATATGATCACTATATTTGATCAAGCAATATTCTGGTATTAGACATTACTTTATGAAATATAGATTTTTTTCTTGAGATAAAAAATAAAAATGAAAAATGAAAAATAAAAATGAGAATAAAAAATAAGAATAAGGCCTTTATATGTTGATGACAAATGCTGAGATTATGTCTCAGTAACACATTCCCTTAATATTTTCCTCATGTAGATGTTGTCATAACCTTGGATCACCAAAATATTGAAATTATGCAACTTTGCATATAATACCCTTAATTGAGGAAAAAAAATGACATTTATAATATTTATTGTTATTATACCCAATAATACCTTATTAATATTTCTTCTTTATTAAAATGTGTGAAGAAGAGGTATTGATGAAATGTGATTATGTGATCAGGATCAAAAACACATTTCCTCCTTAATATCAAAAAATATTATTTTGTGAAAAATATTAATTTGTAAAAACCCAAGTGAAAAATAATTATTTTTATAACTGTCATATCAACTTGTGCCATATATTTGTTTGAAGATGTGTACTCATCTATGTAAATATAAAAAACACTGAAATATGAAAAAATTATCATTAGGAAAAAATGTTCTAAATGTAGGTTTCCTTGATAAACCATATTGATGTGTTATTGTACTTATTAAATAATAATAATAATCACTAAAGAAATATATGTTGAAAAATAATATTTAAATATATCTTAATATCCTAATAATTTAACTGAATCTTATTTTCTTAAACACAAAGGTTTTTTTTTTTTTCTCAACATACCATGAATCATGAGTGAGGCCTCTGTCAAACTGTGCATACACATTCCACATACCACGCTCTGGTCACTCTTGCATTACACACTTAGCATTAGATTCACTCCCAGCAGCTGCCCATGCACTTCTGTCATCTGTCACTCAGACGGTGACACACATGGACGTTCACAATACATTTCACATACAAAGAATAAAAAACATGTATATTAACCCAAAATATTGTATCCTAATTATCAATCAATGCGCATTGTAATCTATTAAATTTAGTATTCTAATATTTCTTTGAATATTCCCCAAATATTATCTAACAGTATGTTTTAACCTATAGAAAGGACTCCTCCATTTACAAGAAACCCGAGTTGAATGTTTCAACACTATTTCGGTACAAGCCTGTTACTGAAACCATTTGAATGTATAGGCTGAGGAAAATTCCTAAAACTAAAAAAAAACAAGGCTATATGATATTCCTTAACTCACAGCTGTCACGTCATGCACCATGCAGTGGGAGGAAAAAAAAAAAACACGTTTTAGATTATTACAGAAAGAAAATTTACATGTAGTACACACATTTTTAGGTTGTTAGATATATTATTTATTTTGTTAGTGTTAAATATATATATAAAAATCATGCAGTTAATATAACTTCCTGTGTGAATAAGACATAAATTCATGAAACAGGTATTTTTTGTTCAATCCTCGCTTTGAAAGTAAAATTCTAAGGGAAATGAAAGATAAAGGTTATTTTCATATTTATTTCAAAACAAAATAATTTAAATATCTTATACATATGTATATATTTAATAAATGTATTTAATTGTAATTCTAAATATTTTTTACTGGAGTAAATTTTAATTATTTCACTATATATATAAAAATACAGTTAATATAATCTCTAGTTATACAAATATGCTACAGTATTTACTATATACTATATTAATATATATGCAGAATTATATTGAATAAAATAATTACATATTAATAAATAATACATTGTATAACTCATCATATAATATAATTACATATTTAGCCAATTCCTATCCCAAAATGTAACTCTCTGTCGATTATCTGAAATGCTGTATTTAGTAAGGTCAGTTTTAACCCTATGGACTCTTTGAAGAACTGCTGTGATAATGGAGTGTTCAGCTGAGCTCCCCCTGGGATACTCACCTGCTTCCGTCTGTCAGTTTCCGCCATCTTTAGAGACAGATCTGACCCTTCAGATTTTAAATCTTTCAGAGAAATTTCTTTAATAGACTCCTGAATCTTTTCATACGGTTTGTAACAAATATGTAATTTTCTTCGTACTTCATAGATTTGATTTTGGATCAGATTTGAAGATTTTGATTTTGGCTTTTGATAAGATTGAATTCTGACTGGTTTCAAAAACTTAGTAAAATGTGTTTTCCTTTCAAGATTCTCGTGTTTTCTAGAAAAATCAAGGGATTGGGCGCATTCGTATAAAGAATTTTTCTGTGTAGCAATTATACGAGATACAGGATTTAAGAATTTAAACTTGTTTACAAAACAATTTATCATGGATTGTTGATTCAAATTCGTACAGACCAATTTATAAATCCTTTCAAAAATGGCCATAAAAGTAAACGTACATTCTTCCCGGCCAATCTTCAATTTTAGAAGAATATCAAGATCTGGATAATTTTCTTTCAATCCACAGAAAATCAAAATTCTTAATCTTTCTACATCAGTCATATTTTCATACTCCTCATTCTGCATTTCTAATGAATATCTTCTCATAAAAGTTACTGGCAGCCAAATTTTAAACAAATTATTTTTCTCCTGATTAGTCAAATCAAACTTATCAGCAAAACTTTCAAATATCTCTGAATTTCTGCACACATGGATTTTGTCATCATATGCAGGAATGATTTTGCATAATTTTAGCAGGATTTTCCTAGATTTAGGTTGGAGTTGGGCCTCTGAGTCGTCTATTTTTAAGGGCAATGGTACATCTGTCCCTCGTAGATCATCTTTGTCAGTTTCTCCTACGCTTCCTCCATCTTGTTTTTCATCTTGTGTCACGTCAATGTCACTTTGGGTGGTCATCGTCATTACAGATACGTGCGTCACATCTTTCTCACTCTTCTCATTACAGTCAATCTTGGGAACATCATTAGTTTCCTTAGAAATTCTTTCTACACTGTCTTTTTTGGACTTCTCTGTCACAAACTCGTTAAATACATAAACCATATGTAAGATATTTTTAAGTTGCTCTTTTTCTTTTTTCTTAGACATTAGCTTACAATCTAAATTCAAATTCGAATTCGCTATTCTGCATTCTGCAAATAAATTAGACCAAAATATTTCTAAGCTAGATCCGTACAAACTTACAAATTCTATCTGACTTGATTTAGCATATGAATTTATCAAATCCATTTGTCTTACCTTGAAATCTCAGCTTGTAATCCCTTTGCTTTTACAACGCTGGGCTCCGGACTTCAGCACGGCTATTTTTAGCACATCTATCTTCAGCACTACCAGTGCTTGCTGTCAATCCGTCTGACACCTGTTAAAGTCTTCGTAATTCGTAGGTTCTTGTATGATCTTTGTGACTTGAAGTTTTGAAGTGGAATTCCTGAATACTTGCACAATCTAGCGGAACTCTTCTGTCTTCCCCCGTGTGCAAGAAGAAGGAAATTCACGCAAAAATAGCACAAAAAATCAAAACTGGCTAGCTAGGCCAAATGTTAAAAATCGTTATTGCGCAAAAATATCTAATCAAGACTTAACCAGGTGCGTTATTCTTAAAAGAAAAATGTCATGATATTCTGACGAAAGTATAGTGGTTTATTGAATTATCCACCATCGCAGCAAAAACATAAAAGGTAGATGAAACAATTACAAACAGAGTGTCCATGTGTAGATATCAGCGCTTCTCCTGTTACTCATCTTTAAAAGGTAGAATGGTAGAAGTCATCTGTCTGTGTGAAAGTCTGAAGTCATCATGGCATGGAGTAGCTAACAGCTGTTGTTCCTCGTGTCTTGTCCCATGTCCATGGAGAATGATGGTGAAGGAAGGGAGGTGACCGTCCCACGTGACAAAAAAGCCCCCACCCCCTCCTAAGAGACGTTTATATATGTTCAACACTGATCACGTGTCTTCTGTATATGGTGTTAACTTATACTCTGAGCTACATACACAGAAATAGCTTTTCATAGTGTCAGCAAGAAGCAATGTGCTCAGTACAGAATAAAAATAAGAATAATTAATATTTAACACTCTCTCATATGAATACGTCCGGAGCAATATGTGTGTATTGCCCCGCAACATGAAGTCACATTGGGCCCACTAATGGGAAGAGGGATTCCTGCCGGAAGGAGAATATCCGCATGGTTCTGGTCTGGCGGCCATGGACTGCAGACTTACTGCTTGACCAGGATCCTGCAAATCTTTTTGCTCATCTCTAGTATATAAGGCTGCCTATAAGAAGTGGACCCTGGATCTGGTGACAGAATACCAAATACGAGCCATACGGGGTGTCTTATCGATACATATTGGTATAAAGAACCTCTGAATAATGACCGCTTGCTATGGCCAAATGCTCCATTTTACCTTTGAAATTCTGTTCTCCACTGCCTCATCACTAGGACAGGATAAAGTATTGTTTTAGATGAAAATCTCCAAAGAGAATACACTACGATTGGGTAGTCTTATTATTATCATTATTTTAGTGTATTAAAAAATAATTCTGAAATTTTGTAAAAAAATAAATACATTTTTGTTTTTTTGCCAGCATTTCCTTAGATTTTTAACTCTGTTATTTTTCTATCGATTGAGCTGTGTGAGGGCATCCCAAGATGAAATTTTATCGATATCATTTTAGGGTACATATGATATTTTGATTGCTTTTTATTGCAATTTTTTTTAGAAAGTGCAGTGACCAAAAAAAATGGCAATTCTGGCATTCCAATTTTTTTCTGCATTTAACATGGGGTTTAAATATTTTTTATTTTGATAGGTTGGCTTTATTTGGACACAAAGATACCAAATATATTTATTTTTTAAATAATATCCCTTATTTTTGAAGGGTGGAAATAGTGGGGTGATTTAGCTTTTTAATTTATTCTTTAGTCCCTGAGTAATTCGAACGTAATACTATATACTGCAACAGCAAAATCACAGTTCTATGAAATTCAGTCTATGGCTGAGCTTAACAGATGGACCAATATGGCTGTTACCGTCAAAGACAGTGGCATTTAAATGGTTAAACTGCAGCGATCCGAGCTAGCTCCGGTCGCTACAGTTCCAAGCAGATGCTAGCAATGTAACAGCTGGCATCTGTGTAGTATGAAGCATGCTTAGCTCTTATGCTGGCTGTATACTTTACTTAGTGACCTAAGATGTAAATAAATGTCATAGGTTGTTAAGAATTAGTCATTTCTCCTTCGCCACATTGGGGGACACCGAACCATGGGTGTTATGCTGCTCTCGCTAGGAGGCTGACACTAAGTTGAGACAAAAAAAAGTTAGCTCCTCCCCTGCAGTATACACCCTCATGCTGGCTTCCAGAGACCCAGTTCAAGCCTAGTGTCCGTAGGAGGCACACGGGTCTGCTATTCAGACCAAAACTTTTTCTTACCTTTTGGATTATTTACTATTTAACCTTTCTACCTGGACGAATGGGGCGACGGAACCTTTCAAGGCTCTGATCTCCCTGAACCAACAACAGGCGAGCACGGAGAGTCGCCTCTCCGTATCCTCTCCTGCGACGTGGGATGCCACTGCCTGAGCTGATTCTAGGGGCGACGGGCCCCTTCAAGGGCACCGATCTCCCCCCCCCCTCCCTTATCAGCACTGGAGTGTCACCTCCACGTATCCTCTTCTGCAGCCAGGCCTATTGCCGGACATCTCACCCTGCCCACCAGGTCTTACCCTTGGATGTTCAGAGGCACCCTACATTGTGGCGTCCGTGCAGCCCCCACTGCATCACCACTGAAAGGAGCGGATGATGGAAGGAGGTGGACGGTTCCTCTCCACCCCCCTTTCAAGGGGATGGTGGATGGAGGCTCCCCCAACCCTGCACCCTTTCTACCCCGGGCACAGCTCTGACCTGGGCCATCTGCCATCCCCTTCATATCGGGGTAAGTGCCACCCGAGAGGGGTCGTTTTCTGGCAGGCAAAGCTCCATAGTGGCAGGGTCCCCGCAGGGCTCCGCGGCTCTTTCCTGGTGGTCCGCGGGTGCGCGCCGGCCGCAGCCAGAAATTTAGTCCCCGGCTTCGGCCTTTTGTGTAGGCCGCATCCCGATAGGCCCCGCCCACTGCTCACATCAATCTTTCCGGCGGCTCCGCCCACAGACCTGGCGCTTCTCGCTCTATGCGACATTACCCCCCAAATCTCGGCAGCCATTTTTTTCCCTGCACAGCACCTCTGTTTTGGCCGCCTTTATTCTGCACGTGTCAAGCCCTGGACGCCGGTCTTCTCCCCTACTGAGCGCGCCGCCTCATCTTATTGCGGGGCACAGGACCTGGGTAAAGAGACTGCAGTAGGTGCTTCCCTACACAGGTTATATACAGATGATCAGGTTTTTAAATACATCAGATAGGGATTGCATACATTAGTTAGGACTGCTCTGATAAGGGTATACCGTGAAGATTGGTAGAGCAGCTTAGTATACATTTTTTGCAAAAAACGTATCAACCAAATACCCTGTTTTTTACATCTTTTACTAGCACTTGCGGATTACTGCAACATTTTTTCAAACTGAGTGTTTTTGGTTTTACTATTCTCTTTTGTGTCTTCAGGTTTCTTGGTGGTGTGTGAACATGATCATACAGACTTGTTCACTGTGCAAGTAGCCCATGTGTTCCTGTTTCCATAATTGTTCTCTTGTGTCTACAAGACTGGGGAGTTCCACCACTCCTCTTGGGCTATCTGCACAAAAGCTGTTCTACCCTGTATGCACACATGGATTTTTCCTCTCTGAACCCTGTTCACACAGGTTATATACAGATGATCAGGTTTTTAAATACATCAGATAGGGATTGCATACATTAGTTAGGACTGCTCTGATAAGGGTATACCGTGAAGATTGGTAGAGCAGCTTAGTATACATTTTTTGCAAAAAACGTATCAACCAAATACCCTGTTTTTTACATCTTTTACTAGCACTTGCGGATTACTGCAACATTTTTTCAAACTGAGTGTTTTTGGTTTTACTATTCTCTTTTGTGTCTTCAGGTTTCTTGGTGGTGTGTGAACATGATCATACAGACTTGTTCACTGTGCAAGTAGCCCATGTGTTCCTGTTTCCATAATTGTTCTCTTGTGTCTACAAGACTGGGGAGTTCCACCACTCCTCTTGGGCTATCTGCACAAAAGCTGTTCTACCCTGTATGCACACATGGATTTTTCCTCTCTGAACCCTGTTCACACAGGTTATATACAGATGATCAGGTTTTTAAATACATCAGATAGGGATTGCATACATTAGTTAGGACTGCTCTGATAAGGGTATACCGTGAAGATTGGTAGAGCAGCTTAGTATACATTTTTTGCAAAAAACGTATCAACCAAATACCCTGTTTTTTACATCTTTTACTAGCACTTGCGGATTACTGCAACATTTTTTCAAACTGAGTGTTTTTGGTTTTACTATTCTCTTTTGTGTCTTCAGGTTTCTTGGTGGTGTGTGAACATGATCATACAGACTTGTTCACTGTGCAAGTAGCCCATGTGTTCCTGTTTCCATAATTGTTCTCTTGTGTCTACAAGACTGGGGAGTTCCACCACTCCTCTTGGGCTATCTGCACAAAAGCTGTTCTACCCTGTATGCACACATGGATTTTTCCTCTCTGAACCCTGTTCACACAGGTTATATACAGATGATCAGGTTTTTAAATACATCAGATAGGGATTGCATACATTAGTTAGGACTGCTCTGATAAGGGTATACCGTGAAGATTGGTAGAGCAGCTTAGTATACATTTTTTGCAAAAAACGTATCAACCAAATACCCTGTTTTTTACATCTTTTACTAGCACTTGCGGATTACTGCAACATTTTTTCAAACTGAGTGTTTTTGGTTTTACTATTCTCTTTTGTGTCTTCAGGTTTCTTGGTGGTGTGTGAACATGATCATACAGACTTGTTCACTGTGCAAGTAGCCCATGTGTTCCTGTTTCCATAATTGTTCTCTTGTGTCTACAAGACTGGGGAGTTCCACCACTCCTCTTGGGCTATCTGCACAAAAGCTGTTCTACCCTGTATGCACACATGGATTTTTCCTCTCTGAACCCTGTTCACACAGGTTATATACAGATGATCAGGTTTTTAAATACATCAGATAGGGATTGCATACATTAGTTAGGACTGCTCTGATAAGGGTATACCGTGAAGATTGGTAGAGCAGCTTAGTATACATTTTTTGCAAAAAACGTATCAACCAAATACCCTGTTTTTTACATCTTTTACTAGCACTTGCGGATTACTGCAACATTTTTTCAAACTGAGTGTTTTTGGTTTTACTATTCTCTTTTGTGTCTTCAGGTTTCTTGGTGGTGTGTGAACATGATCATACAGACTTGTTCACTGTGCAAGTAGCCCATGTGTTCCTGTTTCCATAATTGTTCTCTTGTGTCTACAAGACTGGGGAGTTCCACCACTCCTCTTGGGCTATCTGCACAAAAGCTGTTCTACCCTGTATGCACACATGGATTTTTCCTCTCTGAACCCTGTTCACACAGGTTATATACAGATGATCAGGTTTTTAAATACATCAGATAGGGATTGCATACATTAGTTAGGACTGCTCTGATAAGGGTATACCGTGAAGATTGGTAGAGCAGCTTAGTATACATTTTTTGCAAAAAACGTATCAACCAAATACCCTGTTTTTTACATCTTTTACTAGCACTTGCGGATTACTGCAACATTTTTTCAAACTGAGTGTTTTTGGTTTTACTATTCTCTTTTGTGTCTTCAGGTTTCTTGGTGGTGTGTGAACATGATCATACAGACTTGTTCACTGTGCAAGTAGCCCATGTGTTCCTGTTTCCATAATTGTTCTCTTGTGTCTACAAGACTGGGGAGTTCCACCACTCCTCTTGGGCTATCTGCACAAAAGCTGTTCTACCCTGTATGCACACATGGATTTTTCCTCTCTGAACCCTGTTCACACAGGTTATATACAGATGATCAGGTTTTTAAATACATCAGATAGGGATTGCATACATTAGTTAGGACTGCTCTGATAAGGGTATACCGTGAAGATTGGTAGAGCAGCTTAGTATACATTTTTTGCAAAAAACGTATCAACCAAATACCCTGTTTTTTACATCTTTTACTAGCACTTGCGGATTACTGCAACATTTTTTCAAACTGAGTGTTTTTGGTTTTACTATTCTCTTTTGTGTCTTCAGGTTTCTTGGTGGTGTGTGAACATGATCATACAGACTTGTTCACTGTGCAAGTAGCCCATGTGTTCCTGTTTCCATAATTGTTCTCTTGTGTCTACAAGACTGGGGAGTTCCACCACTCCTCTTGGGCTATCTGCACAAAAGCTGTTCTACCCTGTATGCACACATGGATTTTTCCTCTCTGAACCCTGTTCACACAGGTTATATACAGATGATCAGGTTTTTAAATACATCAGATAGGGATTGCATACATTAGTTAGGACTGCTCTGATAAGGGTATACCGTGAAGATTGGTAGAGCAGCTTAGTATACATTTTTTGCAAAAAACGTATCAACCAAATACCCTGTTTTTTACATCTTTTACTAGCACTTGCGGATTACTGCAACATTTTTTCAAACTGAGTGTTTTTGGTTTTACTATTCTCTTTTGTGTCTTCAGGTTTCTTGGTGGTGTGTGAACATGATCATACAGACTTGTTCACTGTGCAAGTAGCCCATGTGTTCCTGTTTCCATAATTGTTCTCTTGTGTCTACAAGACTGGGGAGTTCCACCACTCCTCTTGGGCTATCTGCACAAAAGCTGTTCTACCCTGTATGCACACATGGATTTTTCCTCTCTGAACCCTGTTCACACAGGTTATATACAGATGATCAGGTTTTTAAATACATCAGATAGGGATTGCATACATTAGTTAGGACTGCTCTGATAAGGGTATACCGTGAAGATTGGTAGAGCAGCTTAGTATACATTTTTTGCAAAAAACGTATCAACCAAATACCCTGTTTTTTACATCTTTTACTAGCACTTGCGGATTACTGCAACATTTTTTCAAACTGAGTGTTTTTGGTTTTACTATTCTCTTTTGTGTCTTCAGGTTTCTTGGTGGTGTGTGAACATGATCATACAGACTTGTTCACTGTGCAAGTAGCCCATGTGTTCCTGTTTCCATAATTGTTCTCTTGTGTCTACAAGACTGGGGAGTTCCACCACTCCTCTTGGGCTATCTGCACAAAAGCTGTTCTACCCTGTATGCACACATGGATTTTTCCTCTCTGAACCCTGTTCACACAGGTTATATACAGATGATCAGGTTTTTAAATACATCAGATAGGGATTGCATACATTAGTTAGGACTGCTCTGATATGGGTATACCGTGAAGATTGGTAGAGCAGCTTAGTATACATTTTTTGCAAAAAACGTATCAACCAAATACCCTGTTTTTTACATCTTTTACTAGCACTTGCGAATTACTGCAACATTTTTTCAAACTGAGTGTTTTTGGTTTTACTATTCTCTTTTGTGTCTTCAGGTTTCTTGGTGGTGTGTGAACATGATCATACAGACTTGTTCACTGTGCAAGTAGCCCATGTGTTCCTGTTTCCATAATTGTTCTCTTGTGTCTACAAGACTGGGGAGTTCCACCACTCCTCTTGGGCTATCTGCACAAAAGCTGTTCTACCCTGTATGCACACATGGATTTTTCCTCTCTGAACCCTGTTCACACAGGTTATATACAGATGATCAGGTTTTTAAATACATCAGATAGGGATTGCATACATTAGTTAGGACTGCTCTGATAAGGGTATACCGTGAAGATTGGTAGAGCAGCTTAGTATACATTTTTTGCAAAAAACGTATCAACCAAATACCCTGTTTTTTACATCTTTTACTAGCACTTGCGGATTACTGCAACATTTTTTCAAACTGAGTGTTTTTGGTTTTACTATTCTCTTTTGTGTCTTCAGGTTTCTTGGTGGTGTGTGAACATGATCATACAGACTTGTTCACTGTGCAAGTAGCCCATGTGTTCCTGTTTCCATAATTGTTCTCTTGTGTCTACAAGACTGGGGAGTTCCACCACTCCTCTTGGGCTATCTGCACAAAAGCTGTTCTACCCTGTATGCACACATGGATTTTTCCTCTCTGAACCCTGTTCACACAGGTTATATACAGATGATCAGGTTTTTAAATACATCAGATAGGGATTGCATACATTAGTTAGGACTGCTCTGATAAGGGTATACCGTGAAGATTGGTAGAGCAGCTTAGTATACATTTTGTGCAAAAAACGTATCAACCAAATACCCTGTGTTTTACATCTTTTACTAGCACTTGCGGATTACTGCAACATTTTTTCAAACTGAGTGTTTTTGGTTTTACTATTCTCTTTTGTGTCTTCAGGTTTCTTGGTGGTGTGTGAACATGATCATACAGACTCTTTCACTGTGCAAGTAGCCCATGTGTTCCTGTTTCCATAATTGTTCTCTTGTGTCTACAAGACTGGGGAGTTCCACCACTCCTCTTGGGCTATCTGCACAAAAGCTGTTCTACCCTGTATGCACACATGGATTTTTCCTCTCTGAACCCTGTTCACACAGGTTATATACAGATGATCAGGTTTTTAAATACATCAGATAGGGATTGCATACATTAGTTAGGACTGCTCTGATAAGGGTATACCGTGAAGATTGGTAGAGCAGCTTAGTATACATTTTTTGCAAAAAACGTATCAACCAAATACCCTGTTTTTTACATCTTTTACTAGCACTTGCGGATTACTGCAACATTTTTTCAAACTGAGTGTTTTTGGTTTTACTATTCTCTTTTGTGTCTTCAGGTTTCTTGGTGGTGTGTGAACATGATCATACAGACTTGTTCACTGTGCAAGTAGCCCATGTGTTCCTGTTTCCATAATTGTTCTCTTGTGTCTACAAGACTGGGGAGTTCCACCACTCCTCTTGGGCTATCTGCACAAAAGCTGTTCTACCCTGTATGCACACATGGATTTTTCCTCTCTGAACCCTGTTCACACAGGTTATATACAGATGATCAGGTTTTTAAATACATCAGATAGGGATTGCATACATTAGTTAGGACTGCTCTGATAAGGGTATACCGTGAAGATTGGTAGAGCAGCTTAGTATACATTTTTTGCAAAAAAACGTATCAACCAAATACCCTGTTTTTTACATCTTTTACTAGCACTTGCGGATTACTGCAACATTTTTTCAAACTGAGTGTTTTTGGTTTTACTATTCTCTTTTGTGTCTTCAGGTTTCTTGGTGGTGTGTGAACATGATCATACAGACTTGTTCACTGTGCAAGTAGCCCATGTGTTCCTGTTTCCATAATTGTTCTCTTGTGTCTACAAGACTGGGGAGTTCCACCACTCCTCTTGGGCTATCTGCACAAAAGCTGTTCTACCCTGTATGCACACATGGATTTTTCCTCTCTGAACCCTGTTCACACAGGTTATATACAGATGATCAGGTTTTTAAATACATCAGATAGGGATTGCATACATTAGTTAGGACTGCTCTGATAAGGGTATACCGTGAAGATTGGTAGAGCAGCTTAGTATACATTTTTTGCAAAAAACGTATCAACCAAATACCCTGTTTTTTACATCTTTTACTAGCACTTGCGGATTACTGCAATATTTTTTCAAACTGAGTGTTTTTGGTTTTACTATTCTCTTTTGTGCCTTCAGGTTTCTTGGTGGTGTGTGAACATGATCATACAGACTTGTTCACTGTGCAAGTAGCCCATGTGTTCCTGTTTCCATAATTGTTCTCTTGTGTCTACAAGACTGGGGAGTTCCACCACTCCTCTTGGGCTATCTGCACAAAAGCTGTTCTACCCTGTATGCACACATGGATTTTTCCTCTCTGAACCCTGTTCACACAGGTTATATACAGATGATCAGGTTTTTAAATACATCAGATAGGGATTGCATACATTAGTTAGGACTGCTCTGATAAGGGTATACCGTGAAGATTGGTAGAGCAGCTTAGTATACATTTTTTGCAAAAAACGTATCAACCAAATACCCTGTTTTTTACATCTTTTACTAGCACTTGCGGATTACTGCAACATTTTTTCAAACTGAGTGTTTTTGGTTTTACTATTCTCTTTTGTGTCAGTAGGTGCTTCCCTGCAGCTTTACCCCTCATAGCTTCCACTAACTGTCAATCATGCGCTAAAGGTTGATGATGACTCTAATTCAGCTCCGGATCATGCAGTATCTTTTACAAGACCCAAGCGATCCCATAGGGTGTTCGCCTCTCATCCGGATTTCTTAGATATAGTCCGGCGACACAGGGAGCGACCTGATAAGTGCTTTATGGGTAAAAAGGCCCTGGGATTGAAGTATCCCTTTTCCGCAGATCTTGTCAAAGATTGGATGGAACCTCCAACAGTAGATCCTCTGGTATCGCATTTGGCTACCAAAACGCTTTTATCTGTACCGGATGGGGCTTCAATTAAAAATCCCACAGAACGCCAGATAGATTTCCTGGCTCGCTCAGTATATGAAGCCTCAGGTTCCTCTTTATCAACTTCCTTCGCGGCCGCATGGGTCGCAAAAACAATGGTTTTCTGGGCAGATACCTGCCCAGGACCAGGCTTTTCCATCTGAGGCGGCGGATCTCGCCAAACAAATCGCTATGGCTGGAGACTATGTGATGTATGCGTCTTTAGACGCAGCAGACTGTGCGGCAGTTGCTGCCTCAAACGCCGTCACCATTAGGAGAGCATTATGGCTTAGAGAGTGGCGTGCGAATTCCTCCTCTAAAAAGTCTCTAATTTCTCTGCCTTTTCGGAGTGGACATCTGTTTGGAGAAAAATTAGACCAACTTATTTCCGATGCTACAGGAGGGAAAAGCAAATTCCTCCCGCAGCACAGGCCTGAAACTGCTTTTCAGCGTCAGCAACATTTTCGCTCTCGGTCCTTTCGCAGTAGCCCATTCTGGTCCTCCTCCACGGCCTCGTCCAGATCAGAACGATCTCCATGTACAGACAGAGATCCTCGGCCCTCATACAGGCCAAATCAGTCCTGGCGAGGTAAGCCTAGGCAACCCAGAACCAGAGGATCCAGGCCCTCCAGATTTCCTTCACAACGACTCAGGGAGTCTTCCGGTCGACGCCACGAGAGTAGGTGGACGCCTGCTTCTTTTTTAACATGTCTGGCTTTCTGTCATCCACGACAAATGGGTAAGAGACCTGGTGTCTTTTGGTTACAAAATAGATTTCTCCGCACGGTTTTTTCCCTCTCGTCTCCCAAGTTCAGGAGCTCAGTCTCGCGCACTTCACCGCGCCATCCAATCTCTCCACCAAAACGGAGTCATTGTTCCGGTTCCAGAACACGAGAGATTCAGAGGTTTTTACTCAAACCTCTTTGTCGTTCCAAAAAAAGGACGGAATGGTGCGCCCTATTTTGGACCTAAAGCTCCTAAACAAGTATGAAAAGGTCCGGCACTTCAGGATGAAATCCCTCCGGTCGGTCATTTCCTCATTGGAGAGAGGAGAGTTTCTAGCATCAATAGACATCAAAGATGCTTATCTCCATATCCCAGTCCTCCCGCCACATCAAAGGTTCCTGTGTTTTGCCATCCAGGAGGACCATTTTCAATTCACGGCCTTACCCTTCGGCCTTGCCACCGCGCCCAGGGTATTCACAAAGGTCATGGCCGCGGTCATGGCCATTCTTCACTCCCAAGGAGTGGTCGTGTTGCCATACTTAGGACGGACCTTTGATCAGGAGGTCGTCTATCACACCTGTGAAGCAAGTGTCCGCATCACCTTGGATAACCTTTCACGCCTGGGCTGGCTGATCAACTTGGACAAGTCCTCCCCCATTCCAGCCCGACGGATCGCCTTCCTAGGCATGATCCTGGACACGTCCCAGGGGCTGGTCCTGCTTCCTCGGTCCAAGGCCCAACCGCTTCAGCAGGGAACCCGGACGCTTTGTCGTCCTTCTCCTCATTCGATTCGGTTTGCCATGAGGATCCTGGGAAAAATGGTGGCTGCAATGGAAGCGGTTCCCTTCGCTCAACTGCATCTCCTCCCCTTACAACAGGCTCTGCTGGACAACTGGGACAGGAGTCCCTTATCCCTCGATCGGCCATGTCCTCTACCCTCACGGATCAGGCAAGCGCTCAAATGGTGGACTTTGGAATCATCCCTCAGCCAGGGGAGGTCCTTTCTCTCAACCCACTGGCTGGTGGTGACTACCGACGCCAGCCTCTTTGGTTGGGGAGCGGTATTTCGCCACCACACTGCCCAGGGGCACTTCCTCCTCGCGGGTCACCCAATTCAGATTCAATCAGACGTCACAGCTGTGGTGTACATAAACCATCAGGGGGGGGCCTGCAGCAGAGCGTCGATGCGGGAGCTCTCCCACATTCTCCGTTGGGCCGAGGACAACCGCTCCATCATTTCCACAGTGCACATTCCAAACATCGAGAACTGGGCGGCGGACTTTCTCAGCCATCAGGGTCTAGCCTCGGGAGTGGGAACTCCATCCGGAGGTCTTCCAGCAGATTTGCCTTCGCTGGGGGACTCCGGACGTGGATCTGATGGCGTCCAGACTGAACGCAAAAGTTCCCAACTTCATAGCACGTTCTCGGGATCCCCAGGCCATTGGAGTGGATGCGCTAATATCCCCATGGCACCGGTTCCACTTCCCGTATGTGTTTCCTCCGCTTCCTTTACTACCAAAGGTAATCCGGAAAATCAAGTAGGAAGGGGTTCCTTTGATCCTAGTCGCCCCAGATTGGCCTCGTCGCGCGTGGTATGCGGATCTCATTCAACTCGTAGCCGATGTTCCCTGGTGGTTACCAGACAGCCCAGATCTGCTTCGCCAAGGGCCGATCTACCACCAGAGCTCAGGGGCCCTACGTTTAACGGCTTGGCTGTTGAAACCTGGATCCTAACTCAAGCTGGTTTCTCCCAGCATGTCATTGCCACAATGATAAGCACTCGCAAGACGTCTTCCGCTCGAATCTATCACCGAACCTGGAAAGCCTTCTTCTCATGGTGCAGGCTCCGAGGACACCCTCCTCTCGTCTTTTCAATTCCCTCCATTCTGTAATTTCTCCAGTCCATCTTGGATTCCGGTCTGGCGCTCAGCTCTCTCAAGGGTCAGATCTCAGCATTATCCGTGTTGTTCCAACGCAAGATTGATACTGACTTGCAAGTCAGGACTTTTGTTCAGGGGGTTTCCCACATCATACCCCCCTATAGAATTCTGTTAGAGACTTGGGATCTCAATTTGGTCCTGGTTGTCCTTCAGGAGCCCCCTTTTGAACCTCTGCAGGATGTCTCGCTGATTGTTCTCTCCTGGAAGGTCGCCTTCCTTGTGGCAATAACCTCTATCAGGCGAGTCTCAGAGTTGGCTGCACTGTCCTGCCGGGCGCCCTTCCTTTCCTTCCACCAGGACAAGGTAGTCCTACGTCCACCTCCGTCCTTTCTTCCCAAGGTGGTTTCATCCTTCCACCTTAATGAAGATATCGTTCTTCCCTCCTTCTGCCTGCAGCCAAGACATAGGGTTGAAAAAAAGACCCTTCACACCTTGGACGTGGTGAGGGCCCTCAGGATGTACATTTCTAGGACTGCCCCTTTCCGCAAATCGGACTCCCTCTTTGTGCTCCCGGAGGGTCACAGAAAGGGTTTAGCCGCTTCTAAAGCCACGATAGCCAGATGGATCCGATCAGCTATTCAAGAATCTTATCGGGTCAGGGGCAGACCTATCCCGGCGGGGATTAGGGCACACTCAACTCGGTCAGTGGGTGCTTCCTGGGCCATTCGGCACCAGGTGTCGGCAGAGCAGGTTTGCAAGGCTGCAACATGGTCCAGCCTGCATACTTTCACGAAGCACAACGTTCACACGCAATCTTCTGCGGAGGTGGCCCTTGGCAGACGTATTCTGCAGGTGGCCATTGTGCATTTATAGTCAGTTGGCACACGGAGATATTTGGTTGTATTGTTCCCCACCCAGGGTCTGCTTTGGGACGTCCCATGGTTCTGTGTCCCCCAATGTGGCGAAGGAGAAATAGTGGGGTCTTGCTGGGTCTCCTACCATACAGTCCCTTTTCATTCAGACGCCGACGGATAGTACGGGTTGACACTGTTGTACCCTCGGACTGCAGGGAAGCTTGAACTTGTTTGGATGTTAGTCGAGGTTCTTTATCCAACATCCGCACAATCTTGCGTTGAAATCTCTTGTCAATTTTTCTTTTTCGTCCACATCTAGGGAGGTTAGCCACAGTGCCATGGGCTTTAAACTTCTTGATGACACTGCGCACGGTAGACACAGGAACATTCAGGTCTTTGGAGATGGACTTGTAGCCTTGAGATTGCTCATGCTTCCTCACAATTTGGTTTCTCAAGTCCTCAGACAGTTCTTTGGTCTTCTTTCTTTTCTCCATGCTCAATGTGGTACACACAAGGACACAGGACAGAGGTTGAGTCAACTTTAATCCATGTCAACTGGCTGCAAGTGTGATTTAGTTATTGCCAACACCTGTTAGGTGCCACAGGTAAGTTACAGGTGCTGTTAATTACACAAATTAGAGAAGCATCACATGATTTTTCGAACGGTGCCAATACTTTTGTCCACCCCCTTTTTTATATTTGGTGTGGAATTATATCCAATTTGGTTTTAGGACAATTCTTTTTGTGTTTTTTCATTTAAGACAAATTCAATGAAGATAATAATACCAAAGAATTTGTGATTGCAATCATTTTCAGGAAGAAACTGAGTATTATCTGACAGAATTGCAGGGGTGTTAATACTTTTGGCCATGACTGTAGGGGCAGAATACAGGGATGTGTCACTTACTGGGCTGTTTTTCTGTTTCAATACAATCATTATTTATCAGCAGGAGATTATCACTACAGGACAAATGGCCTAGCCCAACCACATTCCCAGCACTGATGAGCAGGTCTCTCACAATACATTGTACACAGAAAGCTGTGATATGGGTTGTGTTAGACACGGATCAATAAGTGAGCTTTGCTAGATTTGCAGTAAAACTGTGATTCTGTCATAACTGCTGCACCCAATAAACTAAGTGAAATCTTGCTGGAATCAGGGTATCTGCCTCTACCTCATGGTTCTGACAGATTACATTGCATAAACCCGCTCACAAATTTCCTTTAATATTCTATAAGCTTGTCTAATGCAATTATCTAGGACTTGCTTCTACAACTGTTTTTCAGTGATCATCAAATTGATATTGGTATGGAATAATAGCTCACTCAGAATCACAGTGTCAGTTCTTTACAAAACCTAAAGACTGTGGCGGCGTCTGCTAACCTGTCATCTACCCATATTATGTTGCTTCCCATTTGGTCAGGATTGCAGATCGCAAATCAGAGACCAAACTGCAGATGTTAATAGAATTTATTTTCTGTTTTAAGCCTTTATCCTTAAAGGGGTTGTCCACTGATAAGACGCCGGCATTACGTCATTCCACCCCATTACAGCCACAGGAATGCGAGTGCCAACACCTTTGGAACAGAGCCGGCACGGGAGACAAGTGTGGGTTTTATTGGGGCCGAACATTTAGTTTACGAAGCAGTTGTCCTAGTAGTGAACGACCCCTTTCCCACCATCCAACAATAACATTAGCTGTGGACAAGAAATGAATCGCAGCCAGCTATTTATCCCCCTGTCCATCTCCACTGTACCCATGATTGAAAATCCTAATTTTGCTCCAGACTATTAATACCACGTTATAATACCGGAAGGTAAGTATGTAGTGTTTGTTTTTTTTACTTTTACGCTGGTAACCAGGGTAAACATCGGGTTACTAAGCGCGGCCCTGCACTTAGTAACCCGATGTTTACCCTGGTTACCAGTGAAGACATCGCTGAATCGGCATCACACACGCCGATTCAGCGATGTCTGCAGGGAGTCCAGCGACTAAATAAAGTTCTGGCCTTCTAGCTCCGACCAACGATGGCACAGCAGGATCCTGATTGCTGCTGCGTGTCAAACTGAACGATATCGCTATCCAGGACGCTGCAACGTCACGGATCGCTAGCGATATCGTTCAGTGTGAAGGTACCTTTAGGTTTCTGGAGAGCCAACCAACTGCATTTTCTCACATCTCACGGTCCTTCACCCTCAGGTGCTCGACCAAAGACTCAATTTGAATCCTTGTGCTCAGGCTTGAGCCTAGTAAAACATGTCACATTTAGCAATGCCATGTTGGTACAACCACCTGTTACTTTCAGAAAAGCACCTGGAACTGACTTATCAGTCAATGATCTTTCGAGATGAACTTGACCCATGGGTCCCCTATTTCTCTGAGTGTCCAGGAGGCAGGATACAAGGTGTTACCTAGGTGGTATAGAGCAGTCTTTAAATGACATGCATTGATGCCCACCAACCGCTGACAGCACTAATGCTGGCAGAATGCCAAATTAACTATTTTACATACTTTTTGGGCATTGTTCATTACTGGCTTCCTTTTTGCCGGGATCTCTGAGGATTAATCAGCCAGCACTTACCCTTGGTAATGGTGAATAGTAAAACTTAACCACTAATTGGAATGCATTATAGTCGTTTCTCATAACTATCATACACAAAAAAACACATAATATAAATGTGTGTGTGTATATATATATATATATATATATATATATATATATATATATATATATAAAAGTTCATGTACAGTGGGACATTGGTGACTACTTGTCACTTAATCACAATGGGAGAACGAACGGTCCCCTAATGGTGGTATAGGCCGTATACGAATGTGTAGATAATATCACTAGTGCATGCACATCATTCCTGTGGGTAGTTTGGGTCTTACGTCCTTAAAGAGGTTTTCAAACGAACAAAAGTATATTTTAACCAACAGATCCTGGAATAATAATAATTCCACAATTGGATGTGTTTAAATAAAATGTTCCTGTGCTGAGATAATCTTATAAATGTGCCCCTGCTGTGTGCTGTGTAATGGCTGTGTCTGACCGTACAGGAACATGGTCTGATCATACCACATCTCCTGGGCAGGGGGGAAAGCAAAATAGTATACAGACATTGCAGCAGGGGATCACAGAGGATTCATTGTGTGAGGTAACATACTTCCCCGTCTGTTTTTAAACAATATTTTACCTCAAAGAAAAAAAATCAGCTGGGATCCCGTGCTCTAATGTCTATATACTCTCTTTTGTTTCCCCCCTGCCCAGGAGCTGTGGTATGTGGAGACCATGTTCCTGTACGGTCAGACACAGCCATTACACAGTGCACAGCAGAGGCACATTTACAGGATTATCTCAGCACAGGAACATTTTTTTTAAACACATCCAATTGGGGAGTTTATTTTTATTCCAATATATGTTGATTAAAATGTCCTTCTGATAGTGGGACAACCCCTTTAATGCACAGGGTCAGAATTTTATTCTATCCCTGTTGCACCTTGTATTGCTCTGCACTGACCCTCAAAGACCCCACATTGACTTCCACCCTGACAAGGGCAGGACCAAATTTGATCTTGGAGAGAAGGATGATATCTAAAAACTTCTAGAAGCATACAGGAATTTAGTCCCCAGACTATAGGGGACACTTTTTCTGTTCACTCAGAGGCATTATATGAACATAAAACTGTGGAAGAATTAGATCCTTCACAAAATGAATAGAGAAGGAAACCGGGATAAAGTAGAGAAATATACGGTATGTAAGGCAGTGTCTGCATTATCTTTACAAACTCGCTATGTACTTTTTTTGTGGATTTAGCATTCCTGTGAACCCACAGTTTTTTAGAACTGCTTCACATCTATGTTGCATAGAGTCAACCAACTTCTGGCACCTGTCACTTGTTATTCCAGCCCAGGATGCTCAGACAACATCCCACGATTTTGTCATTTGTTGGATTTACCTCAGAAATGACATTTTTAGGCTGTGTGCACACGTTGCGGTTTTTTCGCGTTTTTTCCCGATAAAAACGCTTTAAAACCGCAAAAAAAAACGCATACAATAAGCATCCCATCATTTAGAATGAATTCCGCATGTTTTGTGCACATGATGTTTTTTTCCGCGAAAAAAAACGCATCGCGGCAAAAAACGCAGCATGTTCATTAATTTTCAGGTTTTTGTGCGGATTTCCCACTCCAAAATGCATTGGGAAGTGTCCGGAAAAAACCGCGGCAAAAACGCACGCGGTTTTCTTGCGGATTTCTTGCAGAAAATGTCCGGAATTCTCAGGAATTTTCTGCAAGAAATCCTGAACGTGTGCACATAGCCTGAATGTCACCTCACTAGTGTTCTATCAGATTAAGGTCCTGGGTTTGCGCTGGCCAATACATAACCTCGATTTTGTTGGACTGGAACCAAGATTTTGTTAATTTACTGGTGTGTTTAGGGTCATTGTCTTATTTAAACACCCATTTCAAGGGCATATCCTTTTCAGCGTAAGGCAACATGACCTAGTAACATAGTAACATAGTTAGTAAGGCCGAAAAAATACATTTGTCCATTCAGTTCAGCCTATATTCCATCATAATAAATCCCCAGATCTACGTCCTTCTAAAGACCCTAATAACTGTAAAATGCAATATTGTTCTGCTCCAGGAAGACATCCAGGCCTCTCTTGAACCCCTTAACTGAGTTCGCCATCACCACCTCCTCGGGCAAGGAATTCCAGATTCTCACTGCCCTAACAGTAAAGAATCCTCCTCTATGTTGGTGGAAAAACCTTCTCTCCTCCAGACGCAAAGAATGCCCCCTTGTGACCTTCACCTTCCTTGGTATAAACAGATACTCTGAGAGATATTTGTATTGTCCCCTTATATACTTATATGAACATGGTTATTAGATCGCCCCTCGGTCTTCTTTTTTTCTAGACTAAAGAATCCTAATTTTGCTAATCTCTCTGGATATTGTAGTTCCCCCATCCCCTTTATTAATTTTGTTGCCCTCCTTTGTACTCGTTCTAGTTCCATTATATCCTTCCTGAGCACCGGTGCCCAAAACTGGACACAGTACTCCATGTGCGGTCTAACCAGGGATTTGTACAGAGGCAGTATAATGCTCTCATCATGTGTATCCAGACCTCTTTTATTGCACCCCATGATCCTGTTTGCATTGGCAGCTGCTGCCTGGCCTTGGCTGCTCCAGGTAAGTTTATCATTAACTAGGACCCCCAAGACCTTCTCCGTGTCAGACTTACCCTGTGGTTTCCCGTTCAGTGTGTAATGATGATTTCGATTCCTTCTTCCCATGTGTATAACTTTACAGTTATCAATGTTAACCCCTTCACGACATGCGCCGTACTAGTACTGCGCATGCCGTGAATCCCCCTTTGATGTGGGCTCCGGCGGTGAGCCCACATCAAAGTCGCGACATGTCAGCTGTTTTGTACAGCTGACATGTGCGTGCAATAGCGGCGGGTGAAATCGCTATTCACCCGCCGCTATTAACCTGTTAAATGCCGCTGTCAAACACAGACAGCGGCATTTAACTACCGCATCCGGCCAGGCGGCCGGAAATGACGTCATCGCCGACCCCCGTCACATGATCGGGGGTCGGCGATGCATCAGGAAGGTAACCTTAGAGGTCCTTGAAATCTCTATGGTTACTGATGCAGGCCTGCTGTGAGCGCCCCCCTGTGGTCGGCGCTCACAGCACACCTGCATTTCAGCTACATAGCAGCGATCTGATGATCGCTGCTATGTAGCTGAGCCGATTGTGCTATGCCTGCTTCTAGCCTCCCATGGAGGCTATTGAAGCATGGCACAAGTAAAAAAAAAAAAAAAATGTTTTTAAAAATATGAAAAAAATATAAAAAATATAAAAGTTTAAATCACCCCCCTTTCGCCCCATCCTAAATAAAACAATAAAAAAAAATCAAACATACACATATTTGGTATCGCCGTGTTCAGAATCGCCTGATCTATCAATTAAAAAAAAGCATTAACCTGATCGCTAAACGGCGTAGCGAGAAAAAAATCCGAAACGCCAGAATTACGTTTTTTTGGTCGCCGTGACATTGCATTAAAATGCAATAACGGGCGATCAAAAGAACGTATCTGCGCAAAAATGGTATCATTAAAAACATCAGCTCGGCACGCAAAAAATAAGCCCTCACCCGACCCCAGATCACGAAAAATGGAAATGCTACGGGTATCGGAAAATGGCACTTTTTTTTTTTTTTTTTTTTTTAGCAAAGTTTGGAATTATTTTTCACTACTTAGATAAAAAATAACCTAGTCATGTTAGGTGTCTATGAACTCTTAATGACCTAGAGAATCATAATGGCAGGTTAGTTTTAGCATTTAGTGAACCTAGCAAAAAAGCCAAACAAAAAACAAGTGTGGGATTGCACTTTTTTTGCAATTTCACCGCACTTGGAATTTTTTTCCCGTTTTTTTCTAGTAGAAGACATGGTAAAACCAATGATGTCGTTCAAAAGTACAACTTGTCCCGCAAAAAATAAGCCCTCACATGGCCATATTGACGGAAAAATAAAAAAGTTATGGCTCTGGGAAGGAGGGAAGTGAAAAACGAAAATGCAAAAATGAAAAAGGGCCGCGACTAGAAGGGGTTAAACCTCATCTGCCACCTTTCGGCCCAAGTTTCCAACTTATCCAGATCCATCTGTAGCAGAATACTATCTTCTCTTGTATTAACTGCTTTACATAGTTTTGTATCATCTGCAAATATCGATATTTTACTGTGTAAACCTTCTACCAGATCATTAATGAATATGTTGAAGAGAACAGGTCCCAATACCGACCCCTGCGGTACCCCACTGGTCACAGCGACCCAGTTAGAGACTATACCATTTATAACCACCCTCTGCTTTCTATCACTAAGCCAGTTACTAACCCATTTACACACATTTTCCCCCAGACCAAGCATTCTCATTTTGTGTACCAACCTCTTGTGCGGCACGGTATCAAACGCTTTGGAAAAATCGAGATATACCACGTCCAATGACTCACCGTGGTCCAGTCTATAGCTTACCTCTTCATAAAAACTGATTAGATTGGTTTGACAGGAGCGATTTCTCATAAACCCATGCTGATATGGAGTTAAACAGTTATTCTCATTGAGATAATCCAGAATAACATCCCTCAGAAACCCTTCAAATATTTTACCAACAATAGAGGTTAGACTTACTGGCCTATAATTTCCAGGTTCACTTTTAGAGCCCTTTTTGAATATTGGCACCACATTTGCTATGCGCCAGTCCTGCGGAACAGACCCTGCCGCTATAGAGTCCCTAAAAATAAGAAATAATGGTTTATTACATTACCTAGTACTCGTGGGTGTATGCCATCCGGACACGGAGATTTATCTATTTTAATCTTATTTAGCCGGTTTCGCACCTCTTCTTGGGTTAGATTGGTGACCCTTAACATAGGGTTTTCATTGTTTCTTGGGATTTCACCTAGCATTTTAATTTCCACCGTGAATACCGTGGAGAAGAAGGTGTTTAATATGTTAGCTTTTTCCTCGTCATCTACAACTATTCTTTTCTCACAATTTTTTAAGGGGCCTACACTTTCGCTTTTGATTCCTTTACTATTGATATAGTTGAAGACAAATTTGGGATTATTTTTACTCTCCTTAGCAATGTGCTTCTCTGTTTCCTTTTTGGCAGCTTTAATTAGTTTTTTAGATAAAGAATTTTTCTCCCAATAGTTTTTTAGAGCTTCAATGGTGCCATCCTGCTTTAGTAGTTTAAATGCTTTCTTTTTACTGTTAATTGCCTGTCTTACTTCTTTGTTTAGCCACATTGGGTTTTTCCTGTTTCTTGTCCTTTTATTCCCACAAGGTATAAACCGCTAAGGCCATGTGCACACGTTCAGGTTTTTTCACGTTTTTTCGCGCTAAAAATGCTCATTAAAAACGCATACATTATGCATTCTATCATTTAGAATGCATTCTGCATGTTTTGCGCATCGCCGTAAAAAAATGAGCATGTTCATTATTTTTGCGGATTTTCTGCGTTTTTCCCGCAATTCTATGCATTTGGGAGAAAACGCACCAAAAACGTGTCAAAAACGCGGTAAAATCACGGTAAAAATGCATGCGGATTTCTAGCAGAAATGTCCGGTTTTTGTCAGGAAAATTTCTGCAAGAAATCCTGACGTGTGCACATAACCTAACAGTGCCTATTTAGGATGTTCTTAAACATTTCCCATTTATTATCTGTATTCTTATTTCTGAGGATATTGTCCCAGTCTACCAGATTAAGGGCATCTCTAAGCTGGTCAAACTTTGCCTTCCTAAAGTTCAGTGTTTTTGTGACTCCCTGACAAGTCCCCCTAGTGAAAGACAGGTGAAACTGTACAATATTGTGGTCGCTATTTCCTAGAGGCCCGATGACCTGCAGATTTGTTATTCTGTCAGGTGTATTAGATAGTATTAGGTCTAATAGTGCTGCTCCTCTGGTTGGATTCTGCACCAATTGTGAAAGATAATTTTTCTTGGTTATTAGCAGAAACCTGTTGCCTTTATGGGTTTCGCAGGTCTCTGTTTCCCATGTAGTTAAAGTTCCCCATAAGAAATACCTCATTATAGTAACATAGTTAGTAAGGCCGAAAAAAGACATTTGTCCATCCAGTTCAGCCTATATTCCATCATAATAAATCCCCAGATCTACGTCCTTCTACAGAACCTAATAATTGTATGATACAATATTGTTCTGCTCCAGGAAGACATCCAGGCCTCTCTTGAACCCCTCGACTGAGTTCATAGTAACATAGTTGCTATGGGTTGCAGCTTCATCTATCTGCCTTAGTAGTAGACTTTCCATGATTTCTCTTATATTTGGAGGTTTATAACAGACCCCAATGAGAATTTTGTTACTATTTTTCCCTCCATGAATTTTGACCCATATGGACTTGACATCCTCATTCCCTTCCCTAATATCCTCCCTTAAAGTGGACTTAAGATTTTACATAAAGACAAACCCCTCCTCCTCTCCGATTTTTACGATCCTTTCTAAACAGACTGTCACCCTGTAAGTTAACTGCCCAGTCATAGCTTTCATCTAACCATGTCTTGGTTATTCCCACTATGTTATAGTTACCTGTAGATATTTCTGCTTCTAGTTCTTCCATCTTGTTTGTCTTCCTCTTCAAGTATTTTAATATATTCAAACTGGTCCATGATCCCTGGTATGCGGTAAAATACGTCTGGCACCATAGTAAGAGAAACATGCCCATATCATGATGCTTGCACCACCATGCTTCACTGTCTTCAGTGTACTGTGGGTTGAATGCAGAATATGGGGGTCATCTCATGAACTGTCTGTGGCCCTTGGACCCAAAAAGAACAATTTTACTTTCATCAATAAACAAAATGTTTCTCCATTGAACTCCACACTGCTATTATTTTGAACACCCCCCTTTCAATTAATTATTGTAATACACAGACTCAAAAACCTGCAGGTCACAAATGCGGAGTCTGTTGGTTTTCTTAGAATCTACTGCACCAACTGGTACATTTTTGACATGTGGTAATATAATGTATACCAAAAACAGTGATTAATCTGGTTACTTATATTGGACTGCTATTATTTTGAACACTACTGTATGAGGGCTACATTTGGGTTCTACTCATGTCAGGGTGGAAGTCAACGTGGACAGCAATATGATTCTGACCTGCTGGACCAGGGACACAAACCATCCACATTAACCCCTTCCCGACCTTTGACGCCACGTAGGCGTCATGAAAGTCGGTGCCAATCCGACCCATGACGCCTATGTGGCGTCATGGAAAGATCGCGTCCCTGCAGATCGGGTGAAAGGGTTAACTCCCATTTCACCCGATCTGCAGGGACAGGGGGAGTGGTAGTTTAGCCCAGGGGGGGTGGCTTCACCCCCCCCCCCCCCCGTGGCTACGATCGCTCTGATTGGCTGTTGAAAGTGAAACTTCCAATCAGAGCGATTTGTAATATTTCACCTATTATAACTGGTGAAATATTACAATCCAGCCATGGCCGATGCTGCAATATCATCGGCCATGGCTGGAAACACTAATGTGCCCCCACCCCACCGATCGCCCCCCCAGCCCTCCGATCTGTCCGGTACACTGCTCCGGCTCCCCTCCGTCCTGTGCTCCGCTCCCCCGTGCTCTTGTCCGCTCCCCCCGTGCTCCAATCACCCCCCCGTGCTCCAATCACCCCCCCTGCACTCCGATCCACCCCCCTCCGTGCTCCGTTCCACCCCCATGCTCCGTTCCACCCCCCCGTGCTCCGTTCCACCCCCCGTGCTCCGTTCCACCCCTCCCGTGCTCTGATTCACCCCCCCATGCTCCGATTCCCCCCCCCGTGCTCCCCCCACCCCATCATACTTACCGATCCTGCCGGGGTCCGTCCGTCTTCTCCCCGGGCGCCGCCATCTTCTAAAATGGCGGGCGCATGCGCAGTGCGCCCGCCGAATCTGCCGGCCGGCAGATTCGTTCAAAAGTGCATTTTGATCACTGAGATAGATATCTCGGTGATCAGAATAAAAAAAAATAATAAATGACCCCCCCCCCCCCCCTTTGTCACCCCCATAGGTAGGGGCAATAAAAAAATAAAGATTTTTTTTTTTACACTAATGTTAGAATAGGGTTAGGGGTAGCGTTAGGGGTAGGGTTAGGGTTTCGGTATGTGCACACGTATTCTGGTCCTCTGCGGATTTTTCCGCTGCGGATTTGATAAATCCGCAGTGCTAAACCGCTGCGGATTTATGGCGGATTTACCGCGTTTTTTCTGCGCATTTCACTGCGGTTTTACAACTGCGATTTTCTATTTGAGCAGTTGTAAAATCGCTGCGGAATCCGCACAAAGAAGTGACATGCTGCGGAATGTAAACCGCTGCGTTTCCGTGCAGTTTTTCCGCAGCATGTGTACAGCGATTTTTGTTTCCCATATGTTTACATTGAACTGTAAACTCATGGGAAACTGCTGCGGATCCGCAGCGTGTGCACATACCTTTAGAATTAGGCTATGTGCACACGGTGCGGATTTGGCTGCGGATCCGCAGCAGTGTTCCATCAGGTGTACAGTACCATGTAAACATATGGAAACCAAATCCGCTGTGCCCATGGTGCGGAAAATACCGCGCGGAAACGCTGCGTTGTATTTTCCGCAGCATGTCAATTCTTTGTGCGGATTCCGCAGCGTTTTACACCTGTTCCTCAATAGGAATCCGCAGGTGAAATCCGCACAAAAAACACTGGAAATCCGCGGAAAATCCGCAGGTAAAACGCAGTGCCTTTTACCCGCGGATTTTTCAAAAATGATGCTGAAAAATCTCACACGAATCCGCAACGTGGGCACATAACCTTAGGGTTAGGGTTGGAATTAGGGTTGTGATTAGGGTTATGGCTATAGTTGGGATTAGGGTTAGGGGTGTGGGGGGGTTAGTGTTGGAGGTAGAATTGAGGGGATATCACTGTTTAGGCACATCAGGGGTCTCCAAACGCAACATGGCGCCACCATTGATTCCAGCCAATCTCGTATTCAAAAAGTCAAATGGTGCTCCCTCAATTCCGAGCCTTGACGTGTGCCCAAACAGTGGTTTACCCCCACATATGGGGTACCAGCATACTCAGGATAAACTGCGCAACAATTACTGGGGTCCAATTTCTCCTGCTACCCTTGTGAAAATAAAAAAATGCTTGCTAAAACATCATTTTTGAGGAAAGAAAAATGATTTTTTATTTTCACGGCTCTGCGTTGTAAACGTCTGTGAAGCACTTGGGGGTTCAAAGTGCTCACCACACATCTAGATTAGTTCCTTTGGTGGACTAGTTTCCAAAATGGGGTCATTTCTGGGGGATCTCCAATGTTTAGGCACACAGGGGCTCTCCAAACGTGACATGGTGTCCGCTAATGATTGGAGCTAATTTTCCATTTAAAAAGCCAAATGGCGTGCCTTCCCTTCCGAGCCCTGCCGTGCGCCCAAACAGTGGTTTACCCCCACACCCCACATATTGGGTATCAGCGTACTCAGGAGAAACTGGACAACAACATTTGGCGTCCAATTTCTCCTATTACCCTTGGCAAAATAGGAAATTCCAGGCTAAAAAATCATTTTTGAGGAAAGAAAAATTATTTTTTATTTTCATGGCTCTGCGTTATAAACTTCTGTGAAGCACCTGGGGGTTTAAAGTGCTCAATATGCATCTAGATAAGTTCCTTGGGGGGTCTAGTTTCCAAAATGGGGTCACTTGTGGGGGAGCTCCAATGTTTAGGCACACAGGGGCTCTCCAAACGCGACATGGTGTCCGCTAACAATTGGAGCTAATTTTCCATTCAAAAAGTCAAATGGCGCGCCTTCCCTTCCGAGCCTTACCATGTGCCCAAACAGTGGTTTACCCCCACATATGAGGTATCTTCGTACTCGGGAGAAATTGCCCAACAAATTTTATGATCCATTTTATCCTATTGCCCATGTGAAAATGAAAAAATTGAGGCGAAAAGAATTTTTTTGTGAAAAAAAAGTACTTTTTCATTTTTACAGATCAATTTGTGAAGCACCTGAGGGTTTAAAGTGCTCACTAGGCATCTAAATAAGTTCCTTGGGGGGTCTAGTTTCCAAAATGGGGTCACTTGTGGGGGAGCGCCAATGTTTAGGCACACAGGAGCTTTCCAAACGCGACATGGTGTCCGCTAACGATGGAGATAATTTTTCATTCAAAAAGTCAAATGGCGCTCCTTCCCTTCCGAGCCTTACCATGTGCCCAAACAGTGGTTTACCCCCACATATGAGGTATCAGTGTACTCAGGAGAAATTGCCCAACAAATTTTAGGATCCATTTTATCCTGTTGCCCATGTGAAAATTTAAAAATTGAGGCTAAAAGAATTTTTTTGTGAAAAAAAAGTACTTTTTCATTTTTACGGATCAATTTGTGAAGCACCTGGGGATTCAAAGTGCTCAGTATGCATCTAGATAAGTTCCTTGGGGCGTCTAGTTTCCAAAATGGGGTCACTTGTGGGGGAGCTCCAATTTTTAGGCACACGGGGGCTCACCAAACGTGACATGGTGTCCGCTAAAGAGTGGAGCCAATTTTTGATTCAAAAAGTCAAATGGCGCTCCTTCCCTTCCAAGCCCTGCCGTGCGCCAAAACAGTGGTTTACCCCCACATATGAGGTATCAGCGTACTCAGGACAAATTGGACAACAACTTTCGTGGTTCAGTTTCTCCTTTTACCATTGGGAAAATAAAAAAATTGTTGCTAAAAGATAATTTTTGTGACTAAAAAGTTAAATGTTCATTTTTTCCTTCCATGTTGCTTCTGCTGCTGTGAAGCACCTGAAGGGTTAATAAACTTCTTGAATGTGGTTTTGAGTACCTTGAGGGGTGCAGTTTTTAGAATGGTGTCACTTTTGGGTATTTTCAGCCATATAGACCCCTCAAACTGACTTCAAATGTGAGGTGGTCCCTAAAAAAAATGGTTTTGTAAATTTCGTTGTAAAAATGAGAATTCGCTGGTCAAATTTTAACCCTTATAACTTCCTAGCAAAAAAAAATTTTGTTTCCAAAATTGTGCTGATGTAAAGTAAACATGTGGGAAATATTATTTATTAACTATTTTGTGTCATATAACTCTCTGGTTTAACAGAATAAAAATTCAAAATGTGAAAATTGCGAAATTTTCAAAATTTTCGCCAAATTTCCGTTTTTATCACAAATAAACGCATAATTTATTGACCTAAATTTACCACTAACATGAAGCCCAATATGTCACGAAAAAACAATCGAGAACTGCTAGGATCCGTTGAAGCGTTCCTGAGTTATTACCTCATAAAGGGACACTGGTCAGAATTGCAAAAAACGGCAAGGTCTTTAAGGTCAAAATAGGCTGGGTCATGAAGGGGTTAATGATGTGCTCCCAAAAGGAATAGTCCAGTTCATGCCACAATTTGGGTGAGCTTGAACCATTTCTTATTTGTGCAGTGGGTGTATTATCTACACTTTTGGTTATGTGTCTATACCACCATTAGGTGGAGTATTCCCCCAATGTGATTGAAGACTTACCGTATATACTTGTGTATAAGCCGAGGCTCCAAATTTTGCCACGAAAAACTGGGAAAACGTATTGACTTGAGTATAAGCCTGGTATGCATTGTCCCCTAATCCCTATTCTGGTATGATGGGTATTCCAATATGGCACCTACTGGTGGTACCAGGCCCTTGTGCAGTACCACCAGCGGGTCGTCGCCGGATCCCCGCTGCTGGGACACCGTGCACACACCTCTCACTGCGCACCTCGCTGCCCACAACAAATTCTGGGCGAAAAACTACAACTTCTGACAATCCTAGCTGCGGCCATGTTGGCGGGACAGAGTGCGGATCGCCGATCACATGGATGAGAGCAGGGTGGGAGATGGATCCCGGAGATGTTGCTCTCCACGCTGCTAATCTCGGGGATCCATCTAGTATTTTATGAAATGCTAAAAAAATAAAGAATAAAAATAAATAAAATCATAATAAAATTATACAGAAAATGTTTAACCCCTTTCTGCCATTAGACGTACTATTGCGTCCATGTGGGGTGGGCTTTACTTCCCAAGGACGCAATAGTACGTCATATGCGATCGGCAGCGCTCACGGGGGGAGCGCCGCCGATCGCGGCCGGGTGTCAGCTGTTTATCGCAGCTGACATCCGGCACTATGTGCCAGGAGCGGTCACGGACCGCCCCCGGCACATTAACCCCCGGCACACCGCGATCAAAGATGATCGCGATGTGCCGGCGGTACAGGGAAGCTTCCCGCAGGGAGGGGGCTCCCTGCGGGCTTCCCTGAGCCCCCCGCAGCAACGCGATGTGATCGCGTTGCTGCGAGGGTCTCACCTCCCTCCCTGCTCCCTCCAGCCCCGGATCCAAGATGGCCGCGGATCCGGGTCCTGCAGGGAGGGAGGTGGCTTCACAGAGCCTGCTCAGAGCAGGCACTGTGAAGGCTGCAGTGCTGCATGTCAGATCAGTGATCTGACAGAGTGCTGTGCAAACTGTCAGATCACTGATCTGTGATGTCCCCCCCTGGGACAAAGTAAAAAAGTAAAAAAAAAAAATTTCAAATGTGTAAAAAAAAATAAAAAAAAATATTCCAAAATAATGAAAAAAAAAATAAAAATATTATTCCCATAAATACATTTCTTTATCTAAATAATAAAAAAAAAAACAATAAAAGTACACATATTTAGTATCGCCGCGTCCGTAACGGCCCGACCTATAAAACTGGCCCACTAGTTAACCCCTTCAGTAAACACCGTAAGAAAAAAAAAAAAAAAACGAGGCAAAAAACAACGCTTTATTATCATACCGCCGAACAAAAAGTGGAATAACACGCGATCAAAAAGACAGATATAACTAACCATGGTACCGCTGAAAACGTCATCTTGTCCCGCAAAAAACGAGCCGCCATACATCATCGTCAGCAAAAAAATAAAAAAGTTATAGTCCTGAGAATAAAGCGATGCAAAAATAATTATTTTTTCTATAAAATAGTTTTTATCGTATAAAAGCGCCAAAACATAAAAAAATGATATAAATGAGGTGTCGCTGTAATCGTACTGACCCGAAGAATAAAACTGCTTCATCAATTTTACAAAACGCGGAACGGTATAAACGCCTCCCCCAAAAGAAATTCATGAATAGCTGGTTTTTGGTCATTCTGCCTCACAAAAATCGGAATAAAAAGCGATCAAAAAATGTCACGTGCCCGAAAATGTTATCAATAAAAACATCAACTCGTCCCGCAAAAAACAAGACCTCACATGACTCTGTGGATATAGAAAAATTATAGCTCTCAAAATGTGGTAACGCAAAAAATATTTTTTGCAATAAAAAGCGTCTTTCAGTGTGTGACGGCTGCCAATCATAAAAATCCGCTAAAAAACCCGCTATAAAAGTAAATCAAACCCCCCTTCATCACCCCCTTAGTTAGGGAAAAATTAAAAAAATGTATTTATTTCCATTTTCCCATTAGGGCTAGGGTTAGAGTTAGGGCTAGGGTTAGGGCTAGGGTTAGGGTTAGGGCTAGGGTTAGGGCTAGGGTTAGGGCTAGGGTTAGGGTTAGGGCTAGGGTTAGGGTTAGGGCTAGGGTTAGGGTTAGAGTTAGGGCTAGGGTTAGGGTTAGGGCTAGGGTTAGGGCTAGGGTTAGGATTAGGGTTAGGGCTAGGGTTAGGGCTAGGGCTACAGTTTGGGTTGGGGCTAAAGTTACAGTTAGGGTTTAGATTACATTTACGGTTGGGAATAGAGTTGGGATTATGGTTAGGGGTGTGTCAGGGTTAGAGGTGTGGTTAGGGTTACTGTTGGGATTAGGGTTAGGGGTGTGTTTGGATTAGGGTTTCAGTTATAATTGGGGGTTTCCACTGTTTAGGCACATCAGGCGCTCTCCAATCGCGACATGGCGTCCGATCTCAATTCCAGCCAATTCTGCGTTGAAAAAGTAAAACAGTGCTTCTTCCCTTCCGAGCTCTCCCGTGTGCCCAAACAGGGGTTTACCCCAACATATGGGGTATCAGCGTACTCAGGACAAATAGGACAACAACTTTTGGGGTCCAATTTCTCCTGCTACCCTTGGGAAAATACAAAACTCGGGGCTAAAACATATTTTTTGTGGGAAAAAAAAAGATTTTTTATTTTCACGGCTCTGCGTTATAAACTGTAGTGAAACACTTGGGGGTTCAAAGTTCTCACAACACATCTAGATTAGTTCCCTGGGGGGTCTAGTTTCCAATATGGGGTCACTTGTGGGGGGTTTCTACTGTTTAGGTACATTAGGGGTTCTGCAAACGCAATGTGACGTCTGCAGACCATTCCATCTAAGTCTGCATTCCAAATGGCGCTCCTTCCCTTCCGAGCTCTGCCATGCGCTCAAACGTTGGTTTCCCCCAACATACGGGGTATCAGCGTACTCAGGACAAATTGGACAACAACTTTTGGGGTCGAATTTCTCCTCTTACCCTCGGGAAAATACAAAACTGGGGGCTAAAAAATAATTTTGGGGGGAAAGATTTTTTTTTTTAATTTTCACGGCTCTGCGTTACAAACTGTAGTGAAACACTTGGGGGTTCAAAGCTATCACAACACATCTAGATGAGTTCCTTAGGGGGTCTAGTTTCCAAAATGGTGTCACTTGTGGGAGGTTTCTACTGTTTAGGTACATTAGGGGCTCTGCAAATGCAATGTGACACCTGCAGACCATTCCATCTAAGTCCTCATTCCAAATGGAGCTCCTTCCCTTCCGAGCCCTCCCATGCGCCCAAACAGTGGTTCCCCCCCACATATGGGGTATCAGTGCACTCAGGACAAATTGGACAACAAATTGTGGGGTCGAATTTCTCCTGTTACCCTCGGGAAAATACAAAACTGGGGGCTAAAAAATAATTTTTGTGGGAAAAAATTTTTGTTTTATTTTTACGGCTCTCCATTATAAACTTCTGTGAAGCCCTTGGTGGGTCAAAGCGCTCAGCACACATCTAGATAAGTTCCTAAGGGGGTCTACTTTCCAAAATGGTGTCACTTGTGGGGGGTTTCTACTGTTTAGGTACATTAGGGGCTCTGCAAACGCAATGTGACACCTGCAGACCATTCCATCTAAGTCTGCATTCAAATGGCACTCCTTCCCTTCTGAGCCCTCCCATGTGCCCAAACAGTGGTTCCCCCCACATATGGTGTATCATCGCACTCAGGACAAATTGGGCAACAAATTTTGGGGTCCAATTTCTCCTGTTACCCTCAGGAAAATACAAAACTGGGGGCTAAAAAAATAATTTTTGTGGGAAAAAAATTTTGTTTTATTTTTACGGCTCTGCATTATAAACTTCTGTGAAGCACTTGGTGGGTCAAAGTGCTCACCACACCTCTAGATAAGTTCCTTAGGGGGTCTACTTTCCAAAATGGTGTCATTTGTGGGGGGTTTCAATGTTTAGGCACATTAGTGGCTCTTCAAACGCAACATGGCGTCCCATCTCAATTCCTGTCAATTTTGCTTTGAAAAGTCAAACGGCGCTCCTTCCCTTCCGAGCTCTCCCATCCACCCAAACAGTGGTTTACCCCCACATATGGGCTATCAGCGTACTCAGGACAAATTGTACAACAACTTTTGGGGTCCAATTTCTTCTCTTACCCTTGGGAAAATAAAAAATTGGGGGCAAAAAGATAATTTTTGTGAAAAAATATGATTTTTTATTTTTACGGTTCTACATTATAAACTTCTGTGAAGCACTTGTTGGGTCAAAGTGCTCACCACACCTCTAGATAAGTTCCTTAGGGGGTCTACTTTCCAAAATGGTGTCACTTGTGGGGGGTTTCAATGTTTAGCCACATCAGGGGCTCTCCAAACGAAACATGGCGTCCCATCTCAATTCCAGTCAATTTTGCATTGAAAAGTTAAATGGCACTCCTTCGCTTCCGAGCTCTGCCATGCGCCCAAACAGTGGTTTACCCCCACATGTGGGGTATTGGCATACTCAGGACAAATTGTACAACAATGTTTGGGGTCCATTTTCTCCTGTTACCCTTGGTAAAATAAAACAAATTGGAGCTGAATTACATTTTTTGTGAAAAAAAGTTAAATGTTCATTTTTATTTAAACATTCAAAAAATTCCTGTGAAGCACCAGAAGGGTTAATAAACTTCTTGAATATGGTTTTGAGCACCTTGAGGGGTGTAGTTTTTAGAATGGTGTCACACTTGGGTATTTTCTATCATATAGACCCCTCAAAATGACTTCAAATGAGATGTGGTCCCTAAAATAAAATGGTGTTGTAGAAATGAGAAATTGCTGGTCAACTTTTAACCCTTATAACTCCCTAACAAAAAAAAATTTTGGTTCCAAAATTGTGCTGATGTAAAGTAGACATGTGGGAAATGTTACTTATTAAGTATTTTGTGTGACATATCTCTGTGATTTAATTGCATAAAAATTCAAAGTTGGAAAATTGCAAAATTTTCATAATTTTCGCCAAATTTCCGTTTTTTTCACAAATAAACGCAGGTACTATCAAATAATTTTTACCATTGTCATGAAGTACAATATGTCACGAGAAAACAATGTCAGAATCACCAGGATCCATTGAAGCGTTCCAGAGTTATAACCTCATAAAGGGACAGTGGTCAGAATTGTAAAAATTGGCCCGGTCATTAACGTGCAAACCACCCTTGGGGGTAAAGGGGTTAAATGTCCCTGCTGTAGACCGAGCGCTGGTGTTTTCAGTGAAATACATTTTTCTCCATCGTCTCATTGGGGGACACAGGACTGTGGGTGTATGCTATTGCCGCCAGGAGGCTGACACTAAGTAGACAAAAAAAAAGTTAGCTCCTCCTCCATAGTATACACCTTGACACTGGCCCTGACAGCTCCAGTTTATGCTTAGTGTCCGTAGGAGGCACATCTCTGGGTTTTCCCAGATACATTCTACGTTGAGGATAAGATAGGGGCAACGGACCTTTTTGAAGGGGTCCGATCTCCCCAAACCAACAACGGGCGAGCACGTGTGAGTGTCGCCTCCACGTATCCTTTCCCGCGACGTGGGATTGCCGGACTAAAAACCTGACCACCCTGAGGTAACGAACCCCTAGGTTGTACAGGCATTCATGCATTGTCCATGCAGCCTCCACTTCAATCACCAATGAATTGGACTGCGGTGCTTAAAGGAGGCAGACGGTCCCTCTCCTCACCTTCTGAAGGGTGAAGGAGTTAGGGTGCCTGCACCGTCTTTTCCCATATGTATATATATATATATATATTTATATGTGGTTTTACGTGTATGCCTCTTTTCTAACCTGGTGTGTTGTCAGAGGCTGCGGGGGGGGGGCTCCTGCTTCATTGCGCTGTCTCAGGTGGTAAAACGCCATGCTGCACTCAGTGCGGCGCCGGTTCCATAGCTAAAAGCACGTGCGGAAGTCCCGCCCCTAGCAACTTTCTTCCGGCGGCCCGCTGCATCATGGTCTCTGTAGTTTCCTGCAGGATGATGGGCGGAAGTTCCGCCCCTAGCAACTTTCCTCCGGTGGCCCGCTGTATCATGGTCGCTGTAGTTTTCCTGCAGGGTCGTGGGCGGAAGTTCCGCCCCCTTCGGCGGCGCGTACTTCCGGTTTCGCGCTCCCAGCGTTTCTAGAAGGGCGCAGGTATGGGGAAAATCAAGTCCCCTGCTTTGGCCTTTTTGCACGATCCTTATGGCGGCTCCTCCCCCTTTCATGATCTTCATAAGGGAGGTTTTTTCTGCTCAGAGCTCGGTTTAGTGTGGTGCTCAGAACCGACGGGGACACAGGACTGGGGTAAGTGCTACTTCCCTCAGCCTGACAGCAGTTTTTTGTTCTAGACCCAGTAGCTCATAAGGCGTTTCATAGCAGCAACAGCAGCAATAGTCATCATGTCTAGAAGGACTAAGTCTCTCTCAGTCCTGTATACCTCATGCATTACTTGCCGGGCTTCTTTTCCGCATGCGCAAACTAGCCATTTCTGTGAAGCTTGCGATTCCGAACGTGCTCAGGAGCCCCCGCCTGCTACCCCGCCTGCTATTCTGCCGGGTATGCCTGTATCTGAGACTGCGGCGTCTCCCCCTGAGTGGGTCGTATCCTTAACGCAATCTATGGCGTCTCTAACAAAGGCGGTTGAGTCCCTTCAAGCCCCTGTCAGGGACGTTCATCCATCTGTTTCGGAAAGATCCTCCGATTCTCAGGACCCTCCGGCCTGCAGGGGCCGTACTCCCTCTAGGCAGACGCGGGGGAAGCGTACCCATACAGCGTCTCCCGGTCCGTCGGGTGCATCTGCATCTGTGAATTCCGTCTCTCGGTCTCCCTCACCTGTGGGAGTGAGTGAACATAGTTCGGACTCTGAAGGGTCTTTTGATTTAGAAGCTCCTGATTATCAGGAATCAGTTGACAGTCTCATTGAGGCCGTTAACCAGTCTTTGGGAGTAGAGGATGTAGCCACCTTCAGGTCATAAAGTGTCTTTTAAAAGATTCAAGCAACCTCATAAGGTGTTTTCTTCTCATCCTGAGTTTGAGGATTTAGTTCAACGTCACATGGAGCGACCGGATAAACGTTTCTTGGGCCGGAAGGCCCTGGGTACCAGGTATCCTTTCGCACCTGAGATTTGTAAAAAAAAAATGGGCAGAATCTCCTTCTGTGGATCCTCCCGTGTCCCGTTTGGCCTCTAACACACTGCTGTCTCTTCCTAATGGGTCTGCTATTAAAGATCCAACTGATCGTCTCTTAGAGAGTCTAGCTCGGTCGGTGTTTGAGGCTTCAGGATCAGCCCTCGCGCCGTCTTTTGCGGTGACATGGGTTGCCAAAGCTATGATAGCTTGGTCAGAGTCAGTCACTAAGGCTCTTCAGGATAGGGAGTTTCCTGTAGAAGTGATAGAGATGTCTAATCAGATATCCTTGGCTGGGAATTATCTGATTAATGCATCTTTGGATGCGGCAAATTGTTCAGCATTGGCAGCTGCAAATACTATCGCTATCAGAAGGGCTCTATGGCTGAGAAATTGGCGGGCGGACTCTAACTATGTAATTCCTTTATGATTTTTATGATTTAAGTTGTGCTGCTGTGATACCATAATTTCCCACGGGATCAATAAAGTGTATCGTATCGTATCGTACCTCAAAAAAGTCCCTTACATCCCTTCCTTATCAAGGTGGCCGATTATTTGGCGCAAAGTTGGATCAACTTATATCTGATACCACAGGGGGAAAGAGTAATTTCCTTCCACAACAAAGGGTTAAGCAACCTTTTCGTCGCCAATTTCAAGCAAGGTTTAAATCCTTTCGTAACACCCGGTGGTCTGCAGCACCAAGCTCAGGTCCTCCAAGTCGGTCTAACCAAGACAGGGAGCACCAAGTCTCATATAGAGCCAATCCATTGGCAAGGATGCGATATCAACCATCAAGATCTAGGGGATCTAGATATCCTCGGTCTTCGGATAAATGACTGGAGGCAGCCTCATGTCGTCTTCAACAGAGTAGACGGTCGCCTACTTCTGTTCCATCAGTCCTGGCTGTCAGTCGTTTCCGACAGATGGGTGAGAGAACTGGTGGTTTCAGGGTACAAATAGAGTTTCTCTCTCTCCCTCCAAGCCGTTTTTTTCCGTCCAGTCTTCCCAGTTCAAAATCCCGTCTAAGGGCTTTATTCAAAGCAGTCGAGTCTCTTCAGTCCAACGGGGTCATTGTTCCCGTTCCAGGGGTAAAAAGGTTCCAAGGATTCTATTCCAATCTGTTTACGGTCCCCAAAAAGGACGGGACTGTAAGACCCATTCTGGACCTAAAGTGTTTGAACAAGTTCGTCAGCACTCGTCACTTCCGTATGGAGTCGCTCCGCTTGGTTATTGCGGCTATGGAAAAGGGAGAATTCCTAGCCTCCATAGATATCCAAGATGCCTATCTGCATGTCCCCATATTTCTTCTGCATCAAAGATTTCTACGGTTTTCCATAGGCGAACGTCACTTCCAATTCACAGCATTGCCTTTCGGTCTCGCCTCTGCTCCCAGGGTGTTCACAAAGGTGATGTCAACAGTTGTGTCCATCCTGCACTCCCGGGGCATAGTCATTTTGCCATACCTGGACGATCTCTTGGTCAAGGGGCCAACTTTTCAGGCATGCAAAGAGAACGTCAGCATCTCTTTGGACACTCTATCCCGACTAGGGTGGCTGGTCAATCTAAAAAAGTCATCTCTAGTCCCATCTCGAAAGATTTCTTTTTTGGGAATGATCTTCGATACTTCTCGGGGTCTGACTATCCTACCCCAGAACAAGGTACTCTGCCTTCTGCAGGAAGTGAAAATACTACAGCAGCCTAGTTTTCACTCAATCCGGTTTTGCATGCGGGTCTTGGGCAGGATGGTGGCGGCCATGGAAGCAGTACCATTCGCCCAATTTCATCTTCGCCCTCTCCAGCAGGCAATTTTGTCAGCCTGGAACAGGAGTCATGCTTCTCTCAACCTCCGGTGCCGTCTGTCTCCCCGGGTCAGGCAATCTCTCATATGATGGATGAGGAGCTCCTCTCTGCGGCAGGGGAAAGCCTTTTCTCCAGTCCATTGGCTGGTAGTTTCTACAGACGCCAGTCTTCTCGGTTGGGGAGCAGTGTTTCACCAACACACAGCACAAGGTTTTTGGTCCCCAGGGGAGTCAACTCTTCCAATCAATTTGTTGGAGATAAGGGCAATTTGGCTGGCTCTGCAGCACTTTCACCATCTTCTGGCGGGTCACCCGGTCCGGATCCAATCGGACAATGCCACGGCTGTGGCTTACGTAAATCATCAGGGGGGCACCCGCAGCAGGTCAGCCATGCGCGAGGTAGGGCAAATCCTCCGCTGGGCCGAGAACAACCACTCCGTGATCTCGGCAGTTTACATCCCGGGCAAGGAGAACTGGGCAGCGGACTTTCTGAGCCGTCAGGGTCTTGCGCCCGGGGAATGGTCCCTTCACCCCGACGTTTTTCGGCAGATTTGCCAACGCTGGGGTATCCCGGACGTGGATCTAATGGAATCCGTTTGGAATGCCAAGGTCCCCAGGTTCATAGCTCGTTATCGAGATCCAAGAGCGCTCGCCGTAGACGCACTGGTCCTTCCTTGGAACCAGTTTCGTCTTCCATATCTGTTTCCTCCTCTGGCGCTCCTCCCAAGGGTAGTCAGGAAGATCAAGATAGAGGGAGTTCCGGCAATTCTAGTCGCCCCAGATTGGCCTCGGAGGTCATGGTACGCGGACCTCGTTCAGCTGATGCGGCCAGATCTTCTGTCGCAGGGGCCGATATTCCACCAGAACTTAGGGGCCCTGCGTTTGACGGCTTGGCCGTTGAATCTTGGATTCTGACCCAGGCCGGTTTTTCTCAAAAGGTAGCTTCCACTATGATTAATGCTCGAAAGACGGTTTCTGCGCCATTTACCACCACACCTGGAAAGTTTTTCTCTCGTGGTGCAGGAAGAAGGGTCTTCCTCCTTTACGGTTCTCCGTTCCTAATATTTTCTCCAAGCTGGTTTAGACTCAGGTCTCGCTCCAAGTACCCTTAGGAGGCAAATATCAGCCTTATCGGTTCTTTTCCAGCGCAGGATTGCTACCATTTCACAGGTCAAGACTTTTTTGCAGGGAGTCTCTCACATGGTCCCCCCTTACAGAGCCCCGCTAGAAGCTTGGGACCTTAATCTGGTCTTGAGCGCTCTTCAGGAAGCCCCATTTGAGCCCCTCCAAGAAGTTTCTTTAACGTATCTTTCTTGGAAGGTTTTGTTTTTGGTAGCCATAACCTCCATTAGGCGAGTGTCGGAATTGGCGGCCTTGTCCTGCCAGTCGCCGTTTCTGCAATTTCATCAGGATAAGGTAGTATTAAGACCAGTTCCCTCTTTTCTGCCAAAGGTAGTTTCCTCGTTTCACATCAATGAGGACATAGTCTTGCCTTCTTTTTGTCCTGCACCTTCACACCGTGTGGAAAAAGCTCTCCATACTCTGGACCTGGTGAGAGCGCTGAGAAGATATGTTTCTCGGACCACTTCTTTTCGACAGACTGATGTCCTGTTCGTTCTTCCTGTGGGTCACAGAAAGGGATTCGCAGCCTCTAGGTCGACCTTAGCCAGATGGATACGAGCCACCATTCAGGAGGCCTACCGCATCAAGGGTGCAGCCATCCCGGCTGGGATCCGGGCACTCTCTACTCGAGCGGTAGGGGCTTCCTGGGCACTTCGGCACCAAGCTTCAGCAGAACAGGTTTGCAAAGCAGCAACTTGGTCCAGCCTGCACACTTTCTCTAAGCATTATAATATCCACACTCAGGCCTCTGCTGATGCAAGTTTGGGAAGAAAAATTCTTCAGGCTGCGGTATCGCACCTATAGGCGGTAAGTGCCTAAGGGTTTGTTCCAGTGAGTCTTCTTCCCACCCTGGGACTGCTTTGGGACATCCCACAGTCCTGTGTCCCCCAATGAGACGATGGAGAAACAGGGATTTTTGTGTTACTCACCGTAAAATCCTTTTCTCCGAGTCATTCATTGGGGGACACAGCTCCTTCCCTATTTCTTCTTGTTTTTTTTTTTCTACGGGGTTGTTCAGACTGTAGTATTATTCTAGACATGTTGTCTTTGCTCTAATGCTGTTTTGTTTTCTCTATCTCCTACTGCTTGTGCACCAAACTGGAGCTGTCAGGGCCAGTGTCAAGGTGTATACTATGGAGGAGGAGCTAACTTTTTTTTTGTCTACTTAGTGTCAGCCTCCTGGCGGCAATAGCATACACCCACAGTCCTGTGTCCCCCAATGAATGACTCGGAGAAAAGGATTTTACGGTGAGTAACACAAAAATCCCTGTTTTTTTTTTTTTTTCTGGAACACCTTTTCTTTAAGTTGTGCAGTCCCTCTGTTATTAAGCCTCAAAATACTGTATATAAACTTGATAACTGGGTATTAATAGTACTGATTATACAGGGTCAGACATGATAGGGACATGTCAGTGTGTAAAGGAGAATGGCAGCACCCAGTTGTCATCATTTTTATACATTTACATACAGGAATAATAAAGGAACGGCACAGTAGAATTGTTATTTTATGAAAAATGTCTGTATCCACCAAAAATATGTGAGAGTTGACTGGTCCTCATCAAATATCAAAAATTGTAGGACACAGTAACTGCTAGAGCCTTCCATACCAAACGATGGTAGGCTGGACGCCCAGTGAAAAATATCAGAGACCATTATGGGGAAGAACGTGTGGATCCAATGAACACTATTGGTCTGTAGCGCTTATGTTTGGCGGGTGGTCCTCTTTCCTAGTCAATAACGAAATCTGGACTCGGATGGTTTGGATGTTATTTAATGAGATCATCCATAACATGTCATTGGCCTCTTTATTTAGATAAATACTGGTTCCTTTACATATAAAATACGCTGCCATCAATCTTTTCAAAAAGTACTTTGCATTCAAGAAATCTAGAAGAACGTTCCTTCTGGAGGAGGAATGACGAATATGCTGTTTGTGCTATAATATCATAAACACGGTAAAATACAACCTTACATTGCATACAACACAGGACTGCCGACAGTGTACTACAAAGGATTCCTCTTCTTCCATCACTTCCGCTCACATTCCCTGCTGGACGCAGTATACCACGGGCTTCTGCATGGGTTTTAGCGGTAATGGAAAGAGCCAATCAGGTGCTGTCATCTTTGGAAACGGATGTAAAGCTAGCCAATGATTGCATGACTTCTCCCTCACATGTGCATCTGCCCCGGTCTGTAAGCCTACAGAGAGCACATTATTTAGTACCATGTACCCACCGAGCGGCTGCTGATGTATTGCATTATCTTAGTCTCTTACTTCTTAACCCTTCGCAGAACTTCCATAGAGCTAGGTTTCCTTCTCAATGGTCAACGCTGGGTTACTCATACCTGGAAGAAAGAGTAATGGAAAGATGAATTAGCTGTCCGGCCCGTGTATTGTACAGCACGGATGTCAACTGATAGAAAGTGGGGACACGTGATAATCAAAGGGAACCCGTGATTTGTGCCCCCGAATCACGGGCAGCATGAATTAAGAGACAGCCTTCTTTATTGTAAAAATGTGCACTCCTCAACGCTGAAAGTGCAACACCAAGAAGAAAGTCATGAAATTATGGAAATCTCAGGATGGATATACATGTTAATTATGTAAATAATGGAAAAATGAAAATAAAATTTTCAAACTATTTCAATTTCTTGAGTATCAAATATGACCACCAGGTGCAGAAGAATACCCGCGCTTACACGTCTCGGCTGCTATCAGTGAGGTTATTAATGGTGGTCTGAGGAATATTCTACCTCGCTGAATGCAATGGGGAAAATCATCAAGATCCGCTGCTGGCAGCTACCTTTGCCAACAAACGATGTCCCAGATGTGCTCGATAGGAGACAAGTCTGGAAACTCTACAGTATTCTAATGAGGATTATACATATGGAAATCTGGAAGTAATCTTTCCCCCATTTGAACCTACCTTAATTGCTTGAAGTCAATGAGGCTTAAAGATTGTTGTAAAAAGATAAACTGCACAATGCTGCAGTGATCTCTGTTGTGTGGCTGCAGCAGTGTTGCAACATTGACAGCAATGCAGCCAATCATTGAGTGGCTGGTGCAGTCTTGATTGTGAGATCCGCTGATCGCTGTGATTGGCTGCAGCACTTTCAATGTGACATGACCACTTCCACCAATACACAATCACTGGGGCAGCGCCAGAGATGCAGAGCTGGACCTTGGGAGGACAAGTGCAGTTTATCTTTTTACAATGAGTCGGCATGCCAAAGTTTTCTAAAAGTGGACAACCCCTTTAAATTTGCTCTCTGTCCACGAAAAAAGTGTGGGTTCACATGCTTTTTCAAACTAAAGCATACAGTTAAACTAAACAAATAAAAAATAATTTTGTGGATTCTCTATTTTAGGACTCAGATGAACAGCCAGTCTCATTTTGGGAAAAATTATGCAAAAATTCCTAACATTCATTTCACTGTCTTCTCTCCAATGGATGCTTGTCTGTCATGTGAAAATAATATTCTGTTTGCTCCACTGAAGAACATGATCAGATTGACTCTATTAAATTATATATATATCAATCATGCTGAGATATGAAACTACCGCCACTGAGTCATCCGCAATACTGTGCTGTATACAGTGAGGAATATACTCCGCAATCATTTACATGGCGGACAGAATCCGGTACAGTCTGTTCTAGCGGTCTGATCAGCAAACATTGTGAGGCCTCAGACACAGACCATACCGCGTACAGAGAATAATATTCATGTCCACGGCGTTATGCTCCTACTTGTAGGACGTTCAGGTCAGAGCTTTCTACCATCTGGCTAGACAGAGCAAATATTAGCAAGACTGATGACATTATTTGGGCTGTTCTTCATCGGATCAGCATTCTGCCAGTGTAATGGACACTACCCTACAACACAGACAAGGTTACACCGGTCTGATCCCAGATGAGGCAGAAGGACCTGTTTAGTCAGTTCAGCAATGAGATGGATGTTTGAACATTTTTTTAAGTTGCCAGATATTATCTGTAAATAGGAGATATAAAATTCTCCACAAACTGCATTTTTTAGAGCATTGCCATTTCTTTAAATGCTGCACGCTCTATGCATTTTCCCCATCAGCACAGATCAACGACAGCATGAAAAAAATACTCAAAAAAATTTGTAAAAACTCATGAGTATCATCAAGGCTGATTTATAAAGGTAGATTTGTGAGAATTCATGCTTTGTGCTAAAATGTATGCATTTTGTACATGTTTTTTTCATTTGATGTGTCATGTGGATATGATGTATCTGAGTCGCCCACCAGGGCAATGGGGCTACTCGGTACCGGGTCCAGTTGCACTTAAAGGGGATGTCACGGTGGCTGCGACCCAGTCCGTGGCCCTGGGCACTCAATTAAAGGGGAAGGTCTTTTAAAGGGTTTTGTATTAAAGTTTGTGTTCGTGACGCCACCTGTGGTTCTCGGTCAGAGGGGACCGACGCTGCTTAAAGGGGTCCTCTGGGGTGATGTTGTTGCAGCAAAATGGTGGCGCTTCCCACAGGTGAAGCGGGCTCCCCAGGGCTCCCAAGGTGTATGGGCAAGGATGGTGTATGCTGGCAAATAAGTGGAGGACACAAAGTTGTAAAGTCTTTACCTGGTTTACTGACAGTAGCAGTCCACAGTCTAGGGTACCAGGAACAGGTGGTGATATAGCCCGGCTGGCCTGGAGGTAATAGTGAATCCCTCTTCCAGGTGAGGTTCGTAAGCCTTCCTACCCGCGCTAGTGTGCAAGGTCTCTGCTGCCTGTAGCTGCTGGCAAAGTCCCCTCTCTCCTGTTCTGGGACAGTTACCTGTATGGTGGGCAACTTGAGCCGTTTTATAGGCTCTCCGTCATGACCCGGGCTCTTCAGGTGCTGCTTCACCTTTAAATGTGGTGTGGGCAAATGAAATACAGTTCTATGCTTTCCGGTTCTGCTGTGTGTCCTGGAGTACAACACAGCCTTGGGCTCCCGGTGCCCGGTTCCTGCGCTTCGGCTCTTGGGGTGCCCGGTCACAGTTCCCCTCTGAGCCCCTTTCCTTCTCCACTGTGCTCCTTTCCTCAGTAGCTCCACCACTTTCAACCCCTCGGGTTCACTTCCTTTCCTGGAGCGGCAGCTCAGTCCTGGCTGAACGGCTTCTCTGTCTGCTCTCCTCTCCTTTCCCTCTCACTGTTCCAGACTGCTCTCTTTGGTCTCCCTGGACCAACTGCCTAACTCCTCCTCCAGACCAGAACACTTAAAGCCAGTGAAGCTCCCCTGAATCCGGGTTCAGAGCTCCCTCTTCTGGCCTGGATTCGGAATGTGTTGAATGTGGGTGCGTTACCTGGTAAAGAAAATCCTTCCTGCCTCCAAGCGTGATATCGCCCTCCCCGAAAGGAAGGCAACATCACTGTAACAACCGGTTACCTGGGGTGTTATATATCCAAGAAATGGGATGAGAAAAGAAGATGCCCCGATCACAGTTTCCTGCTACGATGGATCCACAAAATTTGCTGTAACTTTGTGGAGAAAAATAAGACAACTAACAAATGGTATGATACCAGTCAGTGTAAAGATGGGTCATGTGTATCACTCAGCATTAGGTCACACAACTGTCTCTCATCCGAGAGAATCGGGATGATCATGCTAATTAGAGTGTGAGCAGATCACAATCCGAATATCAAATGTGAGCCATAATCGGACCACTTGGTCAAAGGAAAAAATCGGACATGGGCCCCTTAGAATAACATGGGGAAGAGTGCTATCTGTCAAAACCATATATAGCTCTTGACTAATTTTTACAGTCATGTACATGATAAATTTGCATCTTAAAGGGAAAGTATTATTAGAAAAATAGCCTATTAAAATTAGGTTTTTGTGTTGAACATAAAAAAAATAAAACTTTTGGCACTGGAACACATTTTCTCGATAATCAGATGGTGAAAATAGGCTGCAAATCACCCAACAAATCAGTAAAATGTTCATCCACTGACTTAAAAGATTTTGTACTGCCAAGAAGCAAGATAAATAATCCTGTGCTGCCGAGAACAAGGATAGTCTGCATACACAAAACAATCCACTAATCGCTCTGTGTGCTTTGGAAGCGTGTTCGACTGTCTAAGGGCCCATTTACACTCATTTACAACCATAGGCTACTTGTACATATAGTCCATTGGTGCTCGTTTAATGCTACAAGTCAGCCAGTATATACGAGGCCTAGGTTTGCACCTAAGTTTCCTTCTAAAAGTTATTTGGCTTTAATACTTGAGCCCCAGTGTAATTTTACATTCTTGGAGTGGGCTACTGAGATTAAAATCGACTAAAATCAAATAGTCTGACTATTTGGATGGAAAAGAAACCAAGTGATGTGTATGATCAGACTTGCACAGCTTGAAGTGTTTTGCTCTTCCACCGGGCTGTGAGGCATTTCTTTTTGGCTCTCATCCTTTGCAGCTTGGAGACCTGATCAAGGTCAGTCCATATCTGATTCCATATATACTACATATCCTGTAGTTTATAGTATAAAGATGGGTACACTTTACTAGTAGATAGAATTGTACGTTCATATTAATGGGTCACCATTATCACTCAGTGTCCTAAGCTTCTAAATGTATACAAAATACAAGTGAATGGATATTTCGAGCTTTCTGCTTAGGAGAGCGGTACTGATGTTTGTGAGAACAGAAAAAGCATCAGCTGCACAGTGAATGTCAAGCACAATACAATCTGCAGAGCTCTGCACTCCAGAGGTTAATGCCGTGCTTTACTGAGGCCAGTGACAATGTCAAATGCAAAAAATATTGTACCGCTGAATCCGCTGCCACAAACTCCTGACCCTTAACAAACAAATATATGGCCTATTCAAGTACAAAATAGAGTGATATGGATAGCATTCTTCCAGTGCCGTCGGATCAGTCAGCCACATAATACAATCCTTATGATGGATGAACAATTACAGATACATCAGACTGGATGGACAGACCACGTTTCATGAACGCTCATTGCATTACTTTTGTGTGTTAGAAACCAATCTGATTTCAGAAAATTACCCGGCTGAGGTCAATGGACCCAGGCAATACCCAAGCAATATGTGTCACGGAGGTTGCCATCTTCCGTGATGTGATTCTGTGATTCCCGTAAGTTTCTCTCCAGCATGCTGTGTGCTTAGGGGTTAACCAGCCATTACAAGGGTTTGAGTTATTTGTGAGTAGTTGTAAGAGATGGGTGGGACGCCTACTCACCATATCTCCACCTCAAGGGTGCGGCTGGGGATGTTAAATGTCCAACTACTAGGTGTTTTTGTCTGTTGTGTGTTTGGAGAGAGAAGTCTCCAAACCGTAGCTCCAGGTGGAGCAGAAGACTTATGGGGTTCTGAGCGGGCGAGTCCCACACTTGTACGGACTCTGCTATACGTTATCTTTTGTTTTATCGTTATGCCAGAAAGGCCAAGTTATATATATATATATAATGTGTACACACACCCCCAAGACGATACAGCTGCGTATTAGTGCTGGGATTATATCTCCTTGGACTGGTGCACAGAACAGTATACCAAAATGCTCGATCCGATGTGCGACATGAACCTTTGCCAAACCAGATTAATATGGTTGATGTAACAGGACCCTTGGCATTGTTCACACACTAGCGTGTTGGCCTGGGCAGCAAATGATCATTACTGATAAATGACTGCCAGAAGTAGAACAGGGTTTTCCTGTTAGATAGCATGGCGCAAGCACAACTTTCTAACATGGCATGCACCAACATCTGTGGAGGATATTTAGCTACACATTCCATGAAATTTTAGTGGAGAAAAGTCTCCTGCAACAAAATCAACAGGCTGGCCAATGTTCAGAGAGGGAGTTGAGTGGAAGTAATGAACTTGGGGTATAAAAGATTAGTTATTAACCCGCACCCTCAAATTCACAGATCTCATATTCTATAATCCACTTTTAATATTTCCTCTAAACCCCCCAGATGTGTTGCCCGCAATGACCCAACACCGAGCAGCAGTCAATCAGAGGAAACATTTTTTAAAAAAAGCCACTCAGTGATTGGTTGTTATGAGCAATTGAGAAGGTTTTCCTTTAACTAATTATGACACCTCTATTTTAACAACAGATTTTTTTTATAGAGCCATAGCTGCTGACTCTTTCAGTCGATGCAGCCATACATGAGCTCATATTTTGTGGTCATATTTAATGGTAAAACTTTGGGGTACATATGTATTGAAAAACTTTTTATTATATTTTTGAGGAGGGGATCATGGAAAGCATAACCCTTTAATTTGCAAAAAAAAATTTACAGTGTTTACATTTTGGTAGGTTTATTCTACAGGTCGTTATAATTATAGGAATGCGAATTTTATATATTTTTTAATGTTTTAATATTTTCTGCAATAAATACTTTTATTGTAATGTAACTTTTTAATGTATCCATTGACAGAACTATCTAAGGGTTTGGATTTTTGCAGGATTTGACCATGTAATCGATATCCCTTAGATGCCACTGTCACTATTGACAAAAGCATCTAAGGGGTTAAACTGCAAGGACTGGTCTTCTCATCATTTGCCACAGTTTCCGAAGGAGCTAGGCTGGGTATGTCAGTCGGACTCCTGTACGGACAGTACCTGTATGATAAGCATGAAGTATACATCCATCATGGCTCACTAATTTACCAACGTTCATGATGAAAGACAGCTTGGTAAATCTGCCCCAGTGTTTTCTTCCAGTGCGTGTGTTGTTGTGACCCTGCTCATGTATAGGCCGTACAGACAAGTGATGCATCAGATCTCCCACTGTCTGTCAATTACCCAGATAATACAATCCTTATGATGGATGAACGACTGAACATACGTGAGATGTGATGGGCAGGTCAGGCTTTGCTAAAACACAAGGTGGGAATGTATCTTTCCTGATCACCAGTTTTACCATTGTAAAAATATCACAAATTTTTGTGCAAGCCACATTTGTGCAAAATTGTGAGCAGTATTTCAAGAAGGCCTTGCCAGTAACTGGAACAAAGTTATGGCAGTAATTTCTTACTTGTTAATAGAGAAACATTTTACCCAGCAGGCTGCAGTGGACACTAAATGATTTCTGTTTTTTATGTGTTTTATGTGTGTTTATGTGTTTATATGTGTTGGTTTTTTTTTTTAAGTCAGATGAGCTGACCAGCAGTTAGAGGGTTGCCTCACTAAGCCATCCCTGTCACACCAAAGTGTCCTGTTCCTCCTCATCGAACAGCTGCGTGGTGGAGCAATCTGAATGAAGAGGTTGATTCAATGTCAATAGGGCTATCGGATGTAGCCAGTCTCCTAGAGAATGGACCCCCGTGTTTAGACATTTACCCCTATCTTTGAGTATAGGGAATGAATGTCCTTTAGAAAGACGCATTAAAAGGGTTGTGCCAAGTTTGGAAGCATTTGACTCCAGTTTATCTTCTCATCAAGCTCTGCGGGAACAACGCTGATTTTGATGGATCGGGGCCGTAGTGTTTTCTACCGCACCAGACACTGTAGCGAGGTCTTTGACACCTTACCCACTTTCCCCTTTTCCTCATTGCAGCTGCTCTCAGTCCAAGACTCGGTGTTAGTCAGCAGGTGACTCTGAGACTCACGCAGAGGTTTGGCTGGGAACTGATGGTTGTCCACACTAGTGTAGAAAATGAAAACGTAATATTACCATGTAAAACTGCAATTTTAATGTACATAAATTCCAGACTCTAAGTCTTAGGTCCTCACTACCATGCTTTAGGCCAAAAGAGAACACAGACTGTATTTATGCATCTTCTTCTATCCCAGTTCATGCCGTCATGTGACTACGTACAGGGTCTCTCCGCACAGGAAAAATGAGGGCGATGCATCAACACAAGTGCAAAAAAAGGTATTTGTCTGCAAATCAGGTCTCTACTTTAATTTTTTAAATCATTTTGCACAAGTTTTGCTACATCTGGCCCACTGTCACCATCTATTATTCCTGAACGAAGCGATGTTTGGCCAAACCAAGATACAGAGCCTGAGGTTTTGGTGATCGGCTCTTCGTTTTATTTCATTAACCATATTTTGCGAATACAAAATGAGTGGCACGGGAGCAGCAAGGCACGGGCAATGTCCTTGTGGGCTCTGCTTGTAACACACAGTTGTTTAGAAGGAGGGAGAACAGCAGGTGATGAGATATAGAGGGGTCTATAGGTTACTATGACTGGTATGTTTACCAATGAAAAATGAAAACTGGGGAATTGACCATAAAGAGGGAGGCAAGGTACATTGTGAGGGAACTGTCTGATTCATATTTCTTTAAAGGGAACCTAACAGCTGATACATACTGCCCGATCCACGGGCAGCATGTATCAGACACTGGCTGCATGATTTCAGATATGGCTGAGATCACACCGCCAGCCTCTGATACATGACGTCCCTGGATCGGGCAGCAAATATCAGACAATTTTGTCTGGAACATGTCAACACCCTTTGAAATGCTAAACTAAAATGTGCAGGTGTGAGAGAGCGTAAAGATCCTCCATATCTTCCCAGTAATGGTAATAAAGATTGGTGCAAGGAGACAAAAGGCGAATGTGAAGCGTCTGTTACAGGCGCTGTCATTTATTGCTGGCTTTGGGAGATGGCGCGTGTGTTCGGGGATAGTGGGAAGGTGAGAGGAATAATCTAGGGACCAATGGTGGGTGGGAATGTAATATAATATGGGCGCTAAAGTGGAAACTACCCGTGGCACTGCCTACTCATCAGCAACTACAGTTAGTACCCAGAGTAACACTAGAGGATGGGAGAGCAGTGGATAAAGGGGTATGGGGGCTACCTACCTCCAGCGTCCTTTCATCAGTGCAATGCTTGCAGGTTTGAATATCACAATATTAAAAACCGTAAACATTTATCCAATTAAATTCAGACAGAAAGCCCCCGAATGTCAGGAATGGAGTCTTCAATGTAAATGCTGAGCATTTAATACATTGAAGTATGACTACATTTTAGCACGGTGGCCGACAACGGAGCAGTGATGCCACTTCCTGGTGCCATCCCAGAGCGGCGATGTGCCACTTTTCCCCATGTGACTGTGGCAGATAAATGCTGGTCTCTGCGATGATGTGGAGCCCATTAGAAGAGTAAGTCTATTAACATTTTACATTAGGTGTAGCACTTTACACTCCTTAGAAATAAATTATTAGTGGTCTGCAAATCTCCTTTTTATTGCACTGTATAATGCAGATAATAAAATGGAAAAAGTAAAAAAAAAACACCTTTTAACGGGGTTGTCTCATCAACATTATTTTTTAGTTATCCACAGGATAAATGATAAAAGTATGATCAGCGGAATCCAACTGATAAGATGCGGGGTCCTATGTCCCCCGTTGTATGGAGTGGCAGTGCTCATGCATGACCACCACCGAACGTTGGTCACACGTGTGCACTATCACTAACGTAGAAGTGAATGGGATCGCGGTCATAAACGCACACTACCTCTCCATTTACATGGGAGCCCTGTTCTTGAGATCGTTGGGGATCCCAGCGGTTGGACAGCCACCTATCATACATTTCTTACCTGTCTTGAGGATAAGTAATATGTGGTATTGGATTAACCCTTTTAGATATTCACAAAGAAGTAAAATCCTTGAACCAATGTGTCTTCCTATATGCACTGAATGTATAATACCCACATACTTCACTAGATTATTAATAATACTAGGCTCTTGTGGGGTGAGGGTTTTTTTCTTTAGGATATGGATAATTTTGCCAGTGTCAGGACACATAGTGACAATATATTAAAGGGTGGAGCGGAGAGCTACCTTTTCGTTGCAACATTGGTTCCAGAAGGTGTGGATGCTTGCTCGGGATCCTGGTTCACCAGACAAGTAGGAAATGAACAGCCATCACCTAAGCTGCAGAGAAGAAGTTCATTATATGAAATAATAATGACACGATGACAATGTAATAATTAATTGGGGCCCATATATATCTCGCTGGAAAAGCTGAAAAAGAGTCAAAGAATATGACACCGGGGAAGAGAAGAAAACCAGAAAACCATTTGTGCCAATTTTAGTAACTATAATCTAGATCACAGTTGTAGTCTCACAGCAGCCAAAGTACCCCAGGATCCCCGCAGACTAGATATCCAAAGAAAAAAAAACGTAGACTTTCTACAAAACATTAACTACATTTAAAAAATATATATCTATATATATACATCTATATATATAATTGCCTAAGGGTTTTTCCGTCTGTCTGTCTTTCTGTCTGTCTGTCCTGGAAATCCCGGCTCTCTGATTGGTCGAGGCCGCCAGGCCTCGACCAATCAGAGACCGGCACAGCATCGATGTAGACATCCCGCGGCCTCGACCAATCAGCAACGGGCACAGCGACGATGATGTCATAAAGGACGTAGACATCCTGCGTCTCTGATTGGTCGAGGCCTGGCGGCCAATAATGGTTGCCATGGCGACGATGATGTCATAAAGGTTGCCTCAATCAATCAGCGACGGACACAGTCTGCCGCGAATTCTGGAATCATCATTGTCCATATATTACAGGGACATGCATATTCTAGAATACCCGATGCGTTAGAATCGGGCCACAGTCTAGTATATATATATATAAAACAATTCTGTAGCTTAAAAGATATGACACCTATGAGGTAATTTCTTTTATACTTGAATGCATACAGTATAGTTTTGTCTAAAACACGTTTGCCTTTGAGATGCATTAAAGACTTCGCCCTCTATAGCTTCTATGCGTTGCACGGTCTATTGCTGGCTGCGGACAATCTGTCAGTGAGCTCCTTCTGACTCTTATCTTCCTTCTTCTGAGCTCCTTTCCACTTATTTGTGATCCCAAAGTTCATTTCCGCTTTCATATGGTCATAAATCAGCTCAGAAGAAGGAAGATAAAAGCTATAAAATCACTCAGAATGAATTCACTGATGTATTTTCAATTATAGGAAAGTGTTTCATATCAAAGAAAAGAGAGGAGGACAGATCAGATAAGAAGGGGAAAAAAAGAAAAAAGTGGTGAAAGGTGTGATAAAAGGAAGGAAAATTAAAGATTAAATTGTGGCCCCAACTAAACACTTTCTGAAATTTGTGAAAGTCCTGAACTGACAGCCAAGGAAACCAAGAGTCTCCAAATCCTTAGCCAATAATTCTAATAATTCTCCCACTCTCGTTATTTATTATACCTTGTAAATATAGGCAGTGACCAGTATTTCTTCTCATCCCCAAATACTTCTCGCAGATTTTTACTGATTCCAAGACTGAAGCCATTTTTGTCTGTACCATGCCTGAATACTGGTGATCGGAAAGCCTCTATCAGGAACAGAAGACACGAATAGTTACAATGAAAACAGTAGTTCAAAGCGAAGAAAGGATAGGACAGCTGTCAATGGCAAACCTACGGTACCTGACATCTCGAAAAACGCTATTAATCTTCAGACAATGTGTTAATCTGCAGGTGCTGCGGAGCCACCATACTGAAAGTGCCACTACCAGCTGGCTTTTAGGCATGGTATATGAAGAACTTGACAATCGACAGCAAACATATGACGTTTCGGTCTAACATAGACCTTCAGATATACAGATTGCCCACGGAATAAATGACATCAAGAGGTGCTGCCGGCTTTCAGTCATGAAATACACAGCGTGGTTATAGTCATCGCTTACTGTAAGCGCACCCTGGCACTTTGATTTACAGCTCTGCAGTGTGTATGTCCACAACAAGCTGTCAAACAAATCTCCAGGCGAGCCGCCACACATAGGACAATAAGAATCATAGAATGGTAGAGTTGGAGGGGACCTCCTGGGTCATCTGGTCCAGCCCCCTGCTCAAAGCAGGATTCAATAAATCATCCCATGTCTGTCCAGCCGCAAGAGATGTTGTGGTGACTGTACTGCCCCCATGACTGAAAGCCGGCGGTTCCTGGGAGGAAAAACGTTCATTTTCTCCAGATAGATGCTCTTTCAGTAAGATGACCAAACAGCACTGTGCCGCTATTTACCTGCAGATTAACCCGATAACTGCAAGTATATATAGCGTTTTCCGAGGTGACTGGTTCCCTTCATGATTAGTTTCACCTTTAAAGAGGAAGTGTCACCAGGTCAAACTTAAATTTACCGTATTCCTGCTGGGCCTTTGAGTATTATTATTATTATTATTTTTTTCTTTTTTAAATCGGCCATACAGTTTCAGAGATATGAGCCATTTTACTAAGTGCTAATTGCGAAGGAAAATTTGGGGGTATGTCTTTAGGCTGCTCTTAATTATTACCATGTGTCCAAGTTTGTCCAAAGCCGGTACATTGTGATCAGGGATGCACATAGAAATCTGAGGGTGAAGGTCCACTTTGAGGCACCCATGGGCTCCCATCTGCCATTAAACACTTCACCACATTCCCGCAATTGCATCGTTAAGGCCACATGAGGGTGACAGAGACTCTCTGGTCACCTAGATGCCGTGGTTGCTGTTCACCAAGGCATCTAAGGGGTTAAACTGCTGCAAACAAATCTAGTTCCAATCCCTAGCAGTTACCGGCGGGTGTCTGCTGTGTAAAACAGCCGACAACCATCAAGTGGCTTGGTGCGTAAGCCTGCTCCATACAAATTCTCCTGACTCTTGTTGTACACATACAGCGGATGTTGGGAGAAGGAACATATACCAGGCATGGTGACGGCCGTTTGTTACCTGGCCTTCCTTCTCACACACCCGATAGTGGTCATGTGACTTGCCGCCATTACACATTCAAGGGAACCTGTCATGTCCTTTGTAGCATGTAAAGTGTCCCCAGTGTGTTGTTAGTGATGCAATGTCCTCGCAGACATTATTAGACTGTGATGCCAGCAGCTCCGATGCATGCACAAAGTCAATGCAGCTTCACTGCGCACACACGGATAGCCGCTCATCATGGCGCATGCGCAGATCGTCAGTGGACAATGCACAAGTGCGGGTCAGCAATTACATACTGTGTAATTGCGACTCCCCAATACAAGCGCTGCAAAGCAATAAACACTGCGCAAGTGCGGGATATAGTGACGTCGTCGCAGCCCCGCGAACAATTCAAGCCTGACTGAACGGAAGGAAGCACAGCACTATGACTGAACGAGCAGGTAAGATAACTATGTAAAGTGCTTTTTATAAGGATTACACAGGCAATTTAAATGGGAAAAACGTGTTAGTGATGCACATTGCACGTCACATGCTACAAAGGACATGACGGGTTCCCTTTAAGTCACTATGACTAGTACGTGTGCTACAATGCGGGAAGATAGAAAAGTCTATTAGATGTTTTGCAGTAAATGCAGATTGAGAAGAGATAAATATTCCAAAAGGTAATTATATACTTTGTCTTTTATGTGCTGATGAATGTAATCATGCGTACAAAGAGGCCGCAGGCATCAACTCAAAGAAAACATTGTTCTCCATCAGCTGATAAAAGAATGGACATTTCTTCGGCAGCTTATCCGGAATACTCGCGGGGCTGGGCGCCAACGGGCTGTTGTGTGTTAAGTGATTCACCAAATCTTTTGTGGGAATTTCTCCTTTTTAGGCAGCTTTCTCTGCTCAGTTCTTCTTCCCAAATAAGAGGCACCGACATAATAAAGCAGTGCAGACATTGTGCCACTATATGTAATATAAGATAAATCCAAGCATCGGCAAAGCGAGAAAAGCCAACACTAAAGACCATGTAACAAGCACATCAGTCAGTCTGAGCGATCCTATATTACCAAACTGTTGAAAATGTAACTAACTTCCCATTTACAGGGAAGCTGTCATTAAAGTTCTAGTTAATAAACCACCTACACCAAAATGTGTCCCAACTTCCAAATCACTGCTCTTACTAGGATGGTGAAATAGACGGATGTCATGTGGGGGTGCTGCAGGGGTGACAGTCGCAGTCTCAATGCTGTTAACGGCAGGGCTGCTGAGTCGGAGTGCCGGTGTCCATTTTGGTGGAGTCAGTATAAAATGAACCAACTCAGACACCTAAAGTATGTAATAAATTGGGTACAGTAGCACAATGAATTATGTGCTGTAAATGATTTTTTTTTATAATTTGGTAAAGTTATGACAGGTCCTATAAATGTCTGTTCTGTTCCTGATCTAAAGATCTGGGCTTTTAGTTGAGATAAATCTGTGCTGCACTTTAATCCCATACTCAGTAGTGAGGAAGTGATGTAGAGTCGGCAGTCAGAAGTCAGGGAAATTGAGGAGTCAGAGTCGGAGTTGGTGGTTTGGCTTACAGACTCCACGGCCCTGGTGAAGAGCCACTCTGCCTTGAATGACATCCTGCTATAGCTGACTTCACACCTCATGTGGGCCGTAAAATCAAGGCAGAGTGGGCTTGTATCAATGTGGAGACCGTTTTAAGGGGATGGTACAGATTCCTGACAAATCGGAAGGAGCCCACCTGTTGTCTCCATTCTAGTAATGGCTGTGATTTGAGATATATATATAAAAGGTATTTATGAGCCCTACAACATCCTGGCGGTGGAATAACGACAGTTTCCCGTTAAGGTCCATTTACATAGTCACAGTTTTCTTTTTGAGCCAAGATTGTGATAACTGATCAGTGTGAACATAACTCATAGTTATCAGTTGAATACTCGGCAAATGTAAAGGTGGGTTTGCACCATCAGACTTGAGGAACTTAAACAAAATTTGTTACCTAGAAAAATGTTATTTAAATTGGGTAAATAGCGTTTAAATCTGCAACTGCAGGGAGAAAATTAAGTTATATTCTCTCTGCAGCTGCTTGCTTCTAGGGCCATGCAAGGAGCGGTTACAGTCACTGAATACTATATTATGAGCAGCTTCAGGGAGAATATAACTCCATTTTCCCCTGTAGCCGCACCTCTAGTAAGTCGACTACAGAGGATTTAAACACTATCTTCAGATCCCATCTGCAAGATAAATAGCGTTTTTTGTGGTGATGTTTGATGATAATCAGCAATTTAATAGCCCATTTAGACCGGCAGACAACATATAATATGTGCACAGACTGATCAGTAATGGATCGTTCTGGCCACATAGGCTATCACTGTTTTTGACAACACAGGTCCTGTCTACACACAACTATGTGCTGCTGAGAACATCAATAGATTATTTCACCCAACGAACAAGCCTTTTGCTCGTTCTTCAGGTGATTGGCAGCTTGTTTACCCCGGTCGAATTATCATGAAAAGAGTGTTCTTAGTGCCCAGCACAAGACTCTTGCTCAGTAGACTTGGCCAAGATTTCTCCAACCACCAATCATTCATTAATGGTTTGAAAAAATCAACTCAATATGTGTATGATTATATTTCTGGGAAATCTATTGACAACCAACATGGCGGCCTTTATAATGTCCACAAGGTAGTTGTATTCATTCTGCTCTTATATTAGTAACTTTGTGGCAAAAGTAAAGATAAATGAGCAGGATAGACTGAGTATATTAAAACAAAAAAAAAATTTGAACAGAGATTCTGAGCAGATTGGTTTACTTTAATGTTCGTTAATTGTTGTTGTTGGGGTATTGACACATACTTCAACCAATACCAGTAATTCCATTTAAACCAGTACATCTATAGTAGTGCACATGGGGCAAATATTGTGACTTACCCAGTGTTGAGCGGTTTTTACAGACAAGCCAGCAATGATACCCAAACAAGGAGGACAGACTGACGGAGAACATGGCGGCAGCAAAAAACAAAAACATAATGTGGAATTTGGCTTGTGTGTCCGGCAGACCATTCTGCAGAGGAAAATGAAAAGGGACCATCAGTCGGGAAAAGGGCAGAATGAAAGTAATATCTTATCTATTACAAGTTGTGACCTTTCAGATGGCAGAGACAGCGGAGAGGAAGCTGCTGCGCAGCGAAAGGTCATCATTAATGAGCCAAGGTCTCCGATTAGGAAAGTAGGCAGAGGGGGGGGGGGGGGGGTGGTTTAGTACTTTTGCCAATTAAGATTTATATTAAGATGGAAAAACACATTTTGAAGGACACATCTGTCACTTAGCCGAAAAAAAGCAAGGAAAACCCCCAAACATCAGGTCATTTCTCTTATTAATAGGCGTCGGTCGCCTCCACTGAAGATACAAGGAACTGAAAATGTCTCACACTAATTAACAGCACGTTTCGGCCATGCTTTTCTCGAGAATTGAAAAATCCTATAAACTTCAGTAACCCAAAGGAGTGTAGAACATGCAACTTTGAACTTTTTGGGGGCATTTCCATGTTTGAAATCAGAAACAATAATGTAGAGTCCAAAGTTGCAAGTTGATAACTGTTTGATAATGGAAGTCTATGGCTTCATTGGGGGTATGTCCCAATCCCTTCTTTTTGACAGAAAGTGTATCTGAACCCGACCTAAGGGTACAATACCACCCCAACACCAGTGCATTCTCACAGCAACCAGTAAAGCTGCCAACTAGGTCCACGTACAGACCACAGGACCATGGACAGGTGAGGATGGGCCGCAGCAATATACTCGGATGCCAATTATCAAGATTTACAATAAAAACAACGTTAGCACAAAATCATATCTATACAAGACAGAGTCTACTGTGCCACCACTGGACATAGTCAAGCACCTTTTCCAGTTGTATTCTCCAAATATTATTATGGTCCACAAAAGTAATGTGAAGTCTACTGTCTATCCCATGCATAGGATAACTAGGAGCTAGAGATGATGAAAATCGATTTGCAAGACCCGGTCCAGCGGCCACATCGATTATCTGGCCCTGAGAACCAGCTCCTGGAATCTGCGGCTCCTCTTTTGATAAGCCGATCTGGGGTGACGTGATAATTCTGGAGTGACGCAAGTGACACTGCGCCATGCCGGCTGATCAAAAGGAGACATGTGGACAATGCTGATGGAGGAATTCTAACTTACCGTCCAAAATTTGATAAAATACTGCAAATCTGTAGCAACAATAAAAAGGCAATACAGCAATGAGTAGGCCAGGAAGAGTAAAAAGAACTTGTAATTGGAGAATCCAACACAGTTGTTTACCCTACAAAAGAATAAAACAAATACAAATATTATTAAATTATTACTAATAACACAAAATGTGCAAATCGCCATCACAAGAAGTGGAAGCAGGAGTAACATGTAATCTGTTACAGACGACTCGTCCTCGTTGGTCACCACTAGAAAATCTTGTCTGCCTCTGGGAGATCTACTGCATCCTGCCACTCATTAAAAGGGACCTGTCTCCACATTTGACCTTTCTAAGCTATTAATATGGGCACACGGGTTATAGAGAGCCGAGGAGAACAGTCCTCCCTGTGTGCCACAAATCACATGCCTTGCTGCTGAGAAATCATCAGCTATCACTTTATGTAAATTGCCTGGAAGATAACTCTGCCCCCAGGGCTTACCTTAAATATGAGGGGGGAGTTACCAGCGTGATCTGTAATGGTTACCAGTGTTACCAGTGTGATGTGTAATGGTTACCAGTGTTACCAATGTGATGTGTAATGGTTACCAGTGTGATGTGTAATGGTTACCAGTGTTACCAGTGTGATCTGTAATGGTTACCAGTGTTACCAGTGTGATCTGTAATGGTTACCAGTGTTACCAGCGTGATCTGTAATGGTTACCAGTGTTACCAGTGTGATGTGTAATGGTTACCAGTGTGATGTGTAATGGTTACCAGTGTTACCAGCGTGATCTGTAATGGTTACCAGTGTTACCAATGTGATGTGTAATGGTTACCAGTGTGATGTGTAATGGTTACCAGTGTTACCAGCGTGATCTGTAATGGTTACCAGTGTTACCAGTGTGATGTGTAATGGTTACCAGTGTTACCAATGTGATGTGTAATGGTTACCAGTGTTACCAGTGTGATGTGTAATGGTTACCAGTGTTACCAGTGTGATCTGTAATGGTTACCAGTGTTACCAGCGTGATCTGTAATGGTTACCAGTGTTACCAGTGTGATGTGTAATGGTTACCAGTGTTACCAATGTGATGTGTAATGGTTACCAGTGTTACCAGTGTGATGTGTAATGGTTACCAGTGTGATGTGTAATGGTTACCAATGTGATGTGTAGTGGTTACCAGTGTTACCAGTGTGATGTGTAATGGTTACCAGTGTGATGTGTAATGGTTACCAGTGTGATGTGTAATGGTTACCTGTGTTACCAGTGTGATGTGTAATGGTTACCAGTGTTACCAGCGTGATGTGTAATGGTTACCAGTGTTACCAGTGTGATGTGTAATGGTTACCAATGTGATGTGTAGTGGTTACCAGTGTTACCAGTGTGATGTGTAATGGTTACCAGTGTTACCAGCGTGATGTGTAATGGTTACCAGTGTTACCAGTGTGATGTGTAATGGTTACCAGTGTTACCAGTGTGATGTGTAATGGTTACCAGTGTTACCAGTGTGATGTGTAATGGTTACCAATGTGATGTGTAGTGGTTACCAGTGTTACCAGTGTGATGTGTAATGGTTACCAGTGTTACCAGCGTGATGTGTAATGGTTACCAGTGTTACCAGTGTGATGTGTAATGGTTACCAGTGTTACCAGTGTGATGTGTAATGGTTACCAGTGTTACCAGCGTGATGTGTAATGGTTACCAGTGTTACCAGTGTGATGTGTAATGGTTACCAGTGTGATGTGTAATGGTTACCAGTGTTACTAGTGTTATGTGTAATGGGTACCAGTGTGATGTGTATTGGTTACGAGTGTGATGTGTAATGATTACCAGTGTTACCAGTGTGATGTGTGATGGCAGCTCTCTGCTCTCCTGATCTCACTGCAGAGCTGTGTGTGGATATAACTGACTCATCTGCAGGTTCCTCTCAGCCTCAGATCACAGCTCACATACATACAGGGCTGCAACATTGTTGTAATACAGCAGAGCTGAGAGAAGCAAAAAAAATGTGTTTACAAGAAGACAAAGTTAATTTCTCCTGTTCTGTGTTAGTTACTTGTCTCACACTGGTAACTTCCCTTCATGTAAAATAATCTGTGGAGGCAGAGGTATCTCCTGGCACCATCCTCCTCAGAGCCTGGAAGAGATCATTTACGTAAAGTGATAAAAGATGATGATTTCTTACAAACAATGCGTCTGATACGAGACACACATGTAGGACTCACCCCTCAGCAGTCTATAACCTGTATGCTCTTACTAATAGTTTAGATAGGTCAAATGTGGTGACACATTCCCTTTAAATGCAGGTTCAGTCTACATATGTAAATTTATCCTGAAAAAGTTAACTTAGAGACCTGTCATCATAATGTTATACCCCTAACTAATTGCTTGTATATATAGGTGTTTTCATGCTAAGTAAAGCCTTCCGTTTCTCATACAAATCAATTTTGTTGTTTTACAAAACCCATTGTTGAAATTGTTTAAAAAATTAACTGCAAGTGCAGTGGGGCCGGCAGCGCACCTACCGCACCCCTACATCTCGCCCTCTTCCGTGCCCATTGCCTGACCCCTGACTCTGACTGGCAGGTAACTGAAAGGAACCTGACCTGCAGGCAGGCAACGTGCGGGGAATAGGGCGAGATGCAGGGGTGCGGTAGGTGCGCTGCCGGCCCCACTGCACTTGCAGTTAATTTTTTAAACAATTTCTACAATGGGTTTTGTAAAACAACAAAATGGATTTCTATGAGAAACGGAAGGTGTGGACGAAGACTTATGCTGTGATTTTCTTTGGCTGCCAGTTTAGCAAACGTTATACCAAGACGTTCATCCATACTGGGCGTCTCAGAATATTGAGAAACTATGAATGTATTACATGTAGCAGTGTCATTTCTGCAATGTACGTTCTGTACTAACGAAAGAAAACGGGTACGCCCCCGCATACAGCACAAGGTTCAGGTGTAGGGTCTTGTGATTGCTGGGGACGTCGGTGATCCTAGTGATGGCCCCCAATAGATCAGTGTCAGCAGCTCATACAATCCCCCGATAAAGCGGATTTGGTTGACGGCTGATTCTTTAGTGATGACGGTTGATTGATTCTCACCATTAGCTAAATGAACATCGGACGTATCGATCATCCTCTTCGGTTGGTTCAGGACACGATTGGTAAGCCGCCAACCTAACATTGTTTTCTACTCTTATAAAAAGTGGGGTTTTCTATTTTTTTTCTTAACATTCATGGCTGTGCAGTATCGCAATGTGGGACTAAAAAGCGCAATGTCAATGCTTGTCTGCTTATGATTAGGACTTAAGGATGATTACGGCAAGTGCCGACTTCACAAAAACACACAATAAGCTGCCCTAAGTGTGCGGCTCAGATTCAGCGGCAGACATAATGTTCCCAATGACTCGCATGATATCAGCGCACCGCGAGGAGCTCACAAGCAGCCGTGCTGTGCGCAGCCCCCCGTACTCAGCGCTGCATCATGTCATGTACGGCAGTGTTACATCACATGTGTTTCATAACGTCAGAACTTTGGATGCATACATACGTACGTATTTCAATATATTCGGATATGTTTGGGGGGACAATTTTGTTTTCTCAAGTAAATGTATGCATTTTTGGCTAAAATTATTTTTTTAGTTGGGTTTCATTAACATTTTTGCACTGTTTCTCTTTCGTAGCCTCCGCATTGCACAAGTTATTATTGGCTGCAGAATGAGTTCAATGGGAAACCATCAGCGAGCTCATTATGACCCCAGTCCAGTTAGACAGTCTCTTAGGACTCATGCAGAAGACGATATTTTTGGTCCGAAAACCATGTTAATCTTAAAATATTGGACAGCAATCGGAGGAATGTTATGCTTTAGGGCTGTGTACATGTTCGATTTTTTTTACCTCAGACAGACCTAGTCCGGGAAAAAAAAAATCACTGCATGCCCGAGTTTGAGCCGATATTCGGATCACACTCTGCCCTGCAAGACAACGAGTCCATGGAAACCATCGAACAGCACTCGGATATCATCTGAGTGCAGTCTGAATTTTCATGGACTGACAGAATGGAGAAGGTGGAGACATTTTTTTCCATCTTCTGCTTATCCAAAGGAATCTTCGGATTAGCATAATCAGCCCGATTCTCTCAAATTAGCTTTATCGGTCTTTTTCTGAGCTTCTCTCAGCTGATTTATGAGGACAGACCACATCAAAACTGAATGTGCAAGAGAAAAAAGCCTGTCAAAGGAAAACGGTGAAATGCTTTTATCAAAAAGGAATTTAAGTACCGTAAATAAAAAAAATGTACCCAGAGACGCACAACCCCAATATGACCGAAAGGTATCAGTAAGGGTCCAGCTAGGCCCATAAAGCCCCTATCAGTACACATGGCATGTTGCGGGTCATATAATTAGTAATCACTACCAAAATGTAGAGCTGGCACTTACCAAGGACAATGGTGATCCATTTTCAAAATGCACCTAAAGGAAACAAAAAAGAGTAAAAGTGACATATAGTTCTTAATGAACACTAGCATCACAAGGTCAGACCCCAGAAATCAGTGCGGACCCCGTTTAGCCGCCATTATTCTTCCCCTTTTCCATTGGCACTGCCATATTTGTCATACTGCTAATTCCAGCAGTTCATTTCTACACAAGATTATATATGCTATATGCTAATTTCTTTCTTTCTTGCACTGGTAGGAATTACTGAAAGTAGCCAATATGTTGATTAGTTGTTGATATGTTGATTTGCTTTTAAGGGTCTTTATTAATGTAGATAGAATCTGACTATTCGCAGTGGGATACTATGGCACTTGATGTAAGCCCACGTTTTGAGTAAATGGTGTAAGACCATCTAATTGCAGGGCTGGTGAGGAGGCCGACAGCTCTGTCCTCTTGTCCTATTAGGCCGTATGGTCCCTGCGCTTAGTAACCCGATGTTTACCCTGGTTACCAGTGAAGACATCGCTGAATCGGCGTCACACACGCCGATTCAGCGATGTCAGCAGGAAGTCCAGCGACGAAACAAAGTTCTGGACTTTCTTCCCCGACCAGCGATATCACAGCAGGGGCCTGATCGCTGCTGCCTGTCACACTGGACGATATCGCTAACCGCTGTGCTCACAGCCAGAGCAGAGAAGCACAGCGCCGGGGATAGACAGCGGTAGGTAAGTATGTAGTGGTTGTTTTTTTTACTTTAACGATGGTAACCAGGGTAAACATCGGGTTACTAAGCGCGGCCCTGCGCTTAGTAACCCGATGTTTAGCCTGGTTACCGGCATCGTTGGTCGCTGGAGAGCTGTCTGTGTGACAGCTCTCCAGCGACCAAACAGCGACGCTGCAGCGATCCGGATCGTTGTCGGTATCGCTGCAGCGTCGCTTAGTGTGACGGTACCTTTAGGGAGCAGTCCGCTGCTCGGCATCGCCTTCCAGAACATAAAGCTGCTCTGTACCATTCCTTCTTTGTGGAATCACCAGAGATAGCGTTCGGCTGGTCTGAATGAATGGAGCGACAGTGCACATGACCGACCACCTCCCCATTTACAAGGGGCTCTTCAATGCCATGGTTCCTGGATCATTGGGGTCTCAGCAGTCAGACAAACCCAGCAATCAGGAAGTTATCCCCTACACCTTGGATAGGGAAAAGCTTCCAAACTTGAAAATAAGCCTTTAAAAAGTTTCTTCAAGAATGAGATAAAATGTAGCCCCTGATATAATTCAAACAGCAGCCCGTCCTAGGAACGGGTCAGTACGGGCTGCAGACTGAATTCATAGCCATGCTCCGGTCACTGACTGAGCTATGTGTGATACAGCTCTGTCAGTTGAGACGCAGGTCTCGGGAGCTGTGTGTCTGCAGTCTCCAGCCCATACAGACAAGTGACTAGGACCGGCTGCTGATTTAGTTATATCAGGGATACCATTGTATCTCTTTTTCAGAGAACCCATTTAAAGGAGGGATAGGTCATCACATGACAACTCTTACAGTACTCCGTGCATGTGTGAAGCACACATGAGCCTGTGGACAGCACAACTGGTTTCACTGTGTGCCGTCGGGGCCAGCTTGCAATAACATAACCTGGCCTGAGGGAAGGCAGTGGAAGGGTCAGGGACGCAATATGGAGGGACCAATTCCCTTTCATTGCACCAATATAAAGATAGTAGCAGTGCATTCCTCAGTGTATATCAGGCATATTCAGAAAACCAAATGGATGAAAGAAGCGGTAACACAATCTGTAACTGACAAAGACCAGCCAGGCTACACCATTTCTGAACAACATACTAGTAGTTCTTTTTTTATTTTTTTGCACAGATCCAGAACACTAGAATTGTACGAGCCAATTTTTTCCCTCTGAACTCGATGATACTTGTGTGTTTCCCTCTTCAGTCACCCGGCCAGGCATAGATTTCCTCTCTGACATAACCCAATTACTCATTGCTTATAATTACAGCTTTCTGGCTCCCATTCAATTCAAGGAAATCAACATCCACAAGGAGCGGTGCTGTCAGTATGCCTGCCGGCTGGGCAGCCCGCATCATTCACCGATCTCACACACTGACAGCAATGAGAGCCCCGCTCCTCCTCCATCTCCGAGGCTTCTCATCGGGTACAAATGATCAGAGGAGAATGGCTCATACTTATCACAGACGGAGCAGTGATGACAGCGGTCAGGCTTCACAAGCTGGCATCTGTCACAGTATCTGATCGCTGCGGAAAAATAGTCAGGGTTAATGCTCATTTTGGCAGCAAAATCGGTTTACGGATCTCAAGGTTTTAAGCACATTCTGTCGCTATCTAGGATCTCATTATATTCTCACTATCTTTGTTCTGGCAATAGCTACCAGTGTTTTATAGCAAAGTAACTCCTGGTGACAAAGCGAGAGGCGTACGCTGGCAGCACATTGTCACATTGCCACCACAGAGTCAGCGGATTTTACATACACCAAAGCTGGAGAATGGGAGGTGGCCCCGAAGCAGCAAACATTAAAGGAGGCAGAAAAAATATCAGAAACGCCATAAGAATTTATACAGACGACATATGATAAATGTCTTTATAACCCAACATCAGCTCCAGGTAGTAAGAACAGCTGAGCATTTATGATAGAGAGCTGTCAAATGATTGTTCAGCTCTCTCCCGAACCCACCGTACACAGGAACACTGCACTGGGCCGAGCGCCTGTGTCATCTGTTAGATAGCCGCCCCCAGAGGCGTATCCCCACCTAACACAAGGTACACTCACTGAGATTTTGTCAGAAGGATCTTTCTCTCCTCTGACATCATCTATTGGGGAACATTCAGGAAGCTCCCATACACACTAGGCCGGGGTCACACTGGCGACTAAAACGGACGAGTGCAATGCGAAAAAAATTCACATTGCATTCGGACCAATGTTAAACTATGGGGCAGCTCCCAGCAGCCGATTTTTTTTTTCTCGCGGCTCACTGGCACCCATATAAGCCTATGGGTGCGAGTGAGACAACGCACATCACTCAGATATCATCCGAGTGCTGTGCGTTATAAGCGGACCGCAGCAATGGAGGAGATGGAGAAATTGTTTCTCCGCCTCCTCCGCAGCTTTGCTCTGATCCTCCCTGTGAGAGGGGCTCTGAGCACAGACGCATGATACTCGGCTCCTGCTGACAGCAGAGCAGGAGCTGAGGGTCATTAGCATATCGCATCCGATGATCTCACATTGGATGCAATACGCCAGTGTGACCTCAGCCTTAGATGTTCGGCCCATACTGCCGAGTTTTACTTATCTTGTGTATACTGGGCCATTGAGTTATGGTGGTGAAGAAAGTACTGACGGATCCTATATGCGCACAGAAGGGTCTCAGAACATAGAACATTCACTACTGTGATGTTCGGGACAGAGTAGCAGAAAAGTCATAAAACCACTTAACCCCGTCATGACCTTGGGATTTTCCGTGTTCGTTTTTCGCTCCCCTCCTTCCCAGAGCCATAACTTTTTTATTTTTCCGCCAATGTGGCCATGTGAGGGCTTATTTTTTGCAGGACGAGTTTTACTTTTGAACGACACCATTGGTTTTACCATGTCGTGTACTATAAAAACAGGAAAAAAAATCCAATTGCGGTGAAATTGCAAAAAAAGTGCAATCCCACACTTGTTTTTTGTTTGGCTTTTTTGCTAGGTCCACTAAATGCTAAACCTGACCTGACATTATGATTCTCCAGGTCATTACGAGTTCATAGACACCAAACATGTCTAGGTTATGTTTTATCTAAGTGGTGAAAAAAAATTCCAAACTTTGCTAAAAAAAAAAAAAAAAAAAAAAAATTGCGCCATTTTCCGATACCCGTAGCGTCTCCATTTTTCGTGATCTGGGGTCGGTTGAGGGCTTATTTTTTGCGTGCCGAGCTGAAGTTTTAATGATACCATTTTGGTGCAGATACGTTCTTTTGATTGCCTGTTATTGCATTTTAATGCATTGTTGCGGCGACCACAAATACGTATTTCTGGCTTTTCAACATTTTTTCTCCCTACGCCGTTTAGCGATCAGATTAATGCTTGTTTTTTTATTGATAGATCGGGCGATTCTGATCTCGGCGATACCAAATATGTGAATATTTGGGGTTTTTTACTGTTTTATTTTGAATGGGGCGAAAGGGGGGTGATTTAAACTTTTATATATTTTTTATTTTTTTAAACATTTTTTTTTTTACTTTTGCCAGGCTTCAATAGCCTTGCAAAACTGGATCGGCTCAGCTACATGGGAGTGATCATCAGATCGCTCCTATGTAGCTGAATTACAGGCTTGCTATGAGCGCCAACCACAGGGTGGCGCTCACAGCAAGCCGGCACAAACAACAATAGAGGTCTCAAGAAGACCTCAGGTGTCATGCCGACGCATCGCTGACCCCCGATCATGTGACAGGGGCCGACGATGCGCTCATTTCCGGAAGCGGTAATTAAATGCCGCTGTTAGTATTTGACAGCGGCATTTAACTAGTTAATAGCAGAGGGTGGATCACGATTCCACCTGTTGCTATTGCGGGCACATGTCAGCTGTTCAAAACAGCTTACATGTCCCGGCTTTGATGCTGGCTCACCGCCGGAGCCCACATCAAAGCAGGGGTTCTGACCTCAGACGTACTATCCCGTCCGAGGTCAGAAAGGGGTTAAAGGGGATCTGTCACCAGGTTTTTGCTACACCATCAGAGAGCAGTAAAATGTGTAGGGACAGAGACCCTGATTCCAGGGATGTATCACTTACTGAGCTGCTTGCTGTCATTTTGATAAAACTATTGTTTATGTGATGCAGTCCTAGCAGTTCTCTCTGAATGCTGAGCTCTGTATAGCCCCGCCCACACTCCTGATTGGCAGCTTTCTGTCAATCATGATTAAGGGTGCTTGACCACCAGAAACGCGTTGATATCGCATTTTATCCTTTGCAATCGCTGATGTTTTTATCCTCTACTGAACATATTTTTCAAGTGAATAAAGAAAAGGGTTTTTTTCACTAACTCGTTGAGCTGGATTCCTTATTTCTTCTCAGCTTTCTGTGTACACTGTGCAAAGGCAGAAAGCAGCCAATCAGAGCTCATGAATATGGAGGACTACATGGCAGCAGGTTTACTTAAGGTACCTTCACACTAAACGACGCTGCAGCGATACCGACAACGATCCGGATCGCTGCAGCGTCGCTGTTTGGTCGCTGGAGAGCTGTCACACAGACAGCTCTCCAGCGACCAACGATGCCGGTAACCAGGGTAAACATCGGGTTACTAAGCGCAGGGCCGCGCTTAGTAACCCGATGTTTACCCTGGTTACCATCCTAAAAGTAAAAAAAACAAACGCTTCATACTTACCTTCGGCTGTCTGTCCCCGGCGCTGTGCTTCTCTGTACTGGCTGTGAGCACAGCGGCCGGAAAGCAGAGCGGTGACGTCACTGCTCTGCTTTCCGGCCGCTGTGCTCACAGTGAGTGCAGGAAAGCACAGCGCCGGGGACAGACAGCGGAAGGTAAGTATGAAGCGTTTGTTTTTTTAACTTTTAGGATGGTAACCAGGGTAAACATCGGGTTACTAAGCGTGGTCCTGCGCTTAGTAACCCGATGTTTACCCTGGTTACCAGCAAAGACATCGCTGAATCGGTGTCACACACGCCGATTCAGCGATGTCAGCGGGAGATCCAGCGACCAAAGAAAGTTCTGGCCCTCTAGCCCCGGCCAGCGACATCACAGCAGGATTCTGATCGCTGCTGCGTGTCAAACTGAACGATATCGCTAGCCAGGACGCTGCAACGTCACAGATCGCTAGCGATATCGTTTAGTGTGAAGGTACCTTTATCCTCTAGTGATAATCTTCAGCTAACAAAACTGTCACTTTATCAGAACTGCTGTAAGCATCCCAGTAAGCGATATATCACTAGAATCAGGGTCTATATGTCTGAATTATGCTGCTTTCAGAGTAGGTGGCAAAATGCTAATGACAGATTTCCTTTAATATTCAACACGCTAGATCCTTCCTTTCCTTGACATTGGGGAACAGTTGGCAGACACCATACACTAGATAGCTTGAAAATGGTTAGTCTGACATTTATCTTAAATGGATAGTCCACTACTTGGACAACCCCTTCTCAATCTGAATGTTTGCCTCCTTTAACATAAAGACACCTATACTCACCTTCCGTACTGACGCTGGTCCAGTGGTGGCGGCACTCGGGCTCCGGTCAGGTTGTTATGTCACGTGAGTCCCCACCTTCGGACATATAAATAATCATGAGGAAGTAAGCAGCGAGAAGTATCTCTCATTTCCTCTTGATTACTCATACATCCAAAGGTGGGGACAGTGATGCCAGAGCTGATTGTGAGCGGGGCTTATGATCACGTGCCATAACCTCACTGGAGCCTCGGGAATGCAATTCCCAACACCCTGCAACGGTGCCAATATGTGAGGTGAGTATAAGTGTTTTTATTTTAATAGGGGCAAACATTCAGCTTGAGAAGAGATTCTTCTAGTAGGTATGTCATCGGTCAAGTTCCTACATTTGATGCGGGCTCCAGCAATGAGCCCACATCTTTTCCAGACATGTCAGCTGATTTCATCAGCTCGCAAGTGCCTCTAACAGCTGTGGGTGGAATTGTGATCCACCTGCGGCTGTTATCAAGTTAAATGCAACTGTCAATCTCTGAGAGCAGCATTTAACTTGCGCTTAGGCCGGTTTCACACGTTAGTGGCTCCGGTACGTGAGGTGACAGTTTCCTCACGTACCGGAGACACTGACTCACGTAGACACATTAAAATCAATGTGTCTCTGCACATGTCAGCGGGTTTTCACGGACCGTGTGTCCGTTTGGAAAACACGTAGAAATGTCAGTGTTCGTGGGAGCGCACGTATTACACGGACCCATTAAAGTCAATGGGTCCGTGTAAAACACGTACCGCACACGGATGTTGTCCGTGTGCAGTCCGTGTGCCGTGCAGGAGACAGCGCTACTGTAAGCGCTGTCCCCCCCGCGTGGTGCTGAAGCCGCTAATCATTTCTTCTCTCCAGCATCGTTCGCTGGAGAGAAGATATGAAAACTCTTTTTTTTGTGTGTGTGTTTAAAAAAAAGATTCCTGTCCCCAACCCCCTCCCACTTTGTGCTCCCTCCCCCCTCCCCCCCGCTGTTAATAAAATACTTACCCGGCTCCCTCGCAGGCGCTGCTTCCTGTCCTCGCCGCAGCTTCTCCTGTATGAGCGGTCACGTGGTGCCACCCATTACAGTGATGAATATGCGGCTCCACCCCTATGACTGACTATGCCAGTCAGTTTTGCATTGCTTTTAGTGAAGATGGTAAAAAAAACTAAACAATTGTGGAATTATATTTTTTTTTTTACTATTTATTTTGCAATTTCATGGCACTTGGATTTTTTGTCTTCCGTTTTCCAGTACACTATATGGTAAAATCAATGGTGTCCTTCAAAAGTACAACTCGTCCAACAAAATACAAGCCCTCACATGGCCATATTGACCGAAAAATTTAAAAAAAAGTTATAGGTCTGGGAAGGAGGGGAAAAAAAAACAAAAACGGAAAATCCCAAGGTCATGAAAAGTTTACAAAACTGTAAATTATATTGAAAGGAAATTTTATTTAAATTCTATTCATCTGCTTTTGAGTTAAAGCTGTTTTTGAAAAACACTGGTATTTTGAAATAAAAAACGGATCCATCGCAGATTGTGAAAAACTGATGAGACGGATCTGTTTTTTCGCCGGATCCGACTAACTGATCCGGCTATTGGATCCTAAAAAAAAATAGGAACATGCTCAGTTTAAAAAAAGGCATCCGTTGCCAGAATCCGTCATTTGACGGCTCAGGAGCCATAGGCTTCCATTCTAGCAAACGCTGTACGGCACTGGATCCGGCACTGTCCGTTTTTTCAATGGACACAATAAACGTTTCTTTGTCCATCGTCCCCGGCCGCCGGACCGACAATTTTCGACGGATCCAGCGAACGACGGATAAAATTTGAGGCCATCCGTCGCTAATACAACTCTATGAGAAACAACGGATCCGGTGGCATCGGTCGCCAGATCCGTTTTTTTCAAAATTCGACGGATTGCGACTGATGGCAAAAAACTGATGTGTGAAAGGGGCCTAACAAAATTGTCCTTCATCCTAGCACCCAGGACCCTAACGATACAGGGACATTTGAATTTAATTTAATTTTATTGGCCTCTCTGCACTTTATTGTATTTAGTTAATAAAAAAAAATTAATGCAACAAAAAGGTCCACCTTTCTTACTGAGCAACATACCTCCTGACATGGTCCTGGTGTACACCGGAAGGTCCTTGGCTAGTCTTCTAAGGACGTCCTGTTGGGATTCTCCTCTAGGTTCTCTTTCTATAACCTCTTTGTCAGCATAAGACAGGTGAAACTAAAGCACAAAAATGAAAACCACATCCATTACTATTACCACGAATATATCGACCTCTTGCTCATTGCCTTCTACAGAATCGAGTCTGCAGACTACATGGACATGTAGAAGTTAGATTGGGGTATGTGGAAAATAACCACAGTTTTAGGGAACAATCCCTCAACCAGGAGGCTCCTTCACACTTTATATAGAAAATTCCTCTTTTTGCCAGATATTTTTTTTATTACGAAGCGATGCAGAGGTTAAGAGAAAAACGTAGTTGAAAAGGCAGTCAGGGACAAAGGAACTAGACCAAGACAAGTCCCCACCGGATTGTCACCACGCGCTCAGCGGGAGTGATCGGTCTCTCCAAGTACACACATTGGGACAGGTCTGTCAGCACAGCTTGGCGGATGGCGACAGGCAGCCGGTACCCGCGTCCTGGACTAGTCACCTTACCCCGGCTGCACTTTGAACTAAGTTTTTCTTTGAAGCACTGTATCATTTCAGAGTAAGACATGGATGTTTGTAGTGCAGGAGTCGATCTCCAGTTCATGCTCCCAGTAGTTCCAGGCATATTCTGTCAAAAAACATACCATAATAAACCATATTAAAGGGAATCTGTCAGCAGGTTTTTGCCACCTAATCTGAGAGCACCATGATCTAGAGATACAGCCCCTGACTTCATACTGAGCTGCTTGCTGTAGTTTTGATAAAATCACTTTATCAGCAGGAGATTATCACTAGAGGACTAGTAAACCTGCTCCCATGTAGTTCTCCATATTCATGAGCTCAGTATAACCCTCCTACGCCACTGATTGGCAGTTTTCTGCCTATGAACAGTGTACACATATATCTGCCAATCAGGGGTGTGGGGGTGGTTATATAGAAGTCAGAATTTAGAGAACTGCTAGATCTGTAGCAGGTATCAATACTGCAGCAATCAGCAGACTGCCACCACATCATGCTACTCTCAGATGGGATGGCTAAAATCACGTGACAAATTCCCTCTAACATCTAGATAATAATAAAACAGTTACTAAAGCTTCTGCTCTAAGTACAATTGCAAATATAAGGTTGGCCCTAAAAATATTAATATCTTAATTTTACTTAAGAGTAACTTCTTTTAACCTGCAGGATGTCCTGATCTACAATGCTGCTTCGATTCCTGGGAATAATATTAATCTTGAGAAACCTCCACCAGTCTTTATTACTGCTTACAAAAAAGATGCTTAAAGAATTTATCCGGGAAGTATTTCTCCCAGAAAATTATTGCAATTACACATTTTTTTATACACTTTTATTTCCTTTGTGTGTAATGGAACAACACAAAAAAAAGTGTGAAAAGGCAAATTGGACATAATTTCACCCCATAATGGGTCAGACAAAATTGTTGGCACTTTCATCTTATTTGGCTGCACCCCCTTTGGAATAAATAACTGCAATCAATCGCTTCCTATAACCATCCACAGGCTTCTTACACCTCTCACCTGGCATTTTGGAGCACTCTTCTTTTGCAAATTCCTCCAGGTTTCTCATAGGTTAAGGCGCCTTCTCCCAATAGCAATTTTAAAAATTTCTCCACATGTGTTCAATGTGATTTAGATCTGGACTCATCCCTGACCACTTCAGAACTCTCCAGCACTTTGTTTCAATCCACTACTGGGTACGTCTTGAAGTATGTTTGGGGTAATTGTCCTGCTGGAAGACCTAGGATGCAAACCTAGCTTTCTGATAATGCACACTACATTGTGGCCCAGAATTCTTTGGCAATGTTCAGATTTCATTATCCCTTGTACACGGTCAAGGCACCCAATGCCAAAGGCAGCAAAACAACATCAAGACATCTTTGAACCTCCACCATATTTGACTGTAGGTTCTGTATTATTTTCTTTCTAAGGCCTCATTCTATTTTTGGTAAACAGTAGAATGATATGCTTTACCAAAAAAGGTGTATCTTGGTCTCATCTGCCCACAAGATGCCATCCAAAAAGGATTTTGGCTTACTTAAGTACGTTTTGGCAAACTGCAGCATAGCTATTTTATATCTCTGTCAGCAGTGAGGTCCTCCTGAGTTTTTGGCCATAGCGTTTTAGTTTATTCAAATGTCAACAGATAGTTCGCGATGACACTGAAGCACATTGTGCCTGCAGGACAGCTTGAATTTGTTGGAACTTGAATGGGGCTTTTTATCCACCATACAGACTATCCTGCGTTGCAACCTTTATCAGTTTTTCTCTGCTGTCCACTTCCGGGGAGATTAGCTACAGTGCCATGGGTTGTAAATCTCTTGATTATGCTGTGCACAAAGGAACATTAAGATCTCTGGAGATGTACATGTAACCTTGAGATTGTTGATATTTTTCATCAATTTTGGTTCTCAAGTCATCAGGCAGTTTTCCTCTCCTCTTTTTGTCCTCCATACTTAGTGTGGCACACACAGACAGACAGTGCAAAGATGGAGTCAACTTTTCACCTTTTTATCTGGTTTCAGGCATGATTTTCATCTTGCCCACACCTGTAACTTGCCGCAGGTGAGTTTGAACGAGCATCACATGCTTGAAACAAAGTTGTTTACCCATAATTTTCGAAAGGTGCCAACAATTTTGTCAGGCCTATTTTGGGGGTTTAAGGTGAAATTATGTCCAATTTGCCATTTTTTCTCATTTTTTTGTGTTGTTCAAATACACGCAAAGGAAATAAATAAATATGTGTACAGGAAAATATATGTAATTGCAATCACTTTCTGGGAGAAATACTTCATTTTCTGGAACAATTTATATGTAAATATATATTGTAGGAAAGCCATGTAGGCTAAGGTTATATCCTAGCAGGTCCTGATTAGATTCACCTAGATAGCTATTACTAGAACCAGGCCATGTATTCACAAGTCAGTCAGCTGGAGAAGCTGAGCAGAGTGGGTTGTGTTGGAGCTGTATAGAGACAAGCCGGAACCTCCCTGAGAAGAGTCTGCACAAGCCGAGTGCACCAAACTGCAAGTATCACTGGCTGGTATGAACAATAGTTGTTTTGGGTGACCCAACTGAGATTAGCTCAGCCGTGTCTGAGTAGCCAGGGTCGGTATTGTTTAGCTGGTGCCTGGACAAGGTTAGGGATTTTAAGTTTATGGCTCCGTTTTGGTGCTGTGCAACCTGTGGAAATAAGCATTATACTGTGTGTGACAGAAAAAACTGTGGTTTCGTGTTCCAAGAGGTTACATGAGAGCGTTAGCCCCTACAGTATATTTATATGCATATTTTAGAAAAGGATTGCAGACAAAAAACAATAATAAACACAACAATTCTGTCCTCCCCAGGTCTAGCACTACCTCTTTGCTGCTGCTCTGGTCTTTGTTGACAAACTGCAGTGGTGACATTGTGACTACTGCAGCTAATCACTGGGCTCATTGGCTCATGCTGTCTACATTTCCACATCTACTGAGTCCAGAGATTGGCTTGACTGTTTATGTACACATTTCAGAAATTCTATTATAATAATAACAATAATAAATCTAAGATAACCACTTCACTATATTGTTTAACTATACAATGAAATTAGGTAGTAACCACCTTCCTTATAATGGGTTGTCCAGGTTTTGTTTTTCAGAACTTAGACTGGTTTAAAGTTAAAAAAGTAACAGTATTCCCAGTGGGGACTACATTAGCGCCATTACTGGAGCTGTGGGGGGTCGAGGAGGGAAAGTGTAATATCTTTCACTCTAGTCTGATGAATTTGGGGGAAAAAAATCACTGAACAACCTATTTAATAAATCCGATGACAGAAATAAACAGTTGCTTAGTAACAACTTACTGCTGTGAAGTACAGGCCAGAAGTCTCGGGGACAGGAATCTGACAGCTCTCACATGTCCAGACCTTCGCACATCTGATGGCCTCGGAGACCTCAGTCATGAAAACCTCGTATTATATACGTCAATACTGACAAATTATCATTAAATCCATTCTGCTCGCTCCACACACAAATACATCAATCATGGCAGTAATTTGTGTAATGCAGTATGGCACATGGGTGGTAATGTTTGTCTTCCCTCTGGCAGATAAATCCAGCAGAAAGTGAAGACTTGGAAGCT